>NC_090936.1:505285322-505591770 GCF_040938575.1 Ambystoma mexicanum | reverse complement strand
CAAATGATTTTGAAGAACGTTGTAGAAAGCCATATCATAAAAAAAATTAAATTTCACTGTCCCACGTGCACCTGTACCCCTTCTCCATGTCCCAGTCAACCATCCCCAAAAAATCCCCATCACCAAAAACGTTATGATGAGACCTCAATCCCTTCCTCCCCTACCATCCAACATGTAGAAAACCCTAATTCCCCTGTATATGTCTCAATTTCTGCTTCCCCCTCTCTTTTATAATTTCTAAATTTTTGTACAACATTAAAATATTATGTATACTGTTCCTATATTTCTCTGTTTTTTTAAAGGCCTTTATGGTGTCCGCGGACAGCGCGGCTGTCTGGGATGTCTGCAATTAACCAAAATGGGGGTGTCCTAAGGACACTATGTCTGTTTGCACTGTTCGCAATCAAAATGGAGGTGTCCGTACCAAACATGATCTGTCCACCATTAATCAAATTGAGGTGTCCTAAGAATACCCTCCCTGTTGGTATTGTCCGCAATCACAGTGCAGGTGTCCATGTCCGTAGAACACATAACCCGTCCGCATGTCCGCAAAGTTGTGACACACCTTTAATTAGTTTGGGGACCCAAACCCTGTCCGGCAAACACTTGTGTGCATGTTCATCCCACTCTCGGGTCCTACAAACATTGTGCCTGTCTGTAACTGTCCGCTGCACGTGTGTCGCACTTTTAATTCATTCGGGGACCCAAACACTGTCCATAGAACACCAGTGCATATGCGTACAACCGACCCCGTGCATTTGTTGTCCTATGGACAGCCGTTCCAATCGCGAACATGTCCGCAACGTCATCATGTGACCGCACCCACACTAAGCGTGGGTCCTTGTCAGCGGACAAAGTCCTAGCCCCCGGACACTAAAAAAAAACCTTTTTGGAGAATTCCAAGATGTTTTTCAATGAAACTCCACCCTTGTAGAGTTCCCAGATTATGCCCCTACTGATCTGGATACTTTTCTGAACTTGTGAGCCCTTTTTCATGTTTGAATTGTCTGCGGACGGCGCGGTTGTCCGTGGAGCCACAGCCCTGAGCTGCTTCTCATTCTGCTTTTGAATTTCCAACACAGAGCACTGCTTCTCTTTGGCATTCACTGGGATTGGCTGCCTCGCAATTGGAAGACATTTGGAAGGCATTCCCCATTGGACTTTTTTGGACGCCGTTTATTGCACAAACATTGCTGGCCCCGCCCCCTTACGCCCGGAAGTGTTTATATTCAGCTTTCTACGCGCATTTAAATACGCGCTGTAAGTAACGCTGTTTGCTGGACTGTCCTGCTGCCTTGCAATTGGAGGAATATTGGAAGGCATTCCCCATTGGACTTTATTGGACGCCGTTTATTGCACAAACATTGCTGGCCCCGCCCCCTTTAACCCGGAAGTGTTTATATTCAGCTTCCTGCGTGCATTTGCGCACGCGCATTTAAGTACACGCTATAAGTAGCGCTGTTTGCTGGACTGGCCTGCTGCCTCGCAATTGGAAGAATATTGGAAGGCATTCCCCATTGGACTTTATTGGACACCGTTTATTGGACAAACATTGCTGGCCCCGCCCCCTTACACCCGGAAGTGTTTATATTCGGCTTCCTGCGCGCATTTGCGCGTGCATTTAAGTACGTGCTATAAGTAGCGCTGTTTGCTGGACTGTCCTGCTGCCTCGCAATTGGAAGAATATTGGAAGGCATTCCCCATTGGACTTTATTGGACGCTGTTTATTGCACAAACATTGGTATATATAATACTTTGTCTGCTGATACTTTATATGTAAGATAAGTATATATTACTTATATATTTTCTTCTTTTTGTATCATTATAGCTGGCCCCGCCCCCTTACACCCAGAAGTGTTTATATTCAGCTTCCTGGGCGCATTTGCGCGTGCGCATTTAAGTACGCGCTGTAAGTAGTGCTGTTTGCTGTTCGCTGCTTCGGTGATTGTGTTGTGTTTTTTACTTCTACTCAAAATCGTGCCCCACGGTCTGAATGGGGAAAATGGAATAGGTATACAAGTACAAGAATATTGCAGGGTGAGTGTTTTCCTCTCTTTTGTGTACTCACTTTGCATCTGCTCCCACGCACGTTTGCGTGTGCTTGTGCACCATCTGCTTAATCTACTATTAACCTGCTTTATACAATTAATTTATATTTGTCTCTATAATCTTTGAAAACCTCTCAGCATCTGTAACCATGGCAGGTGGCTTACGAAGTGGCCGCTGCAATGAATTAAGCGCTATGACACTTACATCATCCAGTATAGATTTGCTTATTTGCCTTGGCCGCACATCTTACATTGAAACAGCTGTTTTAGAGGCATTAACTTCAGGTACTCCCGGCGAGTCTAAATCTTGCCCAAGCCTTTCCTCGCATGTAGCCATGATTCATTCCACTAAAAGGAGTCTATCATCTACCCCTTTTTCCTTATATTCTCCTCTTCATAAGCATACAAACAGCTCCGTAGGTCGGCCTCCCGATGAAGTATACAGGAGCTGCTCTGAATTTCCAACGTCAAATCAACTTTCCAATGACCTACATGACCATACTATAAGAAACATGGTTGCTTTAGATGAACATGTGTCCCGTGCTATTGGTATGTTAACACCGTTGGCCTAGGGCTCTTCCAAAGCAAATCACTTGGCAAATCACCAACCATCATCTGAGCAAAGCTTTGTGGATGAGCCTGAGAGAACCTCCCATCAGGATATCAAAAATGAATTGCCACCACCGCGTTTATCATATTCTTCTGATTCGGCTGATGTTTTCATCAAGCCCTCCCAAATTGTAATGTCAAGCAATCCCATTAATACTGTTGAGGAAAACTTGCAATCTACATCTACCTTTCCAGTGATTGTAAAAATACTTGCCTTACTGGATAAGGGACATGATTTGACCCATTTGGAACTGAAGGATGTAAAAGCGATTTTGCATCATTTATGCTCTCAAATGGACAAGATAGAAGGGTTTATAATTGCTGTTGACACCATAAGAGCTATCAAAATCTACCCTTCAACAACTTCCCTTATTCATTCTAACCCAACCCGCTCTGAAAAAAGTACCCAATTTTGTTATGGCATATTGTCTGTTCCTGCTCAGCCTTTAGTCACTCCCTTTGCTTCCTCGCTGTGCAATTGCACTCATGAAATAAAAGAACTGAAAGCATCGGTAGAGGCTATGAATTTCTCAATTACCACCCAATTGGTTAAATTACTTCCCCCAATTGATTCTCCCGATAGTCCTTCGACCTTGGTGAAAGTACTCAATGAGCAGCATCAGAAGGAACAGGAATGTTTTGACTCCAAAGATAAATTCTCTTTCTTATCACGTCGTGCAAAAGACTCATTTAAGAGCAGTTAAAAGATATGCCAAGAGGGGAGAAGAAGCCTTGGCTAAAAAGAACACTAATAACGCAGTCAATAACCCGTTATCTTTCTCACCTGACGGCCCTCAAGCTGCAGGACAGGAAACGGTGATAGTCATTTCTGACGAGGAATGCATCGATTTACAACAACTTTCAAAAGAAAGCCAGGAGGCACTAATACTGACCCCAAGATAAAAAATCAAAAATCTTACCTAGAACCAAAAAGATCGATTCTTGTTCTAAAAAATCGATCGAAGTGGTGAAACTGACAAATATAAAGTCTGCTCCCGCAGACATACCTGCTACAATCCCTCCGGTTACTCTTGAACCAACAGATACCGGCAAAGTTGGTAAAGTGACTGAAATTGTTCTTATTCCAAATTCTAAATTAAATTTGAACAGCTACTTTCCAATTTCTGGAAGAAGTTGTACGACTAGGAAAGATCTTATACTTGAACATTCCATAACTAAAAATGACCCTCAAATCAATAGTCATTCTAACCTCTGCTTGTGTAAATCATATAGTGCCGCCTGCAAAGATACATCTAGCTGCTTGGAGACCAATTTGAAAACGAATGATCTCAATAATGCCAACATCTCAAACATGGTAAATGGTAAGGGCAAGGTCACCCAACTTGAAATTGCACTCGGTCAATGTAATGTTAATTTATCAAGCACGACACATGGCAAGGATAAGGCCCCCCTATTAGTAAATGAGTCCATCATGGGACCTCCTGCCTTACCTAAGATGAATTATCTAACAGACAGCGAGGCGATCAAAACTATTTTTGCTCCCAATTGCATTTCCATACATGGCCCGGCACTTAGTAAATCTCTCCCCGAAAATTCTAACAAGGATCTAGGGAAGTCCCATCAAGACCCACTTGAAATTATGAGAAAAGTTCTACAGGATCCCTCACTGAATGCTGAATTACTAACTAAGGCGATACCATCTCTTCCATCACAGATGATTACGGTGGAAAGGCTGCCTCCTTCTCGAATCGTACAGAAAACTCCTGCGAAATCATCTGAGGTGAACTTCCAACACGACATACTTGAAATTCTGAGAAAGGCTTTATATGAAGGCTCATTGATTGTTGAAACATCAACTAATGTGTCATCTTCCGTTCCATCGAAGATGGTTAGGGCGGAAGCTATAATACCCTTCCGAATTGAAAAAAAGAAATCTTGAGAACCAATTCGAGGTGGATAAAAAACTCTACCTGATTGGCCTTGAGGGAGATAAGATATCTACTGCTGGGAAGCGCATTAATCGTTCTTTCATTTTGTCTTTATTCTCAAGAATCCCTCAATTGAGAATGGTAAAATCAGAGGATATTTTGAGAGTATCAATAGCACAGAATAACAACTTCAGAGCTACATGTTATCTGAGCGCTGAGACCATTTTGAAATGTCTTTGGTTTAACCGAACTGAGTTAAAAAATCAGGGATTCAATCCATCTACCTTTGAACTAGAATCTACCGCCGATGATTTCCTGGCACATATTGACCCTGCTACTGCTGAGACTGTAACGATAGGCGATCATGCACAAATAAATAATCCCAATGTTGATTGTGACTTACACGCCTTATTGAACCAGGTAGCCACAACAAAAGGTATTCCATGGCTTGAACCAATGCTTAGCGCCATTTTGGGGTCTAAAATGTCATCTTCTACTTCATAGCATCCTGAAAACACTCCATTAAATATCCTTTCATGGAACTCATGTGGATACGCTAACTTCATGAGTTGGTACTCATCACTTTCTCTCGAGAACCATCCGACGTTTCTATTACTACAGGAAACAATGAAAATGGGTTCCTTTACCATACTGGGGTTTACCACCTATTGTATGTTTGCAAAAGGGTCTCTTCAAGGCCGACCGTCTGGGGGCCTTGCAATCGCAATTAATAATTCTGTCAATTTTCAGTCAAAGTGGATATGGGAATCTGTGAGCTTACTGGGTGTTCTTGTGGATACTCATTTGTCAAAATATCCTTCAATTTTAATCATATCATTATACTGGAACCCAGCCGGTGTTTCGATCGATGCAATGCTGGATGAACTTAATGATTGTTTAGAAAATATATCTAGCAAATATCAACCCCCTAGAAATCATCATTGGCGGTGACTTCAATTGTGATTGTAGAGACCTATCTGAGTTGGGAATATCTAAATCTTCCCACCTATCACAAGGAAGAGGAGCGAAATTTAGAGAGCTACTAGGAGATTGGGACATGGATATGGTTGTGAGTATTGATATGAAATCACAAATTACATGGTCGCGAGGAAACAAATCATCAACGATCGATTTCATGTACGTTACTCGAACCCTCTCCTCTCTCATGTCACCTCTTCAGAGAAGTTGTATATTATCTAGTGATCATGCACGGATTTCTTGCACCCTGAAACTGGAATGTGAATTATTGGCCATTGAGCCAGCTTTGGCTTTAGTGGAGACTGATCGTCCCCAAGTTTCTATTAGATAGAGTCAGGGTCCGTGCCAGCAATTTGTTAGATATGTTTCGAATAAAATGTGATTGCTTGGCGATGTAATCACTAAAATAGAAATGCCATTGATTAATTGTTATTGTGAATTGATCAATAACGCACTTATATTTTTTAGGAAAAAGTATATTAAAAAAGACCACCTCCATTCGTTTGACTCCACTTGTAAGCTTTTAAAAAGAGAGAAAATAAAAAAAAACTCAGACAACTTAAGACATCTGGGCTGCGAGTATTGTATTGTCGGAATATGCGGTCACAAATTCTGAAGGTATTCAAGCAGAATCTAAGACACGCCCGTATTCTTAAATACAACAGAGAGAACTGTGACCTTATAAGAGCCATATCATCACATAATACTTGAACAATTTGGCGCACAATCAAAAGTGATATCAAATGCGCTGTATTGGATACGTCAAATTGTATATCAGAGCATACAACTACATTTCATATTCCAAAAAAATTTGAATCTGTACCAGATGTTTTACTTTGTTATAGTAAGATCACTCGTTTGGAATGGTCGATGGAAAACATCAAATGGGCCATTTCAAGACTTTCTTATTCTAGATCAGCAGGCCTTGATGGTCTTCCACCTTGCCTTTACAAAGCTGATCCTGAGTTTTGGGCGGCCATTCTTAAAACCAAATTTGATTTCACTATTAACTCTGGAACTATTCCTCCATCATGGGCCACAGCGAACATTGTGCCAATATACAAAAAGGGCAATTCTACTCTGCCTCAGATTTATCTGCCCATTTCTCTAATTGATATGGATGTGAAACTGTTTGCAATTCTGCTTCTATACGACCTCGAAAAATGTATTGAGAATAACAACCTCTATTCGAAATATCAAAGAGGCTTCAGGAAGAGAATGAGTACTTCTTTGAATGCGGCTATTATGGCTCATATGATAGCAGGTACAAGAGGAAGGAACTCTTATCCTGTTTATATATCCATGATAGACATGTCATCAGCATTTGACAATGTAGTACGAAACATTCTGTGGAATAAAATGAAGATCATGGGAATCCCCATGGTACTACTTTACTGGTCCATCAAACTCCACACTAACACTTCTTATAAAATAAGAATTTCAGTCGGCAGCAGAACCACCGAGCCAATTAGAACATCTGTTGGTCTCAAACAAGGCTATAACCTCACGGCAACATTCTTTAATATGTATCTTTCTGACCTTGATAAGGAATGGGAACATAGTAATCTGTTTTCTGTTAAAATTGGTTCACTGCGCCTGAAATGGATTGCGTTAGCAGATGATATTATTATCTTCGACCCTACTCTGGCTGGGCTTCAAACAAAGCTCCTACTTTTTGAGGAATTTGCAGTCACACACAACCTGACTTCAAATCCTGCCAAAACGGCGATTTTGACATTTGACACCAAACAAAATATTAAGGGATATCAATGGCAAATTATGGAAACACAACTCCCAAGTATCATTAGTGCAATTTATTTGGGATATAATCTTTCAGCTCAAAACTCAATCAAATCATGGACAGATTTAATCAAAAATAAGACGCACCCTCTTCTGTCCCAATTAAAAAGGATCTATTCAAAATACTGTACATTTTCTTTAACACCGATGATTGATTTTTTGACATTAAAAATAGAAAGTGTTATTTTGTATTCCCTTGACATGTGCCTATGCGATATGAGTGCAATTCTTGATTCCACACAGGGGCCATTAATAAAAGCTGTAATGCATTTACCGATGTCTGTACCAAAAGCAGTAATACGACATGAGTTTGGGCTTGTGGAATTATCTGAGCGCTGGAAATGGTGACAATTATCTAGTTATGCAAAAATCAATTTCCCTCCTAAGAATTGATTATATGAAGATATGAAAAGCATGTTAGACTTTTCTTCTTCAGCCTCTTTCTCTCAATACCATCTTAAAATGCAACATCTATTGAATTCCCTGTGTATTACTATAGAAGATGTCAATCAGCATCCAGGTTATGCCAGCAAGAAACTATTTGAACAGGACTGGCGTATAACGATAGAAAGAATAACTACCTATAAAATGTACAAAGAATATGGTGCATTTGTCAAACAACACATTCCAAGATTTGATCATGTTGTTCTATTTCCATGTAATCACACTAGAAATGCGTATATATGGTACAGGCTTAACCTATATCACACCAGAGAAAGAACTGCAAATTGGAACGACAAAGGAAAAAAAATAAAGTCAAATGTCGTTTTCCTTCATGTATTGAGCCCATTGAAACTATGAAACACCTCATTCTTAATTGTCCTCATTTTAAATCAATGAGAAGCAATCGATTGATGAAATTTATAAATATTGACTATGAGGATTGTCTCCAATTTCTATGGGTGCAAATGATGTAAGGCATACATAAACCCCTTGTATTTGAATTTTTGTTAGCTTGTGCAAGTACATAGAAAAATAGCTCCTCAGCTTTAATAATAAGAAGAAATTAATTGTCTAGATGTGATACTCTTTAATTTAATATGTTGTAAAGTTTACTTTATATTCTGAATTTTTATTTTTATTATAACAATGATGTAGATACAAATGAAAAGTGAAAAATGTAAATGCAATTGTAAATATTTTATCAATTTATTTTTTGTAAAGGTTTTTACATTTTGTAATTGAAACATAAACAAATTTTAAAAAAATGTCTGTCATTCCTGTCTTCACAGCTATTCCTAATAGCTCAACAGGACAATTGGTTGTAGATTGCTGTTGTGTTCCTGCTGTTCCTGGTTCTTGATAACCTTCCTGATGGCATCCCAGGTTGCTCCTGCTGCTGCTGCTTCTAGCTCAGCAGCACCCCACCCCCTTCACCAACACCACCTCCACAAGGGCCTGGCAGGGGAACAGGTGTGAAGATGCAGAGAGTGATGAAGAGGATGATGAGGTTGAGGTAGTGGAAGTCCCTACTACTCACGGCCACCATGTTTCTTGGGTTTGGAGTCTGTTTACCACCGTTGAAGGGGTAACCAAAGCTTGTGCACACAGGGTGCATTGCACTGAGTGCCAGATGGAGCTCAGTCATGGCAAACCGGGTTTGTACAGTTACGGGACTACTTCCATGTGGCAACACCTAAGATCGTTCCACGCGGGGGCAATTTGGAGGGTCATCCCCTGCGAAAAAAAGTAGTAGTCTGAGTTCCTCTACAGAAAGCTTCATTTCTGCTCCTGTCACCACAAGAAACTCTCCTGTGGGGCAGCCCATCCCTGAACCAGCCTGGCAGGCCATACGCGCTGCAGAAGACCCTTACCTTTCACGGGTCACTGTATTATGTATGTATTGCGATGCAGTACTCTGTAGGGGGGAGACACTTCGAAGTGCTTTTGAGGCTACGGTCCGGGAGCATGAGAACATTTGCCACCTACCTAATTAAGGCCCACCCAACATCTTCCTCTCTCCACCTGCCCTTTCTTATCCCCGTGTTCGGTGCCCCTTCCTTACCCTCCCTTGCCTTCCTTTCCTTGTGTGTCTTGTTAAAAAAAAAAAAAACAAGGAGGGACCTAAGATGGCCGCCGGGGTGAGGAGTCGCAGCTAAACCGCGCTCCGCCCGGGCCGCCGTAAAGAGCACGACCGAAGCCGTGACGGGCCGTCCCTCGGCCTCCCCCCCGACTACCAAGCTGCCCCCATACACCCCCCCCAGCGAGGAAACAGGCGCTGAGGATAGACGTGCGCCGCCGAGGAGCGAGGCAACCGCCCCCTCCCCCATCGGGGCCGAAAGAGCTGGTCCCGCGTCGCAGGGGGCCCTCCGGCGCGGCGCCGGGTGACTGAGTGGCATCGGCTGGCATGTGAGCGGGATCGGGGACACAGCGGATCCCGAAGAACGGAGCCGCCCTTGCGCCGCCCCCGCGCCACCCCGAGGTGAGGGGAGAGCGGCGTCCAGCGGAGCGGCTGCGGCGCCAGGAGAAAGCAGTGCGAGCAGGGCGGACCGCGGGTGAGGAGCCGCGGGGGCCGCCCTGCACGGAGCGCACAGGAAGATACAGAGGTAAGGTGAGCAGGCCCGGGGGGGGGCCAGAAATTAAGTGCCAACCCTGTGCGCACATACCCCGGGGGGGGGACTCACAGGAAGAAAAAAAAAAAAAAAAAAAAAAAAAGAACCTCTCTCTGGCACCAACCATTTTCCCCCTGGGACACAAGGAGCCACCTCACAAGTCCCCCAACAAGACAGGGGTGAAGAAAGGGGGGAACCCAGGAAGGTGAAGCACAATACCGCAGGACCCACAACAATTAAGAACACCTCCGAGGACAAGAAAGCGAGAGGCCCCATCGAAGGGTCACAAGAAGGCGCAGGAACCATATAGACTATCAGACGGAGCGCCCTATCATGTCTAGAGCAAAAGGAAAGGGGAACCCCATCCAGCAAACTCCCCAAACAGCGAAACAAGGGGCCGACATTCTACAAATGTGGTCAACAGAGGGGACACCACAACCGAGAGGAAGAGCCCAGGGAGACCCCATGGGAGAAGCAGAACCACTATCCCAACAACAGCAACCACTGACCAGGGAGGACATGCAAACCTGGTTCATGGACCTGCAGGAGAAATTCATGTCCACAGTTCAGGAACAATTTACATCCATGAAGAACGAAATGAAAAAGGCGGTACAAGATATGAGAATAGACATAAACAACCTAGAAGAAAGAACAGACATTGTGGAAAAAACGGTGCAAAGTCTGGAAGAAGACACGAGACAAGCAAGTGAAATGCAAGAACACCTGGTGACACTCACTCACAACTTGGAACTACAATGTGAGGATTTAGAGAGCCGCTCCAGACGCTCCAACATCCGAATCATGAACATGGTGGAATCAGTGCTGGACAAAGATCTGAAGGAGGCGGTGAAGGAGGTGTTCAGAGACATCCTGGGAACACAAGACATCGAGGATATCGGAATCGACAGAATCCACAGGGTAGGACCGAAAAGAGCGGGGGCCCCAGGGGAAAGACCACGTGATGTTCTGGTGGCGCTATCCTCCTACCCGCAGAAAGAGCAGATCCTCAGGAGAGCCAGGGAATTGGAACATATTAAAATGAATGGGCAAGACATCCAACTGTATCAGGACCTGGCACTAATAACCCTCCAAAAAAGAAGAGCAATGGCCCCACTGGTGAAAGTGCTAATTGAAAAACAAATCCGCTACAAATGGACCTTCCCGTTTGGCTTACTGTTCACATGGGAAGGAAAACAGAAAAGAGTGACCACGCTGGAAGAAGGCCTCAGCACGATGGGACTACAAGACGAAGAGATGGAGCAGATGGAGCAGGGGGAGGCCACAAACAGGAGAGAACGAATGAGAAAACCTATGGGCTGGGAATCCAGCAAGCAGAAGAATGCAAATCCAGGGAGAGACACCCGGAGAAAGGTACCATGAGGAATACAAGAAAAACACATGCCTGGGGGACAGACATGGATACGTTGCCACTGAAGACCCAGTCGGGGGGGGGACGCGGGAGTGGAAAGGAACGGACAATTCAAGGAGGGCGGCCTGGTCGAGACCCAACGGTCTGGAACCAGGTAAAGACAAATGGTTCAGTGGGGTTTAGGAATCCCCATAACATACCCCCCGAGGGTATGGAGGGCAGGGAGCGAAGGGCGCAACGCCCTAGCATCAATAGGAACCCTCGCCCTACTCGGGGGACAGTTTGGTTGGTTTAAAGTTCAAAGTTGGGGGGGAAGGGAAGTTCAAGGGAAGGGAAGGGATCGGAAGAAACAAAGAGTTGAATCGGGAACAGAAGGGGACCGGAGGCAATGGCATACAAACAAAATAGAATGGGGATGATACGCTTTATGACCTACAATATCAGGGGCATGAACCACCCAACAAAAAGAACGAAACTGGAGAAACAATTCAAAAGGGGGAAAGAGGATGTACTACTACTCCAGGAAACCCATATCAAAACTAAAGATAAGCACAAAATGCGGATAAAAGGATATAAAATATGGGCACAGGCAACGACAACAGAGAAAAAAGCAGGAGTCCTGATAGCGATAAAAGAAGGAAAGGACGTAAAACCACTAGACACTATAACTGATAAGGAAGGGAGGTACGCCTTTGCCAACGTAGAGATCGAAGGATGTCGCATAACGCTCGCCTCAATATATGCACCCAATCAGGGACAGGATGGCATTCTCAGAAACGCACTATCGAAACTGGAAGATTTCGCTAGAGGGGAGGTGATACTGGGGGGGGGACTTTAATCTGGCATGGAACCCAAAGCTAGATAGGAGCACAGGAAACACACATGGACAGGGGGCGCCATCAAAACGTTTGAAACAGCAAATGGACCAAATGGCTCTAAATGATGTCTGGAGGG
This sequence comes from Ambystoma mexicanum, assembly GCF_040938575.1. Lineage (NCBI taxonomy): Eukaryota > Metazoa > Chordata > Amphibia > Caudata > Ambystomatidae > Ambystoma > Ambystoma mexicanum. The sequence goes on along the minus strand of NC_090936.1, from coordinate 505,579,571 downwards.
AACTGAAGGGTGAACAGAGGGGGTACACCTATTTCTCACATGTTCACAACTCTATGTCCAGGATCGACTATCTCTGGGTGTCAGTGGGACTACTGGGAAAGATACAAGGGCTAGATAAGGGCTCTATAGCCCTCTCGGACCATGCCCCTCTGTGGTTGGACGTGACTCTCCCAGGGGGGAAGAGCGGGCTATGGAAATGGAGGTTACCGCAGGAGTTGATCCATGACCCAGTGGCAGGGGAGGCCATAAGGGAAATGATAACAAAATACTTCTTACAAAATGATACGGGGGAGGTCGCAATGAGCGCAGTCTGGGACGCGTTTAAAGCAGTCTTGAGGGGGAAGATGATAGCGATGAAAATCACGAGAGACAAACAAAGGGATCAGTGGGAAAAAGAGCTGGAAAAAACAATTGAGGAGATCCAAGAGAAATTGACGACTCAACCCACAAAGATATTAAAAAAATCTCTGAAACATACACAAGGCCAACTAGAGATGTTACGTACAAAGGGCGCAGAAAGGAATCTACTCTATCTGAAACAGAGATATTATATTAGAGCGAACAAAGCAGACAGACTCATGGCGCGACAACTAAGGGCGAAACAAAAAGAAACAACGATTAAGGCCATATGTGATGCGAAAGGTGCCACTCAAACTTCTACGCACGACATGGGGGAAACAATGAGGCAATATTATCAAACGCTCTATTCCACAGAGCACCCCGATATAAACGCCCAAACTTCATACCTAGAGGCCCTAAAGATCCCGAAAATCTCAGAAGAAGACAAACAGTCACTAGAGACCCCTATCAGTGAAGAAGAAGTCAATAAAGCCATAAAAGGACTCCCAAGTAACAAAGCTCCAGGCCCGGATGGGTTTACGGCCCCATTTTATAAAAAATACGCAGACATACTAACCCCGACCCTAACAAGACTCCTAAACTCATTCAAAGACACCGGTAATGTGACCCCCACAATGAATGAAGCGAAGGTGCTGGTGTTTCATAAACCAGGCAAAGATCCAACTAATCCCGCATCATACAGACCAATCTCCCTAATCAACCTAGATGTAAAAATATATACCAAAATCCTGGAAACAAGGCTATCTCCGCTCCTCCCTAAACTGATTAGCGAGGATCAATCAGGCTTCATTCCAGGCAGGCAAACCCACGATAATACTAGGAGGCTAGCCCACCTGATCGAAAAAATAAGGATAACCCGCACCCCAGCGATACTACTGTCAGTAGACGCCGAAAGGGCCTTCGATAGAGTGGAGTGGTCCATACTGTTTAGGGTTCTGGAATCCATGGGGTTTGGGGAAAAATATATCGCGAGTATTAGAGCAAACTACAATTCCCCATCCAGCAGAATAGCCATTAATGGCGAGCTTACTGGCAAGGTAACGATAACGAGAGGAACGAAACAGGGTTGCCCCCTATCACCACTATTGTACGCTCTCTTCTTAGAACCCCTCCTAATCAAAATACGGGAGTCAATACACATTAAAGGGATAGAAATGGCGGGTCAGCAACACAAAGTTATTGCGTATGCAGACGATATGCTGATAACCTTAGAGGACCCTGAATCTACTTTATCGGCCACAGTTAGAGAACTAGAAAACTATGGGACCATCTCTGGCCTAAAAATAAATAGGAAAAAATCAGAGATCCTCATCCTGGCAGGGGATAGAACGAAAATAGAAAGGCAGGCAAAAACACTGGACCTCAAGATAGTACAGAAAGGCATTAAATATTTGGGAATAAATGTACCCCCAAAAATAGAACAATTCTACGGGGAAAACTACCCGTCGCTAATTTTAAACATCCGAAGAGAATTAAACAGGTGGAACCCACTACAGATATCCTGGTGGGGTAGAATACAATCAATCAAGATGACCATCCTCCCAAAGGTACTATATTATTTTCAGGCTCTCCCAGTGGGGGTCCCAGACACGTTCTTCAAAACCTTAACAAAAATGGTATCGTCCTTCATATGGAAAGAGAAAACACAGAGAATTGCCAGGAAGGTCCTCACGGCCCCAACCAGAGAAGGAGGAATGGCGCTACCCCACTTTAGAAAATACTATCAGGCAGCACAGCTAAAAGTTCTAAGGGAGTGGGTGGGGGAGGATCCGCAACATATATGGGCCAAACAAGACAGAGCAGTAGCAAAGACCCCACTGGTAGAACTTCTCTGGAAACAGAGGCAGCACAGGCATGAAAATCTAAGGCTAAGCGAAATCATGAAGACCACGTTAGAAGCATGGGATAGCCAAACAAAAAAAGGCATAATGACCACAGTGATCGGACCCTTTACACCGATCTGTAGAAACCCACTATTTCCACCAGGGATGGAACAAGGGGCATATGACACCTGGGAGAAAGCGGGCATTACTAAAATAGGAGAGATGTTTATGGACAAGGAAATCATCCCCCTGGAGTCATGCGTGGCAACCACGAGAAACCCTAAAAGTGATAGATACAGATATGAACAGCTAAAACACTGGCTCAACTCTCCAATAATCACCGAGGCAGCAACCAGGGACCTTACAGGGTTCGAAACATACATCATATCCAACACGGGGGAGAGAAAGTGGGTATCAACTTTATACAAATACATAAACTCACAAGCGGAAAGCATTAAATGGTCATACAGAATAAAATGGGGCAGAACATTGGGGGAGGAACCAACGGATAAACAATGGGAGGACCTATGGAAACAGATCCCCAGAATGACCCGCTCGGCACAAACTAGGGAAATGTGGGTCAAAATAATGACACAGTGGCACTACACTCCAGAGAGGCTCCACACAATGTACCCCAACACGTCCAACCACTGCTGGAGAGGAATGTGACGAAGTGGGAACTTGGAGACACATATGGCATGACTGTAAAGGCATAAAACCCTTTTGGGAAGAAGTGAAAAACGAGATGGGCAAAATATTCCCGGATGTGGGGCTGATGGGGGAGGAGGTGTGGCTCTGTGGAATCAAAGACGACATAGCAAGGCAATACAACAAAACGCAATGGAGATCATTCATGGGACTACTCATTGCAGCTTGGACCACCATTGCACAGAACTGGAAAAATAAAAATACCCCACTGACCTACACCTGGCTACAGAAAGTATGGGCCCATATAACAATGGAGAAAATTACCCACAAACTCCAAGGAACAGGAGACAAATTTGTAAAGAAATGGGAAGGGACCCTGCAATACCTCCAGTCAGACTTTATGGAGCAATGGTGCCCCCATAACATAAAAATCTCAGACATATTTAACGCATAACAGGATCCCCGGACAAAATGACTCCATCCGTCCCGTGGGGAGGGATGGGGGAGGGGGGGAAGGGAATGTTATAAGATTCAATGTTAACTTCTTCATGTAATATTTATGTAAAACTAATAAATATAAGTTTTAAAAATAAAAAAATAAAAAAAAACAAATACAAAACAACAACAACAAAAAAACGGCTCTTTTCAGAGCCGCCTTTCATAGTTTCAAAATAGAAGTGCCAATGAAATGCTGTAGGGCCCTGTGTATTTTTAAAAGTCTGCAGACAGTCCGCAGACATGTATATTTTTGGAGTGCTGCACTATCAAAACCATTGTACTCTTCTCTGGGAGGAAGTGGTGGCTGTGAAAAGAGCCTTTTTGTGGTGTTTTTCGTGTTTCAAAAACTTCAAGTGGTCAACACCTACTGGAAAAAGGATTGCTATAATTCCAAAAAGGGTTGCAATGCATTTTGTATATTTCTCAGAAAAATCTGATTCCCAGCATGAGTAAGATGTACTGCATCTCTGCGAAAAATGTGTGTGCTATAAAACATAATATTTTGATTGTGAAAAGAGGACATACCGACATCTCTCAAAAAAGACTTGTTGACATTGCGCCTCGCTTTCTCCATTTGTGGACCAAGTGAAGAAGAACGCAGCCATATTTGTCTCTGCGCAAAACGAGAAAAAATTATTCAGGATTTTTGAAACATCTCTATGACTTTGCCAAGTCTGTCTTTCATTGCAAATTGCAAGGAGATTCCAGATACATGTCCTGAACTGTTCCCTCCACAATGAATAATAATAATGTCTGTATTACATTATCAAAGTGGCACAAAGAGGAACCAAATCTAACCACTTAATTCTGCAGAATTCATGCCAGGTCACAATCACATGAGGGAATCCAGGATCTGCAGCCACTCCACAGCAATCTGCATGCACCTCCAACCAATGTGTCCACGAGTCACCCAAAATCCAGACAATCTGCCTTCTGAAAGACACAGCCGTATCTATCTGCTCTCCTCTCAGGAAACAGACTTTCTGCCAAAGTCTCTCCTTACACATCACACCCAGTAAACCTTCCCATCCCTTGGCCTACACAGTCTCATTTGCATGCCTCTCAGTTTCAAAATCCCTGTATGTAACACACACGATCCGCAGACAGCTGCAGTGTCCGTGGACAGATTGTGAAATCAGAGAGTGGGGAATGAAAATGTAAATAGTGTACCCCACTTCCCATTTTATGGTGACTCTGAAAAGAGCCTTTTTTGTTTTTTTGAAAGTGCTTATAAAAAACACCTTTTATTTTGTTATTTGTTTTTTTCTACCTGGTATCCTCACAATATGCTCTGTAGAGCATTCCTTATATTTTCAAAAACCATAGCATTTCCCAATATGGATAAAGAAATTCCATCTGCTTTGAAATAGTCACCATTGACAAAATCAATATTGTCATTGTTACAAGACAATATCCCACTTCTAGGCAAGATAGCATACATCCCTCTGTTCACCAAACACCTTGCACCATTTCTCTGGGGACAAAAAACAAAACAATTCTCTGATAGTACCCTAGGCAACATTTCAGAAAAAAATCACCTTGGCATTTGGAACAACCACCATCACTCCCTTAAACAAGTTTTCAAGAGAACTCAACAAACTAGGAGCACTGATGTATCCCAGATGGACAGCATCCCAATATCTAGTGAAACTTACTAAACAAAGCTTAATTAATCATATGAAATTGTCATTAAAAACTCCTCAACATAAAGAACTGTATTACATGTCTCTACTACAACCTTGGAGAAAAGAAGAAGATTTATTAGATACCCATATCTCCTATGAAGATGCTTTCAAAGGAAATGCAATCACTATAACAGACATAAACGTTGCGAAGTACAAAACAATGTTAGACAATGAACAGCAAAAAGAAGAAGAACTACAAGCACAACTAAATATAGACACTCAGGACAGCAGTTAACCTTCTCTAACAGGAAGCCAAGAGCCACCTGGACAGCCACTCATAGCAAATGAAGCTGAATTAGTCATGGCTGAAGTAGAAAACACCCTGTACCAGTATGAAGAGTCTACAGAAGACTTTGCTATACTCAAATCACAATTAAACAATGAACAGTGTAGCATTTTCCTAGAAATAACAAAACAAATTGAACATGGTATGCAGCACGAAACTAAAACATGTACCTGCCAAGACTACACACCTATACTGCTTTATGTCAGTGGTCAAGCTGGTTCAGGCAAAACATTCTTAATAAAAATCACCAGCAAGTTCCTCCAACCATTGACAAACAACAAACTGTTAGCTGTTGTAACTGCCCCCACAGGTTTAACTGCCTACAACATAGGCGGTGTCACTTTACACCGATTAATACTCCTTCCAGTAGAACACCAAAACAAATTAGACTATTACAAACATTCTCCAGAAGCTGCAATGGAACTACGCAGAGTTGTGAAACCAATGAAAATGCTGCTAAGGGGTGAGGTGAGCATGGTCTCCAACCTAATGTTGGCTTTGATTCACCTTAGATTACAAGAGGTCCTCAAAACAGACTACAAATAGCTCTTTGGAGGAAAACACATTATTTGTTTTCGGAGATCTTCTTCAATTAACACCTGTTAAACGTGAACCTATTTTGAAAACCTTAGGGCACAAATTATGCCGTAGGAAATGTCAATCTTTGGCAACATTTCCAATACAAAGAATTAACTGAAAACATGCATCAGTCTGCAGACCTCACCTATGCCAACATTTTGAAAAGTATTCGGATTGATGTACTATCTAAAGAAGCACAGATGCATCTATGACCTATACGTCCATAACTCATCTGCTACTGATGTCATGGAACAATTAGCACACAAAAATGTAAACTGTTTGTCCTTGATGCCGACTCTTACAAGCTGTGAACAATTCATGAAACAATGTTGAAAAAAGAAATGCAACCAATAGTTCAAATTGCTCCACAGACAAATTGGACGTGCACGGTATGCCACTACCCATCTGTGAACATGCCACAGCACAACTAAATACCTTAGAAAACTCTATCTTTAACACAGCTGGTTTAGAGAAAATATTAAAATTATCTTTATTAAACTGTAGAGTAATGCTCAAACGTAACCTTGACGTGGAGCAAGGACTAGTTGATGGAGCACTTGGTACAGTTGTTGGCTTTCAAACATACCCATGTGGCAACAACATTCAGTTTGTCAATATTCACTTTGACAAACTATCAGAGGTTAAAAGGATAGCACGCTCAACAGCCTGATTCCTTCTTTTCAAAGACATGTATGTACGCATAGAACACTTTTCTCTATCTCTAGCATACGCATCACCATTCATAAATCACAAGGTCTTACCCTAGATCAAGCATTGATAGATATTGGCAGCACAGTGTTTAAAGAAGGCATGAGCTATGTAGCACTATCACGCCTATGTACACTTGAAGGACTATTTCTAGTCAACTTTGATGCAAGTAAAGGAAAAAGCAGATATTCCTTGCATTTTAGAATATAATAGACTACGTGCTCTCTACGCACCCCATCTCAAAACCTTTCCTGTTCCTCAAAAAGCAAACGTTTGTAAAAGAAAACTAGTTCAGACTCAAATTATACAGGATCTAACAACCATACCTCCAAAGAAATTAAAAGAAGTTAATACTTCATTAAAGACCGCAACCAAAGAAGGATCTACTGCACAAACAAAACCAACTACCTCTTCAAAGAGACAAAACACACTTCCAACACATGACTTAGACAAAAGTTCTGTCTGTCCCATTCAAATTTTCAAATACAACTGGTGTAAATTGCTATGCAAATGTAGTAATCAATATTCTATTCCAATTGCCACCCATTATTGAAAACATTTACTTAAAAGGGACAGACCAATTATGTTTGCAAATGTGAGTCCTTCACCGAAATGCAACCAATAATCTTGACAACACTTTTAGTGTTTCTGGAATAAGGCAGGGATTGGACTACTGTGCGGGAATGGTCAGATTTACTATAAACACACAAGAAGATCCACAAGAATTTCTAATGTACTTATTAAAAGTACCGGAAAACAAAAACATACCTATAAATTAAATCTTCCAGATTTCATACATGTGGAAACATGCATGCACACTTTGCAGCCATGTCGCACAGGAACAAGTCTTAATGAAGGCTTCGTGTATGTATCCATACCTAACTGTGAATCCATTCCTTTTCAGCAACTTGTACAAAATGCAAATTATGGCAGATTATGTACTACTTGCAATTCTGATAATCGTTCCACCTTACAAATACAGTCACATAGTGAATACATAATAGTAATGCTTTTGCGTTACAATTCAGATGGTGCCAAAAACAACTGCAAGCTGACTGGATTCACACATAGACAAGTATCACTTGGTAAGAAAACCTTCACAATATTAGGCTTAATCTACCACACAGGAGCCACAACCAATGCAGGTCACTACACTGCATACATAAAAAAGAAATATGGATGTTTCGAATGTAATGATACTTCCATTACTCTAAAACAAAGATTACCAGCAAATCTTGTAAATACTTACTTAATATTCTTAAGACCAAAATGTATTCACTAATCGGAGTATAAACATCTACAAAATGTCCTCAACAACCTTTAAATCCATAAACTAATAGAAAAAGTCAACAGCTATCTAACAGTGAAAAACTATAAACATATAGAATACGCTAACTGGTATCTAACTAAAACCAGACAACTACAATATACATTTTTCTAAGGAAACCCTACAAAACTTATTACGTATAAAAATAACCCTCTACAACTTCAAAACTATCAACAGTTAAAATACACCAACAGGTATCTAACTGCCCCAAAATTCTGCAAAAACCAAACAGATAAATGAATACTGCTAAAATGCACCAAGAAATAAACAGTTACAATACGCCAACAGGTATCTAACTGCCCCAAAATTCTGCAACAACCAAACCGAAAAAAGAATACTGCTAAAATTCAACAAGAAATAAACAATTAGACTACGCCAACCGGTATCCAATTACAATAGTACCACCACTTCCAAACCAAAAACCATGCACCTATTCAATTCCTCCTACTGAAATCAACCACCAAAAAATATTGTACCATAACGTAGAAAGTTTTTTTTTAATCCGGCATGGAATTTTTTTCCCATAGCCCCAATGATTTTACAAACAAACAAAGGAACTGGGCAAATTGCACAGTACACTGGTTTGAAGCATAGTGCTTGTAAAGTACTAACTTTGAGGGTCGAGAAAGTACAGAAATGTCTGCTATGCAATTTAATAACTCAATACAAACTACCTGCCCTAACATGTGATCTTTTCTTTTATCACAGAGAATGAAAAAACAATGTCTGCTCCAATTTCCCATACCATGAAAAAACTGCATATAACTTGACTGCAAATCTGTTGCCCGTGAAAATGTACCTCTAGACTGATACAAAGTCACGGGTAAGGATCAATCAACAGGGAAAACTCAACTACCATTTACCATCCAGTATAGGGATCAAGCAGGGGTGCCTTCTGGTGCCTGTTCTCTTCTTTTTGTACGTACATCAATGATATAGATGATGTTGTACTAAAAGTTTCCAAGAATGTACAGCAGAATAGCAACCCCAAAAGCAACAACACATTCCAATCGGATTGACGGTCAGTAACAAAACACCGCTGAAACTGCCCACATGTTTTGAGTCACCCTTGCTACCTGACCATTAGTATGTGGGTGATATCCTAGTGGCCATCAACACCCTCACTAGTACCAACACCAGCCAAAACATTGGGGGTCATTACGAGGTTGCCGGGCTTACCGGCAACCTCAGTTTACCGTTTTTTCTCCTGCAAGATACTCGGTATTATCTGGATATTACTGGAGGTGGACAGAATTATAAGTTCTCATTCCCATGGAGGACTCCATGGAATGGGAACCACTGAAGCACTGGCACCAATGTCCATGGTACCGGTGCTTCAATGAATTATCTGCCGGTAGGGGCCTGAACTACTGGCAAGTCAGGCCTGCTGGTAGTTCACTGCCCCTACCGGTCGAATCGGAGTATGCTGGTCTGGAAAAGGTGCTGGTAACCATTGTTACCGGCACCCTTTTCCGGACCGGCATGCTCATAATGAGCCCCCTTGTTTTGTGAACATCTATCAGAAATGTACTTTTCAAATTAACCCATGAAGATAAAAATTCTCCATGAAGGAGGTTTAAGCCAAATCTAATTTGGCAGGCATATGCTTAAGTGTCAGGCCTTTTTTTGCCAAATGAGGTTTTTAAAACTGAGGTCTGAAACGTGGCATTGTCCTATATAACTGGGGCAATGCAGTGCTGTTCGGAGTTGACAGGCCTTGTCTCAGACCTCTAAAATCGGCATTCCATGCTGCTCCCAAACTCGTTTTTGGAGCTGGAAAACATGAACATGTTACTCCTAGTCTGGCTGCTTTTCTATTGACTTATTTTTTAAGGAGATTGTTGTATATAAGCTCTGGTGCCTTCAATACGAGGAGGCTAATTCCAGAAAGACACATCCTCATTACACGTTATGCGGTAAACCCTGGTGCTATTAGCACCATGGTTGCCGCCGGTACCATACCAGTACCACCATGGAGAAAAGGGGAATTACCATTCCAGGGTTGGCCGGGCGGTAATTCCCCCTTTCTCCATGGCCCTTCCCCATTCCCATTTTTGCCCCATAGGGCTAAATGGGAATGGGGAAGGAGCTAATTATGGTACCGCAAATTGCGGTACAATAATTAGCACCAAGGTCCCTTTGAGGGGTCCCAACTTTAACGGCTGGTCTATACCAGCCGTTAAGGTTGGGTCCCGCAAAGGGACCTCATAGTAAGGCGTAAGGGTTTACCGGTACCAGTGCCCTTACCGGTACCGGTAAACCCTTACCGCTTACCGTGTAATGAGGCCCATTATTTGTTATTCCTATTCTTTCTTATTTAGGGTCACTGCTCTAAGTGTTACACTTGTGGAACCCCCTGTTCTTTTGAAAGGCCTCAGCAAAAATGCCTGCCACTCCAAAAACAAAAAGAGCCACATGGCACTAGCCACAGTCCAGGAGCTTCAATATATGTTTTTTTTTAATATTTACATTTTAATTTTTAAATGGGGTAGCAAGGGAGACCACAGGGGTTGCAGATGCAACCCCTAGTGAATCACAAATGACGCCCCTGGCCTTAAGTAAAGAAACTGTGACAAAGAGGTGTACATCCACTGTGAGTTAAATTTAATGGCTCAAGAGGAAAACTCCAAAGGTTGTCTGTTCATTCTATTCCCAGCTTTAGGCAATTTACTTAGAGTTCCATGCTAAAGTCTTTGGCCTCATTACGAGTTTGGAGGTAGCCATGCCGCCATTTGCGGCATGGCTGCCTCCAAACTCGGGTCCGGGTTCCTTGAATGAGGAATTACCGGGCCATTCCAACCTTGGAGGACACAGTAATTTCTCATTCAATTTACCCATCCCCATTCGCATTTGAGCCCCCATAATGGGACACGCTGAAGGACCTAGTAATATGGCGGAATGAGTTTAACTGCACCAGCACCATTACCGGCGCCGTTAAACCCATTCCGCCAGGGTCATAATGAGGCCCCTTGTCTCTTCAGGGCTTGCAGGTTTAAATCGTGCACATACCTCTTGTCAGATGCAGGAACTCATGAAAGAGAAAGATACATTCTACACATAGGGTTGCATTACATGACCCATGTTTAAAACAGTGCTACAACCCTTCATTTGCAGACAAAGGGCCTCATTCCGACTTTGGAGGTAACCACGCCGCTATTTGCGGCATGGCTGCCTCCAAAATCGTTCCGACTCCGCCCTGGTGAATGGAGTAATTACCAGTCCATTCCAAGGTTGGAGGGACCGGTAATTCCCCTTTCACCAGGGCCCTTCCCCATTCCCATTTGAGCCCCCATAGGGCTCAATGGGAATGGGGAAGGCGCTAATAACGGTACCGTAAATTACGGTACCGTTATTAGCACTAAAGTCCCTTTGCGGGTCCCGTCCTTAACGCCTGCTAAAAGAAGGACCTGCAAAGAGAACTCGTAGTAGGGTGGTAAGGGTTTAACGGCACCGGTCTCGTTACCGGTGACCGTTAACCCTTACCGCCCTACTCAGAATGAGGCCCAAATTCACTATCAGAAACAGTTTTCTATCCAATAATTTGAAGGGGGTGAAGTTAATAGAGTTTATTTTAATGAAGCTCATCTGCAAGTTATTCCCATGCACCTCCCTGTCCACTGCTTGAACTGAGTGAAAAGACACAAGTTAAATGGGCCTCGTTGCAAATACAGCGCTGTGGTAAAATACGGCAGTAACATGGTGGTTATTCTGTTAGCGCTCCATTTCTGCACCACCGTACTACATGTTTGGCAGTGAGCTGGAGGATTTTCCACCAGCAAAAAAGCTGGATGAAAGTCTGCCACCTTACGGCCATCTTACTGCCAATAATCAGCAAAATCAGTGGAATTATGCCAGCAGAATTACTGCCAGCAGAAATTCCGCCAAAATCCCCTCCAAAGAAATGGGGACATGCATGATTTACCACTGAAATACAGCCAAACATACGGCCTAATGTGTGTAGTATACTATGGAGTAAACTAGTCTCCCAGTGTCTACATATGTAATACCCAGTTGAAAGATCAGAGCCTTTAGTGTGATGATGTCAATCTATCATAGTAACAATGGGAAACATTGTATTTAATAAACGTCAACAAATTAGTTAAGGTGTACGCCGACTCGCTAAATTTGCCACTCTATTCCGTGCTCAACAACCTATCAACCTTTCAAGACATTCAGATAGCCAAATCCAGGCAAGCAGATTCACCTCTCTAAATGAGGAACTTGCTGTTCACTCCACAACTACCAGTAGCTTCTCAAAATTAATTCCCTACCCAGCGATTGGCAACACAAGCCCCATATATTCCCGAGACTTGCACTCGAACGAACATTTTTCCAACTTGATTGAGAGGTGATTTACCCATGATCTTTCAATGTGTGTATGATATCAATAATGCTGTGAAGATTTAAAATAAATCTACATGTCGTTCAAATAAGTTCCACAATTATTTCAATATCTAATGATCAAGTCCCTAAACTGATGAAATTAAAAGGGGCATTAAATAGGCCAAAGTACTCATATTTCAGAAATATTACATTAAAGGCAGTAGTACTTCACTCCTCACCTGCCTTAATTTGCATTATACCACTAGAATGTTGCCTGTTTCGTTGACAACCACAGGACAGGAAGTGTAAATAAAGAGTGCCCCTGCCTCATGGCTAATGGTCCTCTCACCTTCTGTGGCATGTGCTTGATTACCGCTCTTTCGGTTGTTCTCCTTTACAGTGCCACTGTTCCGGTTTTTCCTTTTTTCCTGCGTGTATGAATCACACACTTCTATTTGGTCCCTGTTGACACACTTTGCTGTTTCAGTCTGTCACATGGCCGATGGCGGTAGACTTTGGTCACTTTGGACACACATGGTGTTCTCATTGGGGGATGCTCTACAGTTCTCTGAGCCGGCCAAGGAGAGCAGGCCTCGGTTTCCAGCTGAGCCATGATCTCTTCTCCCTACACTCGATGAACACTGCACCTCTTACTGTAGCTCCTTGCTCTTCTTTTGTCTTTCTGCCACCACGGCCCACAACAGTGTTCTGTTTTCCTGCCCATGTCACAATTTGTGCCAACAGGTGTGATTCAAGAGTGAGTCCAATATAGCCTTTTCATTCTCCTCTTTCTTAAGAAATGTGTTTTCCCACGTTATAATGGCAATACAGCCATCACTGGCCAGCCTGTATAACCTGTATTATCACCATGTGCCCTCATTAAGTAGCCCAGCATCCGCTCAGGCCCATAACTCAGGAGCAAGCTCATAACAGCTGTTACAACTTGCAAACCTGGGTGTAATGTCTCAGTAGATGATAATGTCTCTACAGGCATTCCTTGGAAAATACTGACTTTCCCTTTCACAGATGCCAGAATAAAATTGATCAATGAGGAAAGTTACGATGTTTTATAGAAACGCAATGTGGTTACTGCTAGCCCACATATAGCTGCCATTCAGAAGTGCTTATGTGAACGAAAAACAAACACGCCCCAGACAGAGAATTAGGGCCTCATTCTGAGGTGGGCGGTAAGGGGTTAACGGTTCTGGTGCCGTTAACCACTTACCGCTGTATTACAAGGTCCTTTAGCGGATCCCGCTAAGGGAGGCTGGTTTTACCAGGCGCCCTTAGTGGGAGCCGCTAAAGGACCAGCATTCTAACAACGGGCCCCATTCCCATTTAGCCCTATGGGGGCTCGAATGAGAATGGGGATGGGTTCCCTGAATGGGGAAATACCGGGTCCTCCAAGTTTGGAATGGCCTGGTAATTCCCCATTCAGGGAACCCGGACCCAGCATGCGGTATGGGGGTAGCCACCTCCAACCTCGGAATGAGGCCCTTAGAAGGAACAACAAGTGCATCCTGAAATTTCTCATGAAGATTCTTCTTCAATGGGGGTCATTACGAGTTTGGAGGCAGCCATGGCGCTATTAGCGCCATGGCTGCCTCCAAACCCGGGTCCGGGTCCGGTGTCACTGATTGGGGACTTAACGGGACATTCCGACCTATGCGGACCCGGTAAGTCCCCATTCAGTAAACCATTCCCTATTCCCATTTGAGCCCCCATAGGGCTCAATGGGAATGGGGAAGGCGCTAATAACGGGCCCGCAAATTGCAGGCCCGTTATTAGCTCCAAGGTCCCTTAGCGGGTCCTGCAAAGAATGGCTGGTCAGACCAACTGTTCCTGCTGGGACCTGCTAAGGGACCTCGGAATATGGCAGTGGGGGCTTAACGGCACCGTCATCCTTAACGGTGCCATTAAGCCCCTACCTCCATACTCGTAATGACCCCCACTGTCATTTTAAGATAATGGGCCTCATTACGAGGTGGGCGGAATGGGTTTAACAGCGCCGGTAATGGTGCCCGTGCTGGTAAACCCATTACGCCCTATTACGAGGTTCCCTTGCGGGACCCCCTCTGAACGTCTGGTCAGACCAGACATCCTTTGCGGGTCCCACAAGGAGACCAGGGAGCTAATAACGGGCCTGTTATTAATGGACCCGTTTTTAGCTCCCTCCCCATTCCCATTGAGCCCTAAGGGGGCTCAAATGGGAATGGGGATGGGTTTTTTGAATGAGGAATTACCGGGTCCTCCAACGTTCGAATGGCTCGGTAATTCCTCATTTAAGGAACCCGGACCCGAGTTTGGAGACAGTCATGCCCTTATTAAGGCCATGGCTGCCTCCAGACTCGTAATGAGGTCCAATGTATAGATGTGACCACACACGAATATGGTATTGGGCACTTATTCAAATCCCCAATCACAATCTGTGATAGGGCAGGATCTTATTTACATGCTTCTGAAAAACATAAGTTAAGTCCTGATATTGCCCAGGAAGACAATAAAATCTAGCTACTGTGTCCTTGTGATTATCCTTCTGCACCAAAATCCCAGTTCCTGGCTTTTCAAAACCGATGGTCGGAATTTAGTCAAACAAATGAAGGCTCTATGTTTATCCGAAGTCACTCCCAAAACCTCAGACTGGTCATCTAATATTGCAGAATCCAAAACAGAACCATCAGGCTTATGAGACACGTCTTTAATCAATGACCATGCTTACTACCCGACTAGGATGTCCTGTGACCTAATTCTCGTCCTTAGAGATTCCAGAGGCTCTGGAACCCAACCAAGTTTGGGCCTACAATTATCTTCAACACAAGCTGCAAACCACATCCAACGCATATGACAAATTTTGAAGAACCATAAAGCTCAGGGAGGTAAACTATCTCACCAAGACGTGCCTTAATCAAGAAAGATGATCATTTTCCCCCAATATCTTTCAGTCACACACCAGGTGCCACGTCACTCCTCAAAAAAGTTAAGTAAAAAACAAAAACATCAACACCAGCCCCTCTCTTCAGGAGTCAGCTGACCAGCTTGCACAGGCTCGACTGACTTCTATGAATACTAATAGAGCTTACATTAAAACAGAGTGTCTCTTCTTACATGCATTTCACAGTGTGTCTAATGAGGGTGAAAAGGCGGGACTTTCCACCTTCCACTGTACTTTTTTTCTTCACTGACGATGTTGCTCACTATGATGCCATATTGAGAGCTGGTGAGAGCAGATAATACAAGCTTTTCCCTCTTATTCTGATGAGGACAGAAGCTGGACCCTCATTCTATTGTTCCTTTGATACATGGTGGAAATGGGCCTTCAAGGTGGCAGGCTTGCAAGAACATATCTCCCTCATGACCGTTCTCGGTTGGAGAGATTGAATTTAGACCTCAGATGCCGGGTAGGTGCATACCCTTGCGCATGCAGGCCTCATCTCCCAGGAAACTGAACACTTTCATCACACTAGACTACCACCATTTATGGTGGCATACAAAAAACAGGCATAGTGACATTAGCAAACCCATTCAACTCTTGCACTGATCAAGAAGCTCGCAACTTCGTCATACCGCTTCACGTTCCCCAATTTGAGTCATATATCCTGCACGCATGGCAAAGTGCCTCTCTCCAGTTGCAGGACGTGCCACCGGTTTGTCCCGGCTCCGTGCAAGAGAGGCAGTACAGCTGATGGTTCAATAATCTCCATCACTGCAAATAACAATGAATGCTCAAGCAACCTTCCTTCCCTTACCAGCTAATCCAAGCAAACTGCCCTCCCTCACCAGCTAATCCAAGCAACCTGCCCTCCCTCCCCAAGTAATCCAAGTAACCTTCCCTCCCTCACCAGCTAATCCAAGCAACCTGCCCTCCCTCACTAAGTAATCCAAGCAACCTTCCTTCCCTTATCAGGTAATCCAAACAACCTGCCCTCCCTCACCAAGTAATCCAAGCAACCTTCCTTCCCTCATCAGGTAATCCAAGCAACCTGCCCTCCCTCACCAGCTAATCCAAGCAACCTGCCCTCCCTCACCAGCTAATCCAAGCAACCTGCCCTCCCACACCAAGTAATCCAAGCAACCTCCCCTCCCTCACCAGCTAATCCAAGCAACCTGCCCTCCCTCATCAGGTAATCCAAGCAACCTGCCCTCCCTCACCAGCTAATCCAAGAAACCTGCCCTCCCTCACCAGCTAATCCAACCAACCTGCCCTCCCTCACCAGGTAATCCAAGCAACCTGCCCACCATCACCAGCAATCCAAGCAAGCTGCCTTCCCTTACAAGCTAATCCAAGCATCCTGCCCTCCCTCACCAGCTAATCCAAGCAACGTGCCCTCCCTCACCAAATAATCCAAGCAACCTGCCTTCCCTTACCAGCTAATCCAAGGAACGTGCCCTCCCTCACCAGGTAATCCAATCAACCTGCCCTCCCTCACCAGCTAATCCAAGCAATGTGCCCTCCCTCACCAGGTAATCCAGGCAACCTGCCTTCCCTTACCAGCTAATCCAAGCAACCTGCCCTCCCTCACCAGCTAATCAAAGCAACCTGCCCTCCGTCACCAGCTAATCCAAGCAACCTGCCCTCCCTCATCAGCTAATCCAAGCAACCTGCCCTCCCTCACCAGGTAATCCAGGCAACCTGCCTTCCCTTACCAGCTAATCCAAGCAACCTGCCCTCCCTCACCAGCTAATCAAAGCAACCTGCCCTCCGTCACCAGCTAATCCAAGCAACCTGCCCTCCCTCATCAGCTAATCCAAGCAACCTGCCCTCCGTCACCAGCTAATCCAAGCAACCTGCCCTCCCTCACCAGGTAATTCAAGCAACCTGCCCTCCCTCACCAGCTAATCCAAGCAACCTGCCTTCCCTTACCAGATAATCCAAGCAACCTGCCCTCCCTCACCAGGTAATCCAAGCAACCTGCCCTCCCTCACCAGCTAATCCAAGCAACCTGCCCTCCCTCACCAGGTAATTCAAGCAACCTGCCCTCCCTCACCAGCTAATCCAAGCAACCTGCCTTCCCTTACCAGATAATCCAAGCAACCTGCCCTCCCTCACCAGCTAATCCAAGCAACCTGCCCTCCCTCACCAGCTAATCCAAGCAATCTGCCTTCCCTTACCAGTTAATCCAAGCAACTTGCCTTCCCGCACCAGCTAATCCAGCTGCGAATTGTCATAAACACATGACACATTACACCCCAACAGCAGGGCCTTTACCAAGTGCAGGTGGTTCCAGGCTCTTTAACATCTGTGGACATTGATATATTTAATCGTTATGCAAAGCAGGGACGCTTTTAATCAGGTAAAATGCACTGTGGTCATCAAGCAGTAAGAGCTCGACATCCAGAAGCAGCCAAAAAGAAATGGGTATCAGTCACATTTCAATTTAAAAAACAAAAAACAAAAAAAAACTCATGTTAGCTGTCAGATATCATCAAGAAGCACAACCACAATGACTTGGGGGACAGACGACCGTGCTGTTTCTTGATCACATGTCGTTGTTCACTTCACTTGCAGATGTGCAATGTACAAAGTCTTTGTGTCCACCAGAACGGATAGGCTGGGCTCTTTAGGTCTGGTGGACTATGCTCTTCAGCAGTTTCGAAGTTTCTCAAGCCCAGGGCATTACCAAGTGCAGATATGTTATGTTATGTTAAAGGTACTCTTATAGCACACATTCACCAACGGAATTGGTCCCCAGGCGCTTTGGTGGATCTGTAAACAGGAAGGTGTGATGGGTTAGTAAGGTTGAGAGGGAGTAGGATAGAGAGAGGAGTGGTGTACTGTTGGCAGCTTCAACTCGGTAGATACCGGGTGCTGAGCTTTGGTGCGAATATTGGCTCGGTGTCAGTCCGCGTGTGCTGTTGGTGCGGCTTATGTGTTGTTGCGGTGTGGTGAAGTTTGTGCAGCTTGTTGTGTGAGAGATGGATGTGTGAGTTTTTTTGTGAAATAAGTATGCAGGGCGTTTGAGTTTATATCTATTAGTGGGTTATATTACATTTAACATGCTAACATTCACAGCTCTAAGTGTAGTACTTGCTGATCTACATAATTCCGTCTGTTTGTGGTGATGCATTCCAGGGATGTTGGGCTGCAGGGGGAGGTGGGGCATGCAGTATTGATCGCCTTTCAATAATAAAGTTATGATATGCGCAGAAAATGTAACCAAAAAAGTGATGGGTGGAAGGTTTTGCATGAACAGAACCACTGCCACTGCAACCTTCCACACCACCGTGTTTTAGCCCGTCTTTGCCATTGCAAAATGGGTCCAGCCCTTGTAAAACAGTCAGGTACTTCCACCAATGGGAGCCGCCGAGCCCGAACTGCTGAGGCCAGGTCCCCTCTGCACTCAAGCTCAAGCAACCCTAGACATGTTTCGGACTGAATGGGTGTAGCTTGGTTCCCTATGGTGCAGCGAGCAAGGCTTACAGATGTTAGTTGACATGAGCTTCATTCCGCCTGCGAAACCTTTACAGCTCTGTATTTGTTCTTTCTCCAGGCCTCTCTTCTGGCTGCTTTGCATGATCGGTACCTGATCTGCCCCCGTACCGCCCCCCCCCCCACTCCCCACCCCGACCACACTCCCTCCTATATCACTTTCTGCCTAGTAAAACTGCAGGGTTTGCCAGGAGTGTAAGAAGCGTGCCAGGCTTCGCGAGATGGAACCATTATTGCGTCACAGGCTCGGATTAATGGCAGCACCCAAGCTGTGAAAAGAATCAGCTTTTCACCAGATGGCAGAAGGAAGCGCGACTGTTTCTTCCTCTCCCCACCAACGGTCTGAAAATCTAATTGCCTTTTTTTATTCTCCACAAGCTCCAGACCCTGAGAACAGAAATCCTGCTCATAATGATTTCAGGATTGACTGAGGGGGGAAACACTTAAGCTCTCATTTCCCGCCATGAATAGTAATACTGAAAGGAAGGCAACGCGAGAGCGAGGACTTAGGAACAAGTTACGGGTTTGTGGTTCCATCTTTCCCTCCTGCGTCAGCCCTGTTCCTGATTAAGCCTTAAGGGAACGAGCAATCACACAGCCCATTGAGTGTGCACAGGGATGTTACATACAGGGATATGCCTGAGAAACACTAGGGTGTTTCAAGGTGTCTGAATGTTAAATTGTTTAAGAATAGCAAATGAACGCACACTAGGGTACCCAATGGCCCCGTGGGAAGTTTATGCCGCTTTAAGTGAAGTTTAATTTTGGCCCACCTCAGCTTGCCCAAATAATGAAGTCAGTCTGGCCGTCTCGGGTGCGTCCCTGCTGGATCTGCGTTGCTTTAACGCCAGCCACAATACAGCAAGTCAATGCGCCTGTTGCAAGTCGCCAGCAGTCACCCAATCATTGGTCAAAATGTGCACGCACTGCCCGGTGTCGACTAACATCATATAGACTGCAAATACCGCTGTACTATGGCTCACTACAACGCCACACATTTATCAATATAACTAGCACATATATCCGGCGTTGCCCGGGATTGCATTTCCTCACAGTCACCTTTTGTTAGAAATCCCTTAAGTTACCTTTGCCCTTTTTTGGAAAGGTTCCATAAGAAAGGTGAAAAGAAAAATTCACTTTTTTTTCGATTGTTCGATATTTTAAAAATGTTTTCTCATAAAGACTACAAAACACATTTTTTGTTCTTAAAAACTCCTTCTGAAACGTATAACTATACGTGAGAACAACATGGAGGTTCCTGAGCAGCAAGATAGGTGCCAACAACTATTTACCAAAATTCTAATATTACCAAAGTACATGTTCATTCTAAGGCTTGTTTATAAAGACATTTTTTTTTTTGTTTTGCCAGTTGGAGTAAAGGCATACAAATGATTCGGGGAACCCTCTATAGAACATGCAGTATATAATGGCCCGTGGGAGAAACATGGAGGGAATTTGCACTCTGAAGTAAACTACACTGAGAATGGGCACGTGTGGCTGGCTAACATACCCCAGAGCAGACGTTGGGGGGAGGCGAGAGTTGGTGTGCTGCTGCATACTGGGACCTCCTGTGCTCTCTTCCCACCTGTAACCTCACACTGGCTTGATGCAGTTTGTTGTGGTGTATTGCAGTGCAAATATCTTGGAAACCGTGCATCCTGGACCATGACCTCGAGTTTTGTTCTTCGTGACAGGAACGGTCCTTCTACGACCACATTGATGTTTCGCCTATTTCTGCCAACGGTACATGTGTGAAGGTGCTGAAATCCAGGGAACTGGGTGGGGTGTCCAAATATCATGTAGCCGGTAATGTCCGGAGTGTCCAAACAGGTAACAATGCAAAATTTGGTGCAGATCGGTGAAACAGTGTTGAATAGTATAAGGAACACCACTTCGCCAATCCAGAAAACCACAAACAAATGTAGACTTGTGCTGAAATCTGGGGAACGGGGTGGGGTATCCAAATGTCATGTAGCCAGTAATGTCCGCAGGGTCCTAACAGATGACTATGAAAAAATCGGTGCAGATTTGTGAAACGGTTTGGAATTGTATAAGGAACAACGCTTCACCAAGCAACAAACCCACAAACACATTTTGACTTGTGCTGAAATCTGGGCAAGGGGTTGCGGTATCCAAATGTCATGTAGCCAGTAATGTCCGGAGGGTCCTAACAGGTAACTATGCAAAGTTTGGTGCAAGTTGGTGAAACGCTGGGGAATTGTACAATGACCAACGCTTTTGCCACAAACCAACGGTATCCCTACAAAACATCCCCACCAAAAATATAGCCGTACATATGGCCGTTTGTCTCACCATAGGTGATATTTTTGGGGGGGATAATTTGTGGGAGCGGGGGTTGTGGGGGTGTCCCCCGCACATTTTAAAATAATGAGAGGGTTCGGGGGTGTCCCCCGCAGGGTCCATGGGTCAATATTGCCGCAAAAATATGGAGATATTTTTGTATCGCAATATTTCTGCAGGCATATTAACACATCGAACCAAACCAACAAACAAATGTTCACTTTTGCTGAAATCTGGGGAAAGAAGTGGGGTGCCCAAATGTCATGTAGTCAGTAATGTCTGGTGGGTCCTAACAGGCAACTATGGAAAATGTGGTGCAGATCGGTGAAACAGTGTGAAATTGTATAAGGAACAACGCTTCACCAAAAATCCTGCCACAAACACATATGATGGGCCTCATTACGAGTTTGCTGGTACAGTAACAACAGTACTGGTAAGCTTGCCGGTACTGTTGTTACCGTACCAGCAAACTATGAGTTCTGCTCACGGGTGCCTTTGCAGCCACCAGGTCTGACCTCATGGCCGTACCGGCACCCGCAAGCAGAACATTACAATACCACTGGTACCGTTATTAACAGTACCAGTACTACCACCCTCCCCATTCTCATTGAGTCCTATGGGCTCAATGGGAATAGGGAAAACAAAAATTTTGCGCCCAGAAAAAGCAATTACCCGGTCCGGCAAGGTCGTAAATAACCCGGTAATTGCCCTTTTCTGGGCGCCGGCAAAACATTAATACTGGGGGCAGCCGTGCCTGTACTACAGGCACGGCTACCGCCAGCCTCGTAATGAGGCCCATGGACATTTATATATATATATATAGTTAGATAAAACATGCATGCTGCTAGTCATATTCATATTTAGGCACATGAACATAGCCATAACACCTTGTACCAGGCTTGTAGAGAACAAAAAGCTGGCCACACGAATTATGTAGCAATAGAATGTTGGCATTTTATACTTGCATTACCATTGGTGTGGCGTCATAGTGCTGTAGGCTTATCCAGGAGCATTGTAGGCAACAGCATAGGTAAATGGGTAGACGAGTGTGGTGTTATAATTTGTCCTGAGGGTGTTATGTTGTCACAGGCCATGAATATGCTTGGATAGGGATGTCTGGGTGTGAGTCATATAGTATGGCACGTTCAATGTGTTAATCGTGAGTTTGTAGTATCCTCACATGTGAAATGGTCCGTGCAGTTGCACGAGAGAATGCTCGTGCAGGAGGATGGAGGTGACGAGATGGAACGTGGGGAAAGGACAGTTGGAGGAGAAGCGAAGCAGTGAAGACGCACATTTCATGTTCCCTGTTTATCTATAATATTTATATAAAATATCGTATGAAAGTTAAATAATAAATACTTTAAGCCATTTCCATTTGCCCCTCCATACTTCAATGGCGACGAGGATAAAACGAAGAAACAATAGTGGCCGTTGAGAAGGATCTCCGGCCGCACAGCAGGTAGGACCGCGGTTCACATCCCAGCCGCGATCGCCTGCAGCACATACAGACCGTCTGTCGCTGCGATCGTGCTGTCCCCGCCCACTCTTCGTGACATGGGAGAGACATAATTCAATCACTGTACTTTGCCTCATTCACCGCCGCATCCTATGCATACTGCGTTACGTGCCCCAGAGGAGGCGGGCCCAGCTGACGATACCAGTTAATTTATTCACTGCTCTTTGCTGAATGCCAATCTATTTCCTGCCCTAATCTACGCACACTACGTCGTGTTTTCCCAGCGGAACCAGATTCTGCTGCCAATACCAGACTCCATCGTCACTACGCACTACTCCACGTCGAGCAAACAGTAATCCTCATTACTCCTCATACTCCTCCTCTTCACAGTAGAAATTTAAAACAAAGTAAAATCAAACACTAAGTTTTCTACGCTACATCCTTCAGTAATCCTCATTACTCCTCATACTCCTCCTCTTCACAGTGAAAAGATAAAGGAATTGAGATCGTACAAAGTACAGAATCTAGACTGACTCCCTAAGTCTACCTAATACAATCAATAATGGCCATGCAAGGAGTGCAGCCACCACACATGTTTCTACCGGAAATTGGCGAACCTACACTTCCGTGGAAACGATGGCTTAAAGCTTTTGAACATTACGCACATGTGGTTTGTGGAGTGAACTACAGTATAGAAAGAAAGAAGTCTCTACTATTACATTGTTTAGGACCAGCGGGCCAAGAGAAATTTGAGGATTTGCCTGACCTCACAGAGGATGAAACAGGGGACATGAACATGTATGAAATTGCCATTGCCAAACTCAATAAACATTATGACAAGAAAATGAGCACTATCCTAGAAAGATACAAATTTGGGAAGCGAGTTCAAGAGAAAGAAGAATCCGTAGAACAGTATGTTACTACTCTGAGGAAAATGGCCCGGAATTGCAATTTCAACCAACAACTTGATGAAAGGATCAGAGACCAATTTATGCTTGAGTGCAGGAGCAGTAAGGTCAGGGAGAGACTTTGGTCTGAAGATGATCCCACACTCGATGTTGTACTTAGATTGGCCAAGGAAGTGGAGCATACGGAAACGTGTGTTTCCACTTTAGAGAATAGAATGAAGGACATATCAATCAACTCATCGATTAGTGTTGTACAATCAGATCAAGATGAAGAAATTGGAATAATTAGAGGCAACAAGAAAAAGAAAATGAGACCACAAAGAGATGGAGCAATACCCAACAGCAGCAATTTACGGCGAAGACCTTTTGAGAGCAGAGATATGTACAACAATCAAGCAAATACAAGAAGACCTGACAGAGTAGAATCTAGGAGAGGGAACAGACCCGACATGATAAGGATGTCTACGTCAGGAGGAGAACGTCAAAACAGGAGCATGTTTCCCCGGGACAGTAGGGGAAGGACCAGACAAAGAGGATGTTACCGATGTGGCAGTCCAAGTCACTGGGCCGACAATAAGGAATGCCCTGCTCTAAAGACGATTTGCAGAAAGTGTGGGGGAAAAGGTCACATAGCAAAGTGCTGTAGGACCAACCCAAATGGTGAACAATCCTCTAACTGGATTGGAGATGATGACGATGAGGAGGAATGTGTATTCATGGTTACCGATGAAGACACACACATAGAGAGTCCCAGAACTGAAATTGTTGTGAATGGATTTCCAGTCAATATGATGGTTGACTCTGGAGCGAAGTATACGCTGATACCAGAAGAGATGTGGAAGAAATGCGGCCCAGAGTATTTACATGAAGTTGATGTAAAACCCAAAGCCTACGGTGGAGTCAGGATAGAATTGATTGGGTGGTTTGTTGCCAATTTAGACTTCAAAGGGAGGCAAGCAAGTGGTCGAATTTATGTATCTAAAAGTGGAGAGTCTGCTCTACTCAGTTGGACACACCAGAAATTACTCAAGGTCCGTTTAGACCCCAATGCTGATGAAATGGTTTACCAAATCGATGGATCATACAATGGTAACATTCAGAAGATAAAGAATGAAATATTTAGAGATGATGTCATAGGATGCTTAAAAGGATTCTCACATCGCATTTTGCTAAAGAGAGATTCAAGACCTGTGGCCCAGAAACTCAGAAACTCAGAAATGTCCCGTTGGCTCTCAAAAGGGAAGTCAAAGAGGAACTAACCAAATTGGAAATGCAAGGTATTATTGAGAAAATTGATGCAGCGGAATGGGTTTCGCCATTGGTCATTGTTAGGAAATCAAAAACAAAGAGGTGATGGCTGGAAGGTTTAGACTGAATCTTAACCACTGGCATTGCTCGGGGCAACCCTCCAGACCATCGTTCTTCGCCTGCCAAGCCATTACAGAAGGGGAAAGACCATATGCAAATCAGGCTTGGCCCCACCCCAAAAGGGGCAGTCCAGCCCAAACTGCTAGGTCACATCCCTTCTGCACGAGACCACAAGCATCCCCAAACATGTTTCACCCTTGTTGGGGCTCATCAGTGAGGAGTAGCTTGGGTCTCTAGGCCCAGCAGGCACGGGACCCACGTCTGGGCATACCCGTCCCACTCGGGGTGACAAAGCAAAAACAAAGAGGTGATGGCTGGAAGGTTTAGACTGAATCTTAACCACTGGCATTGCTCGGGGCAACCCTCCAGACCATCGTTCTTCGCCTGCCAAGCCATTACAGAAGGGGAAAGACCATATGCAAATCAGGCTTGGCCCCACCCCAAAAGGGGCAGTCCAGCCCAAACTGCTAGGTCACAGGAAATCTACAGGAAAAATCAGAATATGTGTCGACATGAGAGAGTTGAATAAATGTGTAATCCCCGACAGACACCCATTACCCAATATACAAGAACTAATATCCACCTTGGGTCCTGCAAAGGTCTTTTCTATGCTAGATCTCACAGCAGCATACCATCAAATTAAACTACATGAAGATTCTAAACCTTTGACGGCTTTTATCACGCCAGAGGGGCTTTATCAATTTCGCAGGATGCCATTTGGATTAATTTCAGCAGCTTCAGTTTTTCAAAGAGTAATGCAGAATATACTTGGTGATATGGAAGGTGTAGTTTTCTTTCAAGACGATGTATTGTTTTATGCAAATGATCAAGACAAACATGATATGAGGCTGAACAGAGTTTTGCACAAACTACACCAGGCTGGAATGGTGTTGAGTGAAGCCAAATCGAAAATCAACAGAAAGGAGATTGAATATTTAGGACATGTAATATCTGGTGATGGTATTAAACCCAAGAAAGACTTGGCAGAATCTATCAGGTCCATGAATACTCCAGACAACAAGGATCAATTAAGAACATTTCTTGGAATGGCTGAATATTACGCCAAGTTTATAGAGAATTTCTCAGACCACACAGTTGAAATGAGGAGTCTAATGAAAATGAATAAGAAATTCCTGTGGAATAAGAAGAGCGAGAAAGAATTTCAGTTCATAAAAAAAGCTTTAGCCCAAGCTCCGGCACTGCAAAGCTATGTTAGAGGCAGGAAGACTGTAATAACCACTGATGCAAGTGATGTGGGTTTAGGCGCATCTCTATCGCAATATTATAATGGACAAGAATTAGTAATTGCTTTTGCATCAAGGTTACTTAAAGGACCAGAAAAGAATTACGCCACAATTGAGAAAGAAGCTTTATCAATCAAGTGGGCCATTGAGAAATTCCGATCTTTTGTATGGGGAGTACAATTCATCATACACACAGATCATAAACCTTTAGTGGAAATATTCAGTACTAAAGGCCTCGACAGAGTATCCAGCAGGATTAGGAGATGGGTTACAAGACTTCAAGAGTTCAATTTCAAAGTTATATACATTCCAGGTTCAAAGAACATTACAGCGGATTGTTTGTCCCGTTTGACTAATCTTAATGATGTAGAAGAGGATCTTGGAGATCAAGAAGCTGTGTGTGAAATATCTAGTCAAGCTATATCCAAGGAAGATTGGAGCGATAGCATGGTGAAGGATGACACTTTATTAGAAGTTTTGAAGATGGTCAAAGAGGGGAGATGGAGGAAGAATGAGGTACTTTCTCCAGAAGTTAAAGCTTTTTGGGACGTACGAGAAGAATTATATCTTCAAAGTGATTATCTCATGAAAGGAGACAAAATAATACCCCCTATCAACCTAAGAGAGAAGATTATAACAATGGCTCATGAAGGACATCAGGGCATTGTAAAGACTAAAAGGAGAATCAGAAGCACATATTGGTGGCCCGGTTGTGATAGGCTGATCGAAGACCAAGTTAGAAAATGTATCCTTTGCTCAAAGAGCGATAAAGTGTGCAGGGGTGCGGACTATCCAATGGTATTGAGAGAAGTCCCCGAGAGTCTGTGGAGTGAATTAGCTATGGATGTGATTGGTCCCGTTTGGAGTGATGGGTGTGCTACTTATTGTTTAGTGATAATTGACATGTTAACCAGGTGGGCTGAAATTAAATTTCTACCTCAAGTTACCACACGCAATGTTATAAATTTCATGGAAGAAGTGTGTGAAAGAGAGGGTTATCCCAAAATAGTTCTCACCGATAATGGCTCACAGTTTAAATCTGAGGAAATGAAGACATATTTAAAAGGCAAAGCCATCAACCATAAATTGTGCGCCATTTACCATCCACAAACAAATGGTATTGTGGAGAGGTTCAACAGAGTAATAAAAGATGCCATTAAATTGGCATGGGCCAATGGAAAGGAATGGAAGGTAGCAGTCAAAGAGATCCTGTTAGCCCACAGATTCACTCCTCACAGTTCAACTGGAGTCACACCATTTGAACTCAATAGAGGCAGAAAAGCCAATACAAACATGTTTCCGGGGTGGATGAATGAGCTTGTGAGAAGTAAGGATAAAATAGAAGAAGCAAAGGAGAATATTAGACACAGGCAAATCGACAACAAAAAATACATGATAAAAAACGCTTTAGGAAATTACCTGAATTTCAAGTAGGTGGTTGGGTGAGGATAAAACTACCTGTGAATTTGAGAGGAGATGGTTGCAAATGGTCCAAGCCCGTGAGAGTGGTAGAGATATATTCCCATGCCATTAGGACCCAAGATGGCAGAGTATGGAACAATGAAAGGGTAATGGATATAAGTGATCAATGTTGGGGGAGTAAGTCTGTTGGTTTGGGTGAAGTGGATAGTGAGAGAGGAAGAGTTGGTATAACTGTTGACATAGATGATAAGAATGTGCGAAGAGAGAGTGAGGTGTCGAGCAGAATTTCTAAGAGAGTTACTTCCTTGGCAACAGAATCAGATGATTATCAAGAGAGAAGTAACAGTATAAGATCCAGGACGGGAAGAGAATGCAGACCACCAAGATATCTTTGTGACTATGTAGAATAAGGAGAATTATGCCAAAGAGTTCTTCTATATAAAGAAGGGAGATGTGTAGTATCCTCACATGTGAAATGGTCCGTGCAGTTGCACGAGAGAATGCTCGTGCAGGAGGATGGAGGTGACGAGATGGAACGTGGGGAAAGGACAGTTGGAGGAGAAGCGAAGCAGTGAAGACGCACATTTCATGTTCCCTGTTTATCTATAATATTTATATAAAATATCGTATGAAAGTTAAATAATAAATACTTTAAGCCATTTCCATTTGCCCCTCCATACTTCAGAGTTTCATGAGTGATGAACGGAGATGTGCTCTGATCAAGGAGTTGTGAGCATGTACATGTATGCTATCCATGCAAACATGGAAAGAGGGTGTACAGCTGCACACTTAAGACACTCTCAGTCAGAAAGGCAAAAACATTCAGATGAACAATGACGCCCTTCATTGCCCACGTGACCTGCCCCCAGGACTTTGATGCCTGCTGTGACACCTACTATTGAACTTCCTTGGTCTTTGCATGATTGTTACTCCTATATGTAGATTCCTGTTGAGCTTCTGCTGATAGACTCCTCGCCATTCAGGGAACCCCACCTACCAATTCTCACCCGGCATGACTTGCGTCCATGCTCTAGGCCCAGTCTCCTTGGACATGTCACCCAGGTGTCCTCAGCTAACCCTGGACACACACAAGGGCAACATCGATTCTGGCCTGTTTGGGCCAGAAAGCAAAACCACTGCCCCACAACCTGCTGACAAACCCCAGCACATTTCTTCTGCCAGGTTCTGTCTCGGCCATCTCCACACTGGCCTTTAGCTGTAGGCAGCCCAGCAGCCATAGGCACAACACACATCAAACACAGCCAACCTCATAGTGATCAGCCTTATCACAGCCCAGGCAAGACCCCGACAGGTTTACAATATGATTCTCATAAATGTCCACTCTGAGTTCAGGCAAGCTTCCGATATTACAGATTTAATGACAATCTCAGTGCCATCTTGCTCTATGAGATGTGGTTCACCAACTCCTCTGTTCATATGTTTGATGTCCTTAGCCTTGGTACAGCTTTCAGCTTGAGTTGCGAGGATCAGTGGTGACCTGGCAGTCATTCACAAGACATCATGGCTCGGCACCACGCAGGAAATAACCACACTCTCATCCATGGAGTAGCTTTCCACTTACCGACGCATTGACAGCAATATTCCACCTAATGTACCATCCCCCGGCACATCCAGGAGGGGTTCACTCACAATATCACAAACCTCATACCATCACCCTCTGTCTCTAATAACAACAGCTGGGTTAAGACTCCTGTACTTCACCAACACCATGAACATAGCACAGCATGTCAGCTTCCCAGCTCCATGGCAACACATTGAAGGTAGAAAAGGGGGGGCATTAGGCACTAGCTATTAAATGTTTACAAACCAGAGTAGTAACAAGTATCAGTGGTGTTAATTCAAATTTAAAACCGCATTTCAGGTGCAAAAGGGCAGATGTCACGAGGCCACTCGGGACAGTACAATGCTAAATAGAACAAAACCATATGTCGCCACATGTTAGCCATTGGATGCACTCCTCAGGGGACAACTAGTCCCAGGTAAAGTAGGGTAGTCTATAATCCTGGTGTCCTCAAAAAAAGGTGCACATAGGAGTATAAACTTCAACGTAAAGTAAATAGAGTACAATTATCAGAAGTTTCAATGTTTAAGTCAACTCATAACGCGTATACCATCATGTAAATCACACAGGTTAGGCCTATCAGTAAAAATCACTTCATACTCAAAACGTGTTGGCAATAAGTCAAACCTTTAGCTCATCTAAAGTGAATGAGAAGCATGTTCAAATGCAGCATATTCATAACATTAACAACATAGTTAGGACCATTGTGTCAGTACCTATCAGTTGAGCTTAAAAGAAACAAAATTGAACAAAAATTTAACAAGAATTTCAGTGCAAAAGTCCAACAAGGAATATATATTACAGAAATGTATTGATTTGTGTTTACAACATTCACACAAGATCGGTCAGAAAACCCTGTCGATTTGTGTAAATAATCCCAAATAGCTCCATGAGATGTATTGTGTTGCCAACGTGTTTCGGATTCCTAATAATTCATCATCAGGGCTGGGGTAGCTATTTCTTCCAACTACTCAGAGTATTCATTGTGTGGGTATCTAGGGAGTTATAAAGAAGATTGTTACCTGGGGGCCCCTGCAGAAACGTAGCTAATCAACTGTAGCTGTCAAGGGTCTAAGTTACTAACCTTCAGGCTCATACACTGAACTTGTATTAGAATAGATCTTATGAACATCCTGAATCTTTATTACCAAAGTTATAATCACAACGTATTCAGTCAATTAGCAATAAACATTAAGCTGTAAAGCGGTACTCACCATGCCGGAGTGAAGACTCCGACTGCAGCAGGGTAAAGACACGTTATGGGGGGTATGCATATAAACTGGATTCCCTAAAAGTAAGGGGAGATAGAACTTAATAGTTGGCACATCGTACCTGTGTGAGGTACAGATGAGAAACACAGGGTGTGTGATACTGCTTTGAATATAAAGCATCAGGTCCACAATAAAAGGATTGTATAAACCTGCAGAGTTAAAAATTGTGGTGTTGGTATAAAGGAAATGCCTGGTACTATGTCAAATACTAGTCATATACACATGATCGCTCGTCAGATGTCAGGCACCCATTGCAAGGTTTTGGTCAGATCTTCCCGAATTCAGCACCTGGGGCTCCTTCAAGATCTTACCAGTTGGATCCCTGGTCCTCAATCTGGCTGCCCTGGCAAGTCCTGTTATCTGAACGTCCATGGTTGACTCGCTCCTCACACCCTCAATGAGAACATAGACATGCTATTCAAAACTAATGAACCACTAAAACTAGATACAAACACGCACCCTCTGGTACTCTCACGTACGCACATGGGGCATCTGCCAGGCAGAAAAATCTTGGCATCAAAACAAATCAAAATTTGATCTCTCCACACCTAGACAGTTGCACTAGATGTACGCTGATAAAAAATGCATATATTTTTATATGCTATACCTTTACAATAACCAAGGCCGAAAAAAAGCAGGGCTCTTGTTCAGGCAATTAGACACTGCTGTAATCCTCTCCCAGTACAGGCAGTTCCACAATCATTGTAAAAAAGCAACGACATCAATGACTTCTTCATCGATGCAATTTTTACACTCGGAACTCACATTAATGATACCAGCATCTCTAACTCTAATTAAGCACCCCCAGCGATCCGAAAGCAGAGCATACCAAAATGGTCAAAATTCCGGCCTTTACAAGTTGACAAACTCACAGACATCCTTACATCTCTCAGATCAACAACCTATCAGGGCAGTCTCCTTTCTTCCTCAATTATCAAGCTCATCTAATTCCCCAAACTCTGAATCCTCCTGAGGTTAGTCAATGTGTCCTTCTCGGACTCCTTCTCCTCCTCTCTAGAAACAGGCTTTATGCGCCCAGGGCTAAAACAAATCAAACCTATATGCAGATGACCTCTCAAAGTATAGCTCATTTACCAAACTTCAATTTCTGGGAAAGGTGATAAAAAACACCTTGCCACGTAGTTTCATGAACAAAAAGCCCCAGAGCCTACTACAAGACCATCAGTCTGGGTTTATGCTCGGACCTAACAAAGAGACAGCAACCTAGACCACGCTGTTAGTAGTCCCTGGAACATTGTCTAATGCTTCCAGAGTGTCCAGAAAAGTACAAATGGCATTGGAAGTGAGTGGAAAATATTGTCAATTCTGATGCCTACCCTCTTTTCCAGATATTGTCCATTCACTGTGAAAGCAGGTTTCTAAGCAAACACAACTATCTACACATTCTCTACGAATCCTCCAGAGGTTTTGTGCTTCAGAAATCCCGGCAATCACGCTTCTGTGTGAAGGGGAACATTGCTGTTCATAATCAGATTACTTTTGATGGTGATGAGAATGATGCAATCAACAGCAGAGATAGACCTGGAGATGGTCTAGAAGGGGCATCGGCTCCAGTGTCCTCTCCTTGAGTGGTTAAGAAATCCATCAACAAAGATCACCACTGAGAAGATCATGAGCCAGATGTCACCCTTATTATCTTTTAGATTGTTTCTAAAATATTTTACCTTTATGAATTATTTATTTGAAGTATGAACCATACTGTAGTTATTACTGCAAGGGTCATATCAGTGTTTTTGAGGCCTACCCTGTCACCAATATCCCAATGTAACATCTGAAAAGGTCAGAATGTACTCTTGAGCATTAAAAAAAAAAAAAAAAAAACAAAGTAGTGTTATGAGCTACCACTGTGTGTGTGGATAGTGTTTAAAAAAATACCAAGTGGATTTTCTCGAATGACATGGGAGTATTCTAGGAACAACACTACTGCTATCACTGTGCTAGTTTTAGGGCCTCATTACACAGAAGGCGGTAAGGGTTAACGGTCATCGGTAATGCTACCGGTGACCGTTAACCCTTAACGCCTTACTACGAGTTCCCTTTGTGGGACCCGACTTTCTTGGTGCTAATTACGGTACCGCAATTCGCGGTACCATAATTAGCGCCTTCCCCATTCCCATTATGCCCTATGGGGGCAAAAATGGGAATGGGGAAGGGCCTTGGTGAATGGGGAATTACCGCCCCCGCTCACCTTGGAGTAGGGCGGTAATTCCGCCATCCACCAAGGCGGACACGGTAAAATACCGGCGGCAACCATGGCGCTAATAGCGCCATGGTTACCGCCTACCGTGTAATGAGGCCCTTAATTTTGTAATCTGGTCTGAGAACTAAGATTGCCACTGGTCATAGTGTCATTTTCTGCCTGCATATTTTCCGGCCCCATCCCCTTGCTGGTATCTCCAGGCATATTTGGAATCCCTTTCCTTGGTTGTTCGATGTCTGCAGGAAGTGAGTGATTTACAATGGATACGACTTTAAAAGTGACTGCTAATTTGATGCAGCATTCTGTGGCGTAATTTCCACAAAGAGTATCCAATGGCAGAAATCAGGGGGTTGTCCTGAGAATGGAATTAGCCTCGCGGCCAGCGTTATTTGTGATGCAGTTGTCATTAGTGGTAGATGCCACGGATTCTGCAAACTGTCATGCTAATTCTCTCTTGCATCTTCATCTCCAGTGACACCAACAAACTCGTAGCGAGGGCCATGTGCTTTCTTATTCGGGTTATTCCAAAATCTAAACCATCTGGCCAACTTCTCTTTTTGATTTATGAAACCCTTTCACACCAAAAACCCTTCTATCAGGAAATAAACCTAACAGAATTTTCATTTTTCAGTAAATGTGTTTCACAATAAGAAATATACTTGAGGGCCATTCTGAAAATAACGTAAATACTTTATTTGCATCCAATAAACTTGAATAATTATGCCTGGGATGCTGCTTTATTCTCATACTCCTAATTATTTACATGCTAATGCGTTTTCTCTGCACTGAAATGCTGCACAGAAATAATGGTCTGCTGCTAGAGCTGATCCCTAGGAATGAACTGTACTGTAACTTACACTTAACACACCATATGAAGATTGTTCTGAAAAGCCTTGGCCTCCACAGGTACCCCCTAAACGCTCAAAAGCGTTTAACTGAAAATTCCCGTATCAGCAACAATTTTTGAAGATACCTTTCTTGATCTACCAAAGAATCCAGAATTAGTGGAAGAAGTGTTGGGTGTTCCATTGTCCACTATAGATGGAACGGGGAAATTTGATGATCCTAAAATCTGGTGACCTGATGAAAACATTTGGAGATCTTATCAAAATGGAGAAATGATTATGGCTACCCAGCAACAACCACTAGACAAATTAAATATTCCTATACAAAATCTCAGGGACTATGTACCGCTTTGTGGTGATTATACAATACCTCAATCAATAGTCCCAAAACAATATTCATGAAAGGGACACTACAGGGGCTGTCCACAGGCCTTGCAGCATCTCCCACAGGCACAAGCAATTCTAAACTCAAATGGAGTGTGTTGCAGCTCCACAGTCACAAGAGAGATGGCATGCACACATTCTGCATGTAACATAAATCAACCCAATGCAGTTGCAGAGAATAAGTCAACCTTTCAGTGTGCAGGTGGAAAACATGTGGTTACTGGTCGTTTGGTGGAAAAAAAGGTCGACAGGACAAATGGTCGACGCAATTTGGTCGAAAGACAAATGGTCGAATTTTTTTTTTTTTTTTGTATTTTCACATCCCCCCAACGCCCTTTTTTTGATTAAAAACCCTTTTTTTCTAAACGAAAACCTGAAAAATATATATAAAAATAAAAACAAAAATTCGACCATTTGTCTTTCGACCAAATTGCGTCGACCATTTGTCTGTCGACCAATTTTCTGTCGACCAAATGACCGGACAGCAAAACATACCTGTGACATTCGATTCAATATTGCATGGAATCCTAAAAAGGAAAACGCTAATGTGTTTCTTACAATTCGTTGAAATGACAGTGAACAAACATAACAATGCGGTGACAATATGTAGAAATAATACCCAAACGGTACCAAAGACATTAGATAGACATTACCATGGCAATGCATGAGAAAGATATGCAATCCATTTGCATGTTTACCCAGACAGCTAGAACACCATAGTTTGCCTAGACAACTTAACACCATAAATATCACAATGAACGTTTCTAAAGAAGTCCACAACTAGTTAGGAATAGTATTGATAATTGTAGTTGGGATTCCTTCAAATTCGTGTCTTGCTAGATCATGACCATTTTCAGATGTGCCCTACATGTTTCAATCCCTCTTGTCAGTGGGGGGATGATTTTCTTCAGGGGCTTCATTGTATTTGTATGGTGCAAGGTTTCTAACTCAGCAGAGCATTGGCTTAACCGTACTGATAAATAGTCGTAGTGTTCAAAAATAGACATTGTTCGTGATTCATTGCCACTCGCCGCTAGATTGTGCAGGCATCATTCCCTCCTTGATTGTGATGCGGCTAGCGGCTAGCAGATTTAGAAACAGAGCGGTGGTGTTCCACGTAAATGAGTATGATGTGAACTGACGCTGAGCTCCCTAGATACAGTGTTGCCCCAGCAGCGTCTGCTGCAAATGCGATTGTGCTGCACATGTTCATTTCAAATCTTCACGGGTGGGACAGTATCAAGACATCAAGGCTTTGTTCAGTGCAGGCACAGAATCGAATGTGACTGTTCGTGTTGGCACACTGCAAGGTAGGTCTCTGTAGAGAGGGGGTTTTGCAGGCTCAGCAATCTTGCAGGGACTTCAATGAGACTCCAGGATTCAGCACCTTGGCCCTATGTTGGCTGGAAATGTTGTCCGGATCAGGAAGGCTTCTCAAGGTCAGTGCATCTGCTAACAAGAGGGCCTGTGTCTGTAATCTAGTATGCAGTCAGATGGGTATCCTCAATGTTAGACAGCATCAGGAAAATGTTTGCCACTTCCCCTTGTCAGAGATGGCCTCAAGAACACACCAACTCTCAAAGAGAATTCAAGAGTTTGGATTACAAAGGGGCTCACTAAGGGCTGCCCCTCGCACTCTCGCCTAATGCAGACAGTTCCCTCTCTAGCCCAAGCATTCCTCAAGCCTAGGGTGGTCTCCAGAGATTGGTAACCCTTACTCTATTGTCTACATTTCTGTCTGTTTCTGATGACCTAAGGGCACCAACCTTTCTATCTAACAACCTCTGGGAACAATCTAAATAAATAACAACCTATGATATGATAGTTTATTTGTATAGCGTCTATACACAATGTGTTTCAAAGTGCTTCAAGGCAAGGGAGGGAACACAGGAAAATACAATGACATTCTTACAGGCCATGAACAGCAAGGATGTGAAGTTAACTATCGTACTAGGCCTGACAACATTTCAGATAGTGCAAGAGCTAAGACATAGACAAGGAAGTGGGAAGGAAATGGAAACAGATAGGCGTCTTCCGTACTAGGCCTGACGACATTTCTGGTAGAGCCGGAGAAAAACAAAAGGTGAGGAAGAAGGGTGCAGAAAGGGAGGGGAGGAACAAAACAAGCGACTATCGTACCCACTAGGCCTGACGACATTTCAGATAGTGCTGGAGAAGGGGGGAGGGGACAAGCAAAGGGAGGGGGGAGGAGACAGACGTGGTTGCTATCATACTAGGTCCAGGGACAATTCTGACATTCTGATACAGTAAGTGCATAGAAGAAAGCAAGGGGAGGAGGGGAGGAGCTAGGAAAGGGAGAAAGGGAGAGGAGGAGAGAACAGAGAGTAAGCAGTCAAAAAGAGTGGAGAAGCAAGAGGGGAGAGTGAATACAATTGCAGAAGTTAGTAGTAATGCATAATGTTGCAAGCCAGGATACAAGATGAGGATGGGAACAGCATGATTCAGGGCCACCATGAGTACAAGATGCAAAGTAAGTAGTCCAGCATGAGAGTTGAGAAAGGGTGACGCACCTTGAATCAATGAAGTCCATAAAAATCAAATCCAGCATTGGCAGCAAGGCAGTGATGGTGAAACCAGAATGTATCAGGACAGACTCCTGCAGATTTATTCTGGAGCGGGAGAGGGGGAGCAGGGTAGAAGAATCAAGCAAAACAGGCAACACCTGTGTGCTAGAAGGGAAGGGGGCACAAGGGAACATCACTGGGGCATCAGAGGGGATGGGGATGGCCTGTTGGGACAGAGGGAGTAAAACCCAGGTGTCAGGATATAAACGGTACCATAATAGGTGCCTTCCAGGCACTCAGCTGGCACTTGTGGCTTCCAGTTGTGCGCTTGTACTCCTCACCCTAATGGTTATCCTTTATCGCCCTATCTTCCACTCTCTTCCGCTTCTTCCTCCTTTCCATTGTTTTTCCTTCTCTGTCTTTTCCATTCAGTCCCCCCTATGTTCTCTGACTGCTCCTACTCTGCTTGCCTCTCTACACTACTACCACTCTTCAATCTCAACACTACCCTATGCTCACCTCTCCACACTACTACTTTCGCTTCTCTTCAAACCTACTACTATTCCCTTCTCTCCCTTCTACTACTACACTCTCCAGACTAATATTACTCTACACTCAACCCACACCTTCTATTACAGTCACCTTCCTTTCACACTTACCTTCCCATTCACTCTCATTCACCCCACTCTAGTCTCACTCTTACTCCTAGCATGCACACTCACAACATAGTTCCACTATCTCTCACTAACCAATACGTCACCTTGCACACTCGTACCACAATCCTTCACTACAGTCTTCAGCACTGTACTTTCTCCACATATTTTCTGGTCATCCTCCTCTCTTAACCTCACCCAAACAACCCACACCTGTGCCACATAGTATCCTCCCCTTCCACCTCCATTGGCCCACATGCACACCTGGTTCCCTGTGCCATCCACTAACTGCCTTCCCCGACGGGTGGGATATACAGGTAAGAAAATACATATATTAAAGGCATTTAGCCCCAACCTCCTTTTGCACGTGGGTCAGCCGGTATTTAGGAATTGTGGCCCGCTCTCAAAGCAAGCAATGTCCCAGTTTGTAATATTCCAAGCATTGTGTTGGTCAGTTTGTTGTGTGGCGTAGTTGCAAATGAACTGAAAGTCTGCAAGGCACTGAGCACTGTGAGCGCCACCTTGTGGCACAAACTACTCTGGGCCTCGTTGCAAGTAAATAAAATCTTTGTGGTGCGTACAGTGCAGAGATGTGATTTTTGCTGTGTGCGGGGCCCCATGGCTCCGTTGATGATACATTGCAGGAGTGTGTCACAAAGAGCACTGTAAGTTCTACTTGGTTGTGGTCTTTGCTCTGCATGTTCACTACCACTTGCTACCTTTCTGCGGGTTGGATTTTTCACTCTTCTGTCTTCTGGGCAATGGAGTCCAATGGGATAAACGGAAAGAGACTGGCCAGCATTGTGCAATACAGGAAAGGAGCAAGAACAGTTATTACTTATTTCAGGAATGCAGGCGCATGTAGAAGGGACAGAGACTGGGCGTCTCCCAACCCCCAAACCATGCCTCTTGGGCAGGACTGGCTCGGGCAGTAACCCTGGTAGGCACCCAACACAGGCTGGGAGAGGTTCCCATCCCCTCTTGGCAGTGAATGATCCAGGGCGTGACATTTGTACATATCATGTTTCTTTATCTGCTGAATCGGGCACCACAGCAACACTGTAAAAGAACTATCTTCTCTTCAAAAAGGCCATCACCACTTACTTTGTTCAACCTCAGCCCAGATTAATTGGCTTCTGTCGGCTTATCTATCTTCTGGCTTGATTCTGCATGTTGTGTGTCCTGTCTCTGTTTTATGTGCACCCTGAGGCCTGCGGGCATGCGGCGCGATACAAAAATAAAAATAAATAAAAATAAATAAACACACCTGAGCAATATTGTGTCCGTAAGTCAAATACAGGCTGGAATAATTGCACTGTTTATGAAGTAGATATAATTAAACCACATCCTATGAACAGTCAGGCGGACATCATTCTGTGTAACATCTGTGGATATGAGATTGATAACCTTCTGGGTGTGCCCCTCATGGATTTGAAACCATGATGTGATTCTGGTGAACCTCCTCATCAACTGTGTGATATATGCAAAATTGACTGTGCACCACATTTGATCTGCTTGACCAATGTTATTTAGTCACGAAGTTCCCTGTATTTTGATGTGTATTTGTTTGTTTATGGCCTGCTTGTTTGGGCCGCGTAATAGCTCTGGCTATATTGCTATTGGTTTTATGGATTGCCTTCTTTTCTGGGTCACTCGACCCATCTTAACCATATAACGTCATGTAAAATGCTATTTCATTGTGCGTGTTTCATACACATCTATTGTTTTTTATGTGCACTTAATTTATGAAAATACATTTCATACACAACACTTTAAGTGTGTGACTCCAGAAAATGTTTTCAGTCACCATTATATTTAAAACTTGAGTCAGTGAAGCATGGGCTATATAAGTGTTTCCATTAGCCGGTCCGCTAGCACAGGAGCAGAGCACTCGCTTTGACATCTGTGCAGAGCCTGCTGATGCAGGTTCGATTCCTGGCAGGGCCAAACTCAGTCTTTCATCCTTTCCAGGTCGATAAATGAGCACCACACACCGTGGGTAATATTAAGCAGCGCACAGATACCTGAGGATTGGCAGTGCTATATAAACGATAAATTATTATCATTATTAGAATAGCATGGCCATTCAGGTGCTCCTGAGGCGTTCTCAAGCTTAGTGGCAAATGGTGACCTATCCTCTCCCGCTCCCTTGGAGGCTGGCGTTCCAGTGATCCACCTGGACCAAAGTATGGAGAACACCACAGAGACCATCCTGACAAGATCTAGACAACGGTATTCAGGCATTCACCTAGGGGGGTTTGTGCTTCACCCTTCATCCTGTGCTCCAAGCTGGTTTTGAATCAACTGTGCAGCTAGAAAAAATGTCTCACATTACGAGTTGGCCAGTCCGGAAATAAGGTGCGGCTAACAGCGTATACTGGTACCTTTCCAGGACCGGCCAACTCCAAGTTTGCCAGTAGGGGCCTGACCTGCCAGTAGTTCAATCCCTTAGCGGCAGATAAATGCCTGAATCACCAGCACCATTACTACGAGACAAGAAAGGGGAACACAGCAGAGAGACGATCTCCCCTGTGAAATCCCCCTCTGTCTCATCAGTGTGTTTCGTTGTACATGTGCACGAGTTTTTCATGCGTACAACTAATGGAATCCTATGGGATTCACCTCAGATTTGCACCTGTTCACGGGCAGGAGGATCCCATAAGAATCCACTGTAAATACTGTAAATGCTGCCTGCAAACACATTTGCGGGCAGTGTTTACATTTCGATGAGATGGAGTGGAAAGATGAAAGAGTAAAACAAATTTGCCTTGCTTTAACTAGTAAATAGCGATCTGTGCTGTCTCTAGGCCCAAAAGTAGAGGGAGGGGCTGTCCAACCCACTCTATTGCCCCCCACCCCCTAGAATAGATGGCCAGCCAGCAGTGTTAAAACCATATTTCTCCTCAGCGCACGATGGCCACATCACAGTGATTTGAATCTGCACTACAGGAAACTCAGCTAAGGTTTGTTTGGGCAGTCATGTAGGCCCATCAGGCATTAAAGCACATGTGTGTATTCAGCTAGATGATTTTTATTTAATATGCTTGTCCTCACAGCTGTTACTTGCACCAAAGTCCTGTCTAAAACATACAATTGCAAAGCTAATAGTGTTGGCTTGTGTATAGGTATTAGACAGGCATCTGCCAGGCAATAACATCATATACCCAGGTATATGCTCCATTTTCTAGCTGTTTTCATCTTATGGCTTGGTGGTACCCTTATGGCAGTGCCGGGCAGATGCAAGTTGGGGAACTGCATCTCTGAATGTGTGTGGGGAGCACTCCAGCACCTTCCCGCACGCTCAGCCTGTGTGGGCAGTGTCTTGGGAGTGCTCCAGCTCCTGTGTGCATATGCAGGGACCAGGAATTGCCCTTTGCTTTCTAGTTCTTGTTCAAGTGGGTGGGAGCCAGATACCGTCTATGTGCCCTGGAAGGCCAGCACACAATGAGGAGCAGAGTCAAGACCGCAGGTGAAGGTTAGAAGAAGGTATTATGTATGTGTGCATGTGTGAATGCATGAATGTACTATGCATGAGTGGGTCCTGGATGTTCGTATGAATAAACAACTGTATGGTGTTTGGTGCATAAGTGAATGCTGTGTGAATGAGTGAATTAATGTTGCATGAATGTGTGAGATGCACACTTGTGTGTTTGGCACTGAGGTTGCTTGGGGTGGTGATACAACAGATTAATGTGATTTTAAATGGCCATCTGATAAAGCAAGCATGATAAGTGATAATATGTAGCTAGACTGCCATTTTGGTGCCACCAGTCTAGCTATTTATTACTTTAGCATGGCATTATTATTGCCCATCTATGATTAAGTAAAGATGATGGGGCAGATTATCAAAGGTTCGCCCTCAGCACTGTGCACCATGTGCTAATTTGTGTTGGTTTTCAAATGGGTTTAAAAACCTATTTATCATACATTGTGCCAATTTCCCATGTTGCACAACCCCTAAACTATGAAATTATTGTACAGTGATAAAACCTGCAATTAGTGTTGTAGGTAAGAAAGGGCTGTGTGTCATTCAAACAGACTACCATGCAACAAACAGCAAACATCATTTCAATACATAAACACAAGCAATGATGTTTGCAAGGGTCATTTTCACACATAAACCCACATTTCTCTTGGAGTTAAATGTCAGAAACGTTATCTGTGCTTACAACCATCCATTGGCTACCTTTGACCAGTGTATGAGAGTGATCAGGTGCTGCCACTGCGTTGGCACTTTCACAAACCCTGTTAGTGTCAGCAAGCACCATTATGCCACCTCAGCGCTAGTGGAATATGGAAAAGTGGGGAGACCAATGATAATAGCACAGATCGGTGCACCCACCAACTGAATGCACGGTGTGCACACATTTCAGTGTATACACTTCTTATCTCCAGATTAACGCTAACAAAAGAGGCACTGGGCACTGATAAAAAGTGCACAAAGTGAAGGAGTTGGAACTCACACACACACACATGGTTGATAATTAGGAGATGCAACACAAAGGAAAATAAAAAGTGCTAACATTTGATAATTTAGCCTGCTATGTATTATTACATAGCTAGACTGATATTTAGGTGCAGCCGGTTTAGCTATTTCTTTCTGTGACATGGCTTTTTTTTAATGGGCATCTATTATAAAGCAAGCATGATGGAGCTCATTTGAAATGTAATCAAAAAACCATGTATTTACACCTGTAGGCATTTTCAATCTTGTGCTAATTAGTTAGATCCCTATGGATCACATAGGAATACATTGTAAATGCCATCTACAATGTATGCATGGTAGACATCGCTTAATTCCTGTGTCCAGTGGAGCATGAAAGGGTGGCGTAAAAGTGTGCACACTGCCTTTTTTACACTTCCCTTTTGCACTACAACGTGCAAAAGAAAAAATGAGGCAGCCAGGACCTGTCCAAGCTAAAGTGAAAATGGAACAGATCCCCGCTGCCTAATTATGTGGTGACTTGGAAATTAGCACAGCCGGGTATTACATGGTTAGAATGCTGTTTTGGTGCATCCAGTCTAGCTATTTCTTTGGCACAGCATTTTCTACTGGGCATCTATGATAAAGCAAGAAATACATGTATTATTATGAGGATAGACTGGCATTTTGGTGCAGCCAGTCTAGCTATTTCTGTGGCATGGCACATTTCTGGGCTTCTATGATAAAGCAAGCATGATGTGTTGTTATGTGTCTGTAGTGGCGTTTTAGTGCACCCAGTTTACCTATTCCTTATTGTGATATGCCATTTCTTTACTGGGCATTTATGATACAGGAAGCATGATATAGTGTTGTATGGCTAGACTGTTATTTTGGTGCAGCCAGTTTGTACATATTTTCCCATTGTGGCATTCGTTTTTAATGGCAAAGCCAACCAGAGTATATTCTTATGTGGGCATATTTTTTCTTATGGTATTAGTGCTGGCATTATGCTCACAGCAAACATGAATATATATTGGTGTAGCCAGCATGGAAATGTATGGGCATAGCCAATGTGAAAAGATTGTTATTGTGGGCAAAGGCATCATGACTTGCATCTGTTGGATTGTTTCATGAGTTACCCTAAAAAACAATTGCAAACTGTCTGGCTTTTTACCCATTTTCTTTTCACTTAAAGTGTGCTGTCAAATGCCAAATTGTAACCCACTATTCAAAAATGCTCTTGGGGGGGAGAAACCTCCTGAAACCCTCTTGTTTGGTTCTGTCTCCCTCGTTAAGCTCAGTCAATCTGGCATATATGGGACATTTATTTACACCCCTCCAGTTAAAAAAATCACCAGCTGTCACTGCCTACACCGACACTCATTGGAGATTCGGCCCCCTGATTGCAAACCTGGCCCACTCAGGTGAAAATTCCTCGAGTGCCTCCAAGTAACATATAACATGACGACTTTTCATTGCCACATGCAATCTTGATACCATGGGGACTTTGCTTGCTGAGTCTGTAGAATCGAGCGGCACTCCACCAGTGCAGACCCAAAAAAACTAAACATGGCAAGGGTGTGTGTGTTCTTGTGCAGATTGTGCTTTGCATAGCAGTTCTGGCAGGACCGCTCGCTCCTTAGGGTGCAGGATCAGCACTCATTCAAATGACACAGATAAGAATGCAAAACATCAGGATGAAATCCATTGCTTTCCATAATATTTCACAGTAGTTAAGACACTTTGGTTTAAGCCTTTCCACCCATCACTTTTTTTATTGGGGGTTATGCCTGCAAGGAGGACCGATTACACCTGTGCAATGTTAATCCATTGCAGCATGTGTGGGAGCAGTCATGCCACACTGAAGCATCGAAGATGTTAGATGTTTTGGAACGTGCCCTGCAGTAGCCATATCGAACACAACACTCATCTCATTTTACAGCACTGCCATTTAATTTGCCAGTGACATTTGCATTGGCAGAATGGTGCATTTGTTATCTTATGACTAATCAGTCAGTTTGAATGGCTTTTGGGATTTCTAAGCATCATACACATGTTGGAAAACGTTCCTGTACTGGTGCAACATGTCTTTGCACTCAGGGAAAAGTGCATGGCACCAAAATAGTTAATGTAATCTTGCTCTTGATCACATACATTGCGCGGCTACCGGGCACATTTCCACCATTGCTGGTCAAATTGAGACCTCCATTTGCACAGTCGAACTAGTGACAGAACAACATTTGGACGGAGTAACTTGTTTGAAAACAACATTTTACAGACGTGGATCAGTGACACATTTGCAGTGAAATTCCTGAGCATTGGGGAAAAATTACTCAGGACCAGTGCATTGTATGTGATCCGACCCCTACTGTGGTGCTAAAATACCTGTCATGTATTTGAATCCGGTTTCTATACAGAAAACAGATCTGTAATGGTGCGATGCTCCTACTAACTGGATTATTGTTTTTGAGGTGGAACCCACACCTTCAACGCCTGGTGTAATATTGGATGCATTATTCCGGTGAAAAACCTCTTTTTGCAAGTGAAGGCCATAATAGCGGACGTTACTATGGGAAAGCCTGGTGCCAATACGATCTCCTATCCTCTCGCGGGGTACCCATGTTCTGATGGATAGAGTGCCAAGTCCCTTGTCTGGAACTTGAACTGGAAATATGTTCTGTCAGTCTTTGGTGCGTGTTCAGAAAACCATAAAAACACAAATGTTCAGAAAATCATTCCTGGCATTCTACAGACCAACCTAGAAATGCTTCGATGCTCTTGCCTCCCCACACACCTCCACGGCACAACCCACTCCCATTGTGCGACAAAACGA
Source organism: Ambystoma mexicanum (assembly GCF_040938575.1). Taxonomy (NCBI): domain Eukaryota; kingdom Metazoa; phylum Chordata; class Amphibia; order Caudata; family Ambystomatidae; genus Ambystoma; species Ambystoma mexicanum. The sequence goes on along the minus strand of NC_090936.1, from coordinate 505,535,468 downwards.
GTTTGATCAAATGACATGTTAAAAAACACCACTGTTTTCCCAAGGCTTTTATTTACTTAACAAATGCAATCTTGAAAGCCAACATTTCAATTGAACTAATAATGCGTAAGCGCCTCATAGCCATGCTCTGCTCAAAGAAGATTCTGGGACTTAAAAGGTGATGTCCTTGTGACACAGAGTCCTTTGGTCGCCTGATACAAGGCACACAGAGGCACAGATGTTTTGATTCAGAGAAAGAACTGCCCACAATATGACAACCCCAGGCACTCATTTAATCTTTCTTAGTTGTTAGTTGGAAGGCTGATGGGCACCTTGAACCTTATTATAACCTCAGGTGCTGTGCTCAGTGGGACCTGCTGAACATTTGCCCGTTAGGACAATGCCCTCTAGCAAATAAAGCATTTGTCAGACGTTCATCAGGTGATCAAAGCAGGGGCGGGAAACCTGTACTATTTATTCCAAAAGTGTACACAGTGTCTCCCTCAGTCCTTAACCACCCCTCTCACACAACAAACACAACCGCAGGCCATAAATTAATCTCCCTCCTCCTCCATCGCCCCTTTTTGGTCGGTATTGAGGCAGCTCCATAACTAACTCTCTTTTTCGAATGTTGCTGAAACCCTGCAGGGTGTTCTTCAATGAGATGAGGAGCAGAATGGATACAAGCTATAGTGTGGATTGCTTGAGGGTGTGCCATACCCTGGCCTAAAGGGGCTGCCAAACATGCAGAAAGGTGAAGAGAAGAATCCTGAAAGTGAAAGAAAGGGGGTTGGATTTAGGAGGTAGGGAGATGGTGCTGCATGAGCAATCCAACAGCAGGGACATTTTGAATTGGAAAGCACTGCTCAGGAGATGAAGAATGAACCATGGCTCACAACTCTAGGTGTGATGGTTTGATCACAACAAGAACACATATTGTTCCCCAAAAGGCTAGGAATGTGAAGTCTGCCCATATCAGGCTTACAGTAGGTGCTCTTATCTTAAATCACAAATCATGGCCGAAGCTATTACAGGGGGGTCTTCAATGCGGCCCACTGAGCTGGGTGAATGCTCCCTACGCCTAGCGTTGACCAGTTCTAAAAATATTTGTAAAAACATGCATTTTAGACCTAGTTTTGGGCATTTAAATCATGTTGAGAAATAATGGGTTGTTGTGGACAGGGTGGGGGAGGGCGAAGGACACAGAATACTCAGTGATAAGGTGGGTCTGTCAAGCCTTATAACCTGCACAAGGTGTGCACTGATTTCTAGGATGAACATCAAAATTGTGTTTGCAATGATTTGAAGCGAGGTCCAAGAGTTTAGCAATAACATGTGTGGGCCCTATGGTCCGATTTTAATGAGTGGGGGAAGAATGTGGATTCATAGAGTATTTAATTATTTTATTAATATATTTTGGCATTTATAAAGCGTGCCAAACCCGGGGGCAGCTGGGTGCTGAAGTATGAGTGGAGGAAGCAAGGGGACTCATGGATTATGAGAGGAGTCAGCATAGTTATGCATGGGTTATGAGAGAAGGAAGTGCAGGGACTCATGGTAAATGAGTGGAAGAAGCAGGGACTATGCAGGGTGGCGGAAGCACATGGGCTCATAGGCTATGAGGGAATCTAGCAAGTGGTTTAATTGTTTATGAGGGGAGGGAGCACAGATGTTCATGGACTATGAGGTGAAGAAGCATGGGGTCTCAATAACTATGTGCAGAGGAAGCACAGAGACCCATGGGCTATGAGGTGAGGTAGCACACAGACATATAGACTAGGAGTAGAGGGAGCACAAGGTCACATAGCAATGAGGGGTGGGAGCAAGGGTAGGGCAGAGGAGCTGGGGGATTGATGGGCTACGTTTGGAGGATGCACAGGGACGTGTAGACTTTGATGAGCGGGTGCTCAGGAGTCTTGTACTATAAGGGGAGAGAGCATAGGACTCACAGACTATGTGAGAAGCTAGCATGGGACTGTATGGGTTATGTGGGTAGGGAGCAATGTGACATATGGAATATGAGGGAGGGAGCCAGAGAATTATGGCCTATGAGGTGAGGAAGCATGGTGGCTCAAGTGGAGGAAGCACTGGTACTCATTGTATATGGGGGTAGGGAACACAGGGATTCCTGGACAATGAGTGGAAGGCTCACTGGCTATGTGGGAGCATGTGGGTTGACAATGGACAATGACTCGAGGTGGAACAGGGACTCAGCGACTATGAGCGGAGGGAGCTAAGGACTCATGAAATATGAGTGGAGATAACAGGGGAACTGAAGGATTATAAAAATGGTGTACAGTCATTTGGCCAACACAAGATTTGTCAATGGAATTTTTCCCTAAACAATTCCATTGAAAAAACTAATCGAAATATAGTGGGTCGGGGTAGAGTTTAAAATATAGTGAAGGGGAGTTTGGGTGGAACCCCCAAATATAAAACAAATGTTTCAATTTGTGCTTTCAATGGAATTCTTTTGGTAAAAATGCCATCGAAAAAACTCCCATCGAAAAACAGACATATAACCTATATGAATAGTAATACATTCAGTAGACAAATAAGGACTAATCAAGCATACATTTTAAGATAATCTTATGGTGTCTCACCAGAGATAAACCTGAATCTATTGTGGAGCTTTGAGACCCCCTCAATACATTCAGTCTCTTAGTAGTTTTCACATTTGCGACCACTAAGTGTTTTTAACTTTCAGTATCTTGACCCACAATGATTGATCTCTTTTTGCTCAAGGCGTTTATTGGATGGTGTCGAAGAGGACAAGAGACAGGTTAATGTAGAACATCTGGCCAGTGACTTTATATACCCTCTAGAATCTGCTCATAAGATTAAATACATCATTTTATCATTATGATATTTTCCAACATCACCGGGAGCAAATGCCAGTAATGTCTTCAATGGATCCACAATACATGCAAACTAATATTTCTATTACTTGTATAATATGCACAATCTTTCACCTTGATTCACTCGCAAAGTGTCACCTCTAACACCCCTGGCAGCTGATAATGCAACATAAAGTGCCAGACAAGACAACTGGTTGATAGTTTAGAAAGATCACAAATTCACTGCTGGGCAAAATACGGAACATGTGACTGCTTTATACATCTTCTGATAAGAGACATGTCCAAATAATTATAAGCAACGGTATAGCCAAATAAATCTCAGTCTTCAATTTAGCTTTAACCAATGATTTTGAATAAGCTTAGTCTATAGGCCACTGGACGTAAGACCCTTTGGGTAGCGTGTGATGCAATGGATGGGAAACAGAGTATCTCTTACACCAAATAACGTAACCAACTCAGGAAGATGGCAAAGGTTTCTGCTTTAATATCAATTGTCTAAAACAGGGAGTCACAACGCACATCAACGGACATCGCACAAGCTCTTGGCGCATCATTCAAAAAAATCACATTTATATAATAAAAATGTGTCATTTGTGACATCATACTACGTGGCAAATAAGAAACCTATGGGGGATTGTGATACACTCAAGGGGAACATCTAAGTATACTTTCAATAAGGGGTTGGGTTGTGACTGGGTCTCTACTGTCATCTTGTGCCTACCTCTAGTCTAAGTCATCTTTATCATTATTAAGTGCACGGTACATCTTTGGTTCTCAAACTATAACGCCCTTCATTATATGGCCCTCTACAGTTGTTTGGCACGCTCGTTGCAGTGTATTCTTGTCTCTGGGAATATAAGGGAGTTCGAAAACGCACCATTGTTGTTCTCAAACTCCTCGCCCGCCTCTATTTCTATCCTTGGCTCACGTGACTGGAGACCAGGATTTGGTCAATTTTTCAGTATTTAATTGTCTTACATGAATAAAAACTGGCACCAATGGTGTTTTTTTCTTGCCCCTTAACAAGGGATGATGCAGCATCTCACGTTCACTGCCTTCAAGAATAGATAACCAGTCTTGGCTGCTTCAAATCTCACAGAATCCAAACATCACCATCACTAATACTGCTCCAAGAAATTTGAAGATCTTCGCCATCCAGTGTGGAACCCATGAGTAGATAGACGCAAACCAACTGTCATCTGCAATGTCCTCGGTCTCATCTTCCATCTTGGTATGCAGGTTCATCAGCAGCATTATGGCCTCTCTCAAGGTTCCATTCTCGTAATTGTGAGAAGGTGTAAATGTGCAACAGGATGGCCCAATTTTGTTGCAAACTCCTCCTTCCATCGCAGTGATCATGTCAAGGACATATCTGTTCTCTATGATCATCAATCGTATGTCCCATAATTCTTCCTTGATAGTATTGAATGCCTTTCTGGTGGTGTTCATTGTTTGCAAAATCTCCCATCTGGTAACTTGCAACCATTTGGCATTGGTCATCGTCTTGATCCCAGGCATGATGATAGTCATGAAGATTGAAGCAGTCTTGCTGAATAGCCTATGCTCATATGGAATTGCTTCATGTGTATCTATTTATTGACTTAGCTGAGAAGTAGTTCTCCCTTCTGGTTCGATTGAGAAATTCAGGCAATCTTCTCCTTCTCAAACAGGCATCTACCTTCGGAGATTCTCCAATGTTCAAGTCACTCTGAGGAATTACTAATGATGGAACATGGGTGAGCACCAAGGAACACGTCCCTCCCCAACAAAAAAAAATACAAAACAAGATTTCCACCATAGACAAGGGAGAAGGGAACTACACTTAATCCCTTTTCCCTTTCCATGGTGGCCATTACTGCTACAGGGAAGCGCTGGGAGCACTGAGTGTTCTTCGTGCTGCAAGGGAACAGGAAGCTCCAGAGAAGTGCGAAAGGGCCTGTGGCTGGGTGGGAGATGTGGAAATTGGGGGTAGCTTGAAGAGGGCCTGGGGGAGCACAAGGAGCACTTACCTGCTGTCCTGGTTGGGAAGATGGCAGTCTACCACCTCTGAGGAAGCTCAGAACGGGGGATTTTCAGTGAGGCAAAGACCTTATTCCTAGCTTCGTGATTGACTTGGAGGCTGCCTGACCCACCGCCAGGATCTATTATAAATTATTAGACATACTATTAACAAGTTTGTTTCAGATAGAGTTGATACCACTTGGAATTTGTCTAACAGCTAGATTTTTAAGAGCTAGTCTAGATTTTACTTTGGAAACTATTAACCTCAAATGCTAGTTTTAGTCACACTTTACTGTTGACATTCTATACAAGAAATAGCCTAAATCTGTCGATAGGGTTATACTGCATTAAATAATGCTGAATGATAAAAGATATTGGGGTTCACTATGACTGTGGCAGCAGCCGTGCCCGTAAATACCTGCATGGCTGCCGCTGGAGTTATGAATTTATCGGCAACCGGCAATGGGGATTTACCGGGGCATTACACCCTCGCGTTCCCGGTAAATCCCCATTGGCAGGTGCTGGTAATTATTACTTCGGAAAGGCACCCGCTCGCAGACCTCGTAGTATGCCGGTCCGGTAACAATGGTGCTGGTAGCTTACCAGCACTGTTGTTACCGGACAAGCAAACTTGTAGTGAGGCCTATTATATTGTATACTACCAAAGAGTTTTCAAATTATGACTAGAAATATATTTCCCATAACTTTTAAAATAACAAACCCTTATTTTAGAGCTATAGGTCTCATACCCATTAGTTAAAAGACAGTCAATTAAAATGAAAAATCATGAACAAGACCAAAGTCAGAACTCTCATTAATGAAGTACTGTTTAAAATATGTTCTCAGTTTTCTCATTCATACAAGCCATGTGAAATATGTAGTTGGGGTCTTGGGACAAAGAATTGCATTGCTTTATGACCTTGAGAGCAAGAAAGCACTAACATTTTGATTACTTTGCAGAGCACTCTCTGCCTACTTACCATAATCACTGCTTCGATACATCACCATTCATACTGTCTCTGTAAAGTTCTCAAGGCCATGACATTGGCTCTGGGCTTCAGACTCTCATTGGTATTGTCCTTTTGCATTTTCAGAAATAGCCAGACTCAAGACATGTTCCCATCACTTTACGATAAAATAACTGTGAGATAACTGAGAAAAACATCCCAGCACTGGTCCCAGAGCTCTTGGATAGTTGGCTAATCCTGTTGTTGACAGAAGGTTCAAATGAGTTATTACATCCTCCACACAACACATTCAAAATCTTGCCATGCCTTTCAGTTTAATTTGACCGGAAGTTCATGAAGCAAGCAGGTGATGAAGACATCTTGCAAGTATTGGAGATTTTGATCTATATCTAGTCAATTTCTGATAATGAGTTAAAAAGGAGTGTGGGAGCCCCTCTGCTTAGAACAAACATGAGTCACACACTGTGTTCTATGGAATTAATTCCACTCAGGAGGGTCTACAACCACATTTTAGTTCACTGCATCCTTCACAGAGGAGACATATCCATTTGCATGTCAGTCTTTGTCCCGCCCACAAGGGCAGTCCAGCACCGAAATGCTAGGAAAATATCCTCTGAACAAGAGTACCTTCAGCAACCCCAGACACGTGTTTCACCCAGACGGACCTCATCAGTGTGGTGAAGCTGAGCCTCTCTAAGACACAGTGAGAAGGGGTCCACGTCTGGATTTCCCTAGGTTACTTAGGGAGAAACCCCAAGTTTTACTAAGGAATGTGAGAGTCCCTCTATTGTGAGCGAACATGAGTCAAATACCCTGTTCTATGGAATTTCTTCCACCCAGGTGGGTCTACAACAGCGTTTTAGCTCACTGTCCTCTTCACAGAGGAGAAATATCCATTTGCATATCAGTCTTTGTCCCACCCACAAGGGCAGTCCAGCACTAAAATGCTAGGCAAATCTCCTCTGAACAAGAGTACCATCAGCAACCCCAAACATTTGTTTCGGCCTAGTCATGTCTCATCAGTGAGGTGAAGCTGTGAAGCTGAGCCTCTCTAAGACACAGTGAGCAAGGGCTCCATGTCTGGATTACCCTGGGTTACTTACGGTGAAATCCCAAGTTTTACTAAGTTAAAAGGTAGTGTGGAAGCCCCTCTACTGAGAACGTACATGAGTCAAATACTGTGTTCTATGGAACCTCTTCTACTCAGGAGGGTCTGCAACCAAGTTTTAGCTCACTGCACCCTTCACAGAGGAGAAATATCCATTTGCAGATCAGTATTTGTCCCACCCACACAGGCAGTGCAGCACCTAAATGCTAGGCAATTCTCTTCTGAACAAGAGTGCCATCAGCAACCCGAGACACGTGTTTCAGCCTAGTCGGGCATCTTCAGTGAGGAGAGACTCAGCCTCTCTAAGGCACAGTGAGCAAGGGGTCCGTGTCTGGATTAACCTGGGTTACTATTGAGCAAGAACAAACATTTATTTCTTAATGTGTAAAGCAAAGTGGCTGAATACCGAAGGAGAAGCCATATTTCAGCTTTTATTTCCACAGCGCCCAGCAGCAGAAATGAGCATGCATTGATTTGTTATTTCGGCGTAATAGTATGAAACACCAGGCTTTACCAACAGGTTAGCACTTGTGGGCTTTGCAATGAATGAGGTTTGGTGACTTTACATGTGTGGTTTCATTCTGGTGAAAGGTGATCAGTCTGGTCTGCACTGTGCCAGGACAGCTCATCACCTGGTTCTGTTTGTAGGAATATATAAAATAAGTGAGATTAACAGAATAGATATGTGATTTATATCAATCACAGCACATGCAGAATTTTAAAAGCGACAGGGACTATTGTTTAGACTTACTGACATGCAGTGCCCTTCCTCAGATAGAATGTGTGCAATGTAACAATGAAGGGGATTGGCAGACTACTCTAGACATAGATAGGTCATCTCAAACAAGGTTTTCGTGTGTGCAAAGCTACTGAAGAGGAGCAATAGGTGTGAACTAAGGTTTGGTGTGTCTGTAATAGGGCAAAGTACCATTAGATGCAGTGACATTATTATAGGATGTTATACTGCTGATCAAATAAATATATACTACTACTACAACTAGTAACAATTCATACTGCTTTTGACTCATTTTGTGAAAGGGTCTTTCCAAGTTTGAGCATGGTTCATCAGAAAAATTGAATCAAGGCTTGTAGTGAGTGTCGAAGTTCCAAGCATTAAAGTCACTCACAGTTCTGGTTCAGATCTGCACTCCTGAGAGCTGGGATCTATGAAGCAATGTCAAATGATTGTAATTTACTTTACTGTCTAATGTGGAAAGATTGTCATACTGCTATCATAGCCCCCTTCAAGGTTGGGAACTTGGAAAACGTGCTTATTCTGGAACATACCTGGGTTCAATATTAACAACATTTCAGGCTCCCAGAAACCATTTAGTGCTAAAGTGACAGAGATTGTTTGGTTTCTGTCTGGTGGGCAATATTGTTTAGAACCTTTTGATGGCCTTACACACTCTCATAGGTCTGGTTAGACTGCAACCAGAAAGCTTTTGACCTCTCTTTCAGTGTTTCCTCTCAAGGATGTCATGGCTAGACTCATGTGAGCTCACTGATGCAGGAGAGCCAGACCATGAGCACCCCTTGCCTGGCTTTTTTAGTCTGTTGTTTTAGCTGCTATGCCATAGGAGCCAGTTGCGACTACCTAATCCCTGTCCGACCCACTGACTTTGGTGACACGCCGAGCTGGCTGAGGGTTATGTGAGTTTGCCTCTCTTTCCCCATTGTGCTCTCTCTACTTTATTGCTCCCTCTCACTGTTCTTATTATTTTCCTCCTCCTCTTTGATGGCTTCTCGATTCTCCTCCTTCAAACCTTCCTAATGTTACTGCATGTTTCTCCTACCTCGCCTCCACCTCTGAATAGGTGTTTCGTTTTAAGCTCTCCTTCTTCCGCGAACCGACGCTGAGACCAGGGAACAACAGAGGAACCAATCATCTTTTCTCGGTGCAAGGAGTACCGAAACTGCTGAGACAGGAGAAAAGACACATATGTGCAAGAGATGTCACTCTGCTGAAAGAGAGCCTATGGCAGAGAAGGTACCTGGGTTCCCCAGGGTGGAAGGAGGTGAGCTGAGTTCAATGAAGAGAGAGAAAAAAGTAATCCAAAGGATCAGAGGGGCCCAGAGTTCCATAAAGAGATAACCAACATTGTTACAAGAAGGGAACATGCAGGGTTCACTAAATCCATGCAAGGCACATTATTAAGGGAAAGAAAGGTCCAGGTTGGTGGAAATGAACAAAGGGTATAACCCTTCCATTTAACAAATTGGAGACATTTCATTTCAGCACGCTGAAGACTTGAACACATTTGCTTTTGGTGAACTATTAAGAATAATTATTTGACCTACAACCGGTAATTTGGGAGAGATCCAACTAACATTAACAAACAAGAGCTTGGAGGCTACGGCTCTGGCTCAATTCTGATATTTTTTCTTCTAAAGGTAGTAAATAGGATTTGGACTGAGGACTTCTTTGTGGTTTTTATGATTGTTAAGCGCCCTTAGTTTAGTTTGTAGGCAGGGAAAACCCTCGTATCAATAGGGACAGACAGGCATTTTTCCCTTTGAGTTAAAATAAAGACTCTTGGAATGTTAACCTCGAATCTCACTCCCTCCTCTGGTTCGACACACCACACAGCCAACATCATCACCCTAATTCGTGACCATGGCCACAGTTTACAAACATCAGAAGACTCATGTGCCCCTCTAGATCTATGCTGCAAGACTTCAGCATCTTGAAACATTTAAGAACTAAGCGACATGATGCTGGGCATAGGTCAAAACAGCCAAACAATATATCCATACAACACCTATCTTACAACCTAAGAATACAATTCATGGTGGATTCTGTGTTAAAAATGTTTTAACATGGAGGGACTTTATGACATTCATGATTGACACTTTGGTTTCCCAGATGTTTAATGAAGACTTGAAAATCAGGGCAACCCCCTCCTGCAGACCTCTCGATCTTGTCTGAACATAATGTAGCCGTCAAGAATGGCCATGTTGAGAGAAGGGTCGGCTGCCTCGTGCTCCCAAGATTCTGTTATAGCACAAATATCAATGTTCATATCATTAATTTAAGCATCTACCTCAGATGTATGTCTGACCAATGAGTGAGTGTTGAGGAGCACACAGACCAAGTTAGGAATTGGCATGATGGTTTGGTTGTTAATATGTCCAGAAAGTGCACACAAGTGATTGAGAACAGTGAAACTGGGAAGAATGACCACCTCGCAACTTACTTCCAGCGGATGTTTGTCTCCTCGAATCTTACCACATGAAGGATCAGCATGCAAAGTATCCGCTGCAGCAAGGGTGACATGGTGTGTGTTAACCCTGAGAGCAGAGGCGCGGGTGGTGAGGACAGAACAAACAGATCAGAACGCCCCATGGGGGAGCTGCAGAGTTACCGAACCTCATTACTGTTTGAATTTGGCAACAAAGATTCTTATTCTTCGAATGAAGGCTATATGCCAATTGGTTGAGAGGAAAGCAGTGAGTGACCACTTACAGAGGGAGAGGAGGAAGAATTCGGTGCACCGCTCATGGTCGTATCCGATGTAGAGATTTTTACGTAGGGTATAAAAATATTCCGGCCCACCTCGCTGGCAGCAAGGACCTGTGCAAACTCCATTATGACGGCTAAGTGATAGACGGGGCTTCGAGCCTTCAGCCCTTCCCATCCCGCAAAGACCGGCACAGACAGGCTTCCCATTGTCGCGCCAACGCATTCGCACTGGGTTTAGGAAGATATGTGCACTGAAACTACAAAACCTATGGGTAATGTAGTTTAGTTCACTAAGTGAGCGCAGAGACAAAGAAAGGTCTCTGATTCAAATCGCACTAAACTAGAGGTGTTGTATTAACAGGACCAATGAAGCATGAAAGGCTACAATGAAGCTACAATAAAAATACGAACAAAGCAAGTATTAAAATAGCAGAAAGCAATATAAAATCACGTATTAAAATATGCGATAAAAATAGAGTGTGAACTAGCAGCAACTAACAAACAAATCAATGAGTATGGGGCAGATCAGTGGCCTTATATAACCGGCACAGACGGCTTGCCCCCTTTGCGCCAGCGCGGTTGTGCCAGGTTTAGGAAGATATACACGCTGAAACTACAAGACTTAGGGGTAATGTAGTTTAGAAAGGTCTCTGATTCAAATCTTACTAAACTAGAGGTGTGGTATTAACAAGACCAATGAAGCAAGAAAGGCTACAATGAGGCTACAATAAAAATACAAACAAAGCAAGTATTAAAAAAGCAGAAAGCAATATGAAATCAAGCTTTAAAATATGCGATAAAAACAGTGTATAGATTACCAGCAACTAACAAACAAATCAAGAAAGACCATGTCAAAGAATACTCACAGCAAAGCACATTGAGAATGCATCCAAGGCCACCCGACCTGTGCCACAGGAAATCGGTCCCATACATTACCATCTACCCTTCCCCTTTGTAGGCAATATTGAATCATTCTGCCTGATATGCAAGACTCTGTTGCTTGGCAGCTGGTCTGACCATCATTAAAACCCTTATCTGCATTTGTACATACTGGGTATTAGAGATCCTTTGGCTGCATTGTTTGATTTTGCATAAGATGTCTTAACAATCCTATGTGAACAGCTCTTATTCAGTGAGCATTTTATGATAAAGAAGCATCAATGCCATCCGGTCGGCGGGGCGCAAATGTTAACCAAATAGATCCAGAAATTGGTCAATATCTGGTACTCATTAATGTTAACATGGAACTCGGTTTGTGATATGTGCAGGAGCATCTATACAGGATCTTGCCAAAAGCAACAATATATTTTTACTGGTTAAGACCTAGTGGTTCCATGTAATAATGTCCCCGCAAAAAATGTCTCCTGACAAAAATGTAACTGTTTTTGGCTGAGACATTATTACATTGAACAGGCAAAGGACACCCCCGCAACCCCTGAATTTTTTTTTTTTTTACAAGGATAGCAGGGGACATCCCCTCAACCCGTCCCCATACATAATATATATATAATGTCCTTTTCTCAAACGGCATCAACCATGTATTATGGGATCATACACTTCTTACCACATGGATAAGCTATATATTCTACAAAAAAAGGTATACTAATAGGTGTCTTAACCCAGAACATTTACAATGACAGTGGGTATATCTAATGCCCCAAAATTCACACATGAACGTTAAAACGTTTATTTATTAAACATATAAATGCTACTACTCATAAAATGATCACATTACATAAAACTCCATAAAAACGTATAAAACATGTACTATACAGAAACACAAGAAAGTACAAACAAATGTGGGTTAAATCTTTCAATCACTTGGTCAACACCATGTGATGCTTCACATTGGAGTTGTTCTCCTTTTTTACCATAGTACTGTTAGTCTTTTCTAAACCCAACTTGCACAAGTTTCTGTCCCTAAAACACAGATAAATGTGGGACATTCATCAGGGGTATTTGGTTGCTTGTGTTGTATGATGGTGATAAAATCTTCTTTCCTATCACACCTTCTCTGTCAACTGAGTTCAACAAATTATGAACCCTGTGGGTTAAAAACACTATTAGAACTTGTATTTGCATATATTTACTATCACTAAGATCTTATGGTTAGACCTTGATAGGGGTGCCCCTGATCCTCCTGGGGGCAAGATATGATTTTTTCTTACATACCTTTAGATTGTGGTGGAGGTTTTCCACAAGCTGTATTGTACCACCAAATGGTAATGGGGAGAAGAATTTCCTTTTCTTGGGGAATATCTCTCCAAATGTCTTCTATTCTATGATAGATGAGAACAAAGGATACTGGGGGTCATTCCGAGGTTGGAGGTAAGGATAAAACGATGCCGATAAAGGATTACTGGCATTGCTTACCGCTACGGGCCATTCTGACCAACCAGACTGCTACTTACGGCACCGTAAAGTACGATGCCGTAAATAGCGGTCAGAGCGTGCGCTCGACACACACCAAGCCGACATTAGCGGCATGCTGTAACCCGGAGCTGATCCCAAGTAATGCGGACAAGCAAATACCGGCCTCCTGAAGGCCGAAAAACACCTTACCGGCATGGAGAAAATACCGGCATCTCAGAGAAGGTGCTAAGAACCCTGAACAGTGTTTCAAAGTGCCACAGGTGCACACAATCAGCACAGGTGGAGGCAATGGAGTCAGGGCCAGTACAAAAGGAGCACATCCACACACCACACCCCCTCCCACACCAAGATGACACCAATAGTGGTAGCATTACTGGAGCAGGAGGCCCTGCTTGCAAGGCCTCGACTACAACAACAACAACAGGCTCCACCATAGAGGAGACACAGGAGGAGAAGGAGCGTGAGAAGGCCCAGCATGCCCTACCAGTGCAGCCACCGTTACCACGACGGCAGCCCCCAATCCCTCGCATCAGAGCCACCACCTTCACCCTAACACCTGAGCAGATTCACACCCTGTACTGGCTTGACCGTGACACCATCACCACCGTAGTGGACCTGATACACAACGACATAGTGAGCCTCATAGAAATACGTACTGGCATTCCCCCTCTACTGAAGGTAGTGTCTGTCCTGCACTTCCTTGCCACAGGCACCTACCAGCACACAGTGGGGCACATGCATGGCATATCACAACCCTGATTTTCCTGGATACTGACCCAAGTGCTGGATGCCCTCCTCAAGCACACAAGGGACTACATATCCCTACCACGGACTCCCCAGGAGATATTCGATACATAAATTGCCTTTCATGCACTGGCATGCATGCCAAATTGTGTAGGTGCACTTGACTGCACCCATGTGGAGTTGGTGGTCCTGCATGCCATGGAGGTGGCGGATCACAACCACAAGCAATACCACTCCATTAACGTGCAGATGGTATGTAACGCCAGCAAGATCATCACACATTGCTGTGCCCGATATCCTGGATCAACTCATGACTCTTTGGTACTGCAGGACTCCACGCTACCACGATACATGGAGCAACATGCGGGACGACATGCCTGGCTGCTTGGTGAGTTGCCTGACCGGGCCATGGCAGTGCATCAGGGTTGCGAGGTGGGTTGCTTCATACTCCACCTGGGTGAGAAGGGGGGGAGATGCATACTGCACCTGGGCGGGAGGGGGGAGATGCATACGCCACCTGGGTGGAAATGTTGAAGCCAGAGCATGATGTGCACCTCACCGAACACTGTGCCCCAAAGCAAGTGAAACGGCACATGACTACCAAATCCCACAGTGATGACGTAAGGCCAACACCTAACACTACATGACTAACAGGTAACCTGGCCGCATTCAACAACACATGCACCACTCATCGGCGGCCCTTCCAGCACTATGCACTGCATATGCACTATGTCACTGCCTCCAGCATATCACCACACAGGACAGTCATCCCTGGGAGTGCATTGAGGTGAGCCCAACAGGGCTACCACAGCATGTCACTGGTTCCGCACACCCATAGGAGTGCTGCAAGTCACCATGGTACTGATCAGTGCAGTATGACTAATATGCTACTGACTACAGCCAACACTCCCTACTACCAAATCTCACAGAACACAGCACATCAATGATTTTACCCCAAGACTGCTGAATGCATATACGATGCATGTGCTACAAGATGTGAGTGCACACCATAAACCATCTTGAATATGCTACCCCCTCCATCATTCCATTGCACAGGACACCTAGCGGGGCCAGGAATGGGATCAATGCATCCAGGGACATGTGTGTATGGGCAGAAATCACTTGCTGCCATGTAAGACAAGTTCAGTTGTCCACCATGAATGTACAAACACTTACCTTTATTCCCCTCTCATGCAGGTGATGGTGGCTATCCCTTGACGCCGTGGCTCATGACCCCTGTCTGAAACCCACAGAACAGGCACGTGGAGGACTACAATCGTTCCCATACCCGTACACGTGTGGTGATTAAGCAGACCTTCGGCCTGTTGAAGGCACTATCTCGTTGCCTCAGCCGGTCAGGTGGGGCACTCATCTACAGCCATGAGAATGTGTCCAAGATCCCCATGGCATGTGCAATGCTGCACAATATGTGCATCCGTCGGAACGTTCACCTGCCCCCTGACATGGAACTGCTACCACCTGATGATGATGTAGGGGAGGAGGAGGAAGAAGGGGCAGGACAGTATCATGATGCCGATGCACAGGAGGGACGTGCCGTGCGGCAAGCATTGATTGAACAATATTTCTGACATACAAGTCAGCAGAGGGTGTAAGGATGTGAGGACATTGGGCACTGGTTCTGGGGATACATGTACACTATGCACTGTGCAACATTGAATGACACATGCGCAATGATGAATGTACACTCTGTTTTATTTTTTTTAATGAACAACCAGTGTATTGAAATTGAAGGGTCAAACGTGAGAAACAAACCCTCCACCCCCTCCCACCACAACTCCCAAACACACCCTCACCCTCCTCCCCCTCCCTCCACAACTCCCAAACACGCCATCACCCCCCTCCCTCCCACCACAACTCCCAAACACACCCTCACCTCCTTCCCCCTCCTACCACAACAACCCCACACTAGTCCCATAAGGACCACATGTGGATGTCAGCATTGTCACTGTGTGCTCCCAGAGCCAGGGGGGGCATGTCCTGGTGGCGCATTGTACATTGGGACCGACGGAACGGGCTGGTCTGGGTGGTGGAGCATTGAGAAGGTGTGTCCTCCTGCTGGGGCTATCGTGCAGGAGTTGCAGCCTCCAGAGCATCTGCTATCCGGCCAAGGACCTTGCAGAGCCTGTTTGTGCTGTTGGTAATGACCTCGCCCAGTGCCCTCAGTTCATTCTGCCACTCCTCCCTGGCCTGCCGATTGTCTTGCATGAAGTCATTTATGAGGCCTGTGAGCGGATGCTGTTGGCCTGTGGGAATCGGGCTCACATGTCTTTCCGGTGCTTCACTAAGGGAACTGGCCACAGGACTGGCATGTTCTTGTGTTGCTCCTTGCCCCGTAAACCCAGGTGTACCACTCTCACCAAAGTCACTATATGAGACCTGGGGGTTGGTTTGGCCATCAGGGGTGTGGACAATCTCATATGTGTCCTCCTCAGTTGCTCCAAATATGGATGAGGGGCTGTCGGCAACATCGAAGGGGCCCGTGGCTGCAATCTCCCCAGCCACACTAGACTCTTCAGAGCGCAGAGTATGGCATGTGTCTGCCGCCAGTGCAGGGTGGGGTAGGGGTGAGGGTGGGGGTTGTGCAGCCTCCACGGGCCTTGCTGGAGCCGGTGGTGTGCCTCCAGGTGTTTTCCTGCTCGCAGGTAGACGGCGGGTCCTGACTTGGCCCCTGGAGGTGCTGGGCCGGTTGCTTGCCTGGTCCTCGCTGTCATGCTCACTGCCTGTGGGGGTGAAAGAGAGGCACGGCATGAGTGATGATTTGAGAGCCAGCATTTGGACATGCCTACAATATCACAATCAGATTCTAGTGGGTTATCGGCATTTGGATGGTGAACGGCACATTAATCTATGCTTGGGTGGTAAATGTATGCATATGTCTGTGTCACTCATGTTGGTCGGGTACTGTGCTGGCTCACATGCACACTGTTTACATCAACTGCCCTGTGCTCCTCACGGAATGGGTGTGTGGTATGTGTCATATAGGTTACGGCCTCGCACCTGGCACTAGCCTGGGTCTCACTTGTTTCGGCATGATTTTAAGGGGGGGCGTGGCCAACCATGCCGTGACACCTTGCCCAGCCCTTAGCAGTGACTTACATTACATTTGCGTTGGCAGTACTGACTTTGGACACTCACCACCATCAACGGATGACGTTGCCCTGCACTCCATATCTCTAACCCCTTCGATGGCCTCGGGGCCTATCATGGCCGCACACGTCTCCTCCCATGGCATTAATTTCATGGGCGAACCTGGCCCTCCTCCTGTCTCCAGGGCCTGGCTTCTGTTAGCCGAGAGGATGCTCCGCACCCTCAGCCGCAGGTCGTCCCACCATTTTCTACAGTCCTTGGTGGTGGGGGGGTGTTGCCCACGGCGCTCACCTTCTAAGCTACCATAGCCCAGATCTCTTTTTTCTTGATTACCGCCACCCTCCACATGTCACTGCTGAAAACGGTGTTGGCATTCTCGTGGAGGGTGTCCACCATAACTTGGAGCTCATCAGGGCTGAAGCGCTCCTTCCTGAGGTGGGCAGATCCCTTTTTTGGTGCTTTGGGCATTCCTCCTTGATGATGGGATGTTTTCACAGTGTTGAAAGTTTGCCAGGGGTCCTGTCTGGTGAGGATGGCAATGGATTGTGTTTTTAAAGATGGCGGCCGTGCTGCTTCCAGTTCCTGTGCGATGACGCTGTTTGCAGTTCGACAATTTAATGGTGACTGTAAATAATGGTGACTGCTATTTACGGTCACCACTAATGCCGTGTTACTCTAAGGCGGTAGTGTTTGCTACGGTGCGATTCATGCCGGTAGAGGGTTTTTCTGACGTTTTTGCGGCATGGCGCTAGGTTGATTACCGGCATGGCGCAAAGCTTGTGCCTGCGAACTCGTAATAGGGCGCTTTTAGTGGTCTGTTGCCAGCTCGGACATGCTATTTGCACTATACCGGTAATGAACGGAATTTACCTCCAAACTTGGAATGAGGGTCTTAGATTTGTATGTGTGTGGTATTCTTTTGTATAGGTGGGTCCTCTTACCTGTGAGGAAATTTTATCCACCCTCCAGAGTACTCACTGCACAGTTTGTGCAGTTCACGGGCCCATGGGCAACTGGAAAGAAAGCAGAGGGGAAAAGAGAATAAGGACAAAGGAATCCTTACTCAGCGTGTATTTTCCCATTCTAAGACAGTGGGCCTCATTATATGGTAGGCGGTGGACCAAGGTGCTATTAGCACCTTGGTCCATGCCGGTAAAATACCGGCACCGCCTTGGAGGAAAGGGGAATTACCGCCCTATTGCAAGGTTGGCAGGGCGGTAATTCCCCCTTCCCCCATTGCCCTTCCCCATTCCCATTTGTGCCCCTTTAGGGCATAATGGGAATGGGGAAGGTGCTAATTACGGTACCGCAAATTGCAGTACCGTAATTAGCACCCTGGTCCCTTTGCGGGTTGATTTTTAATGCCTGCTAAAAAGCAGGCATTAAAGTACCAACCCGCAAAGGGACCTCGTAGTAAGGCGGTAAGGGTTAACGGTCACCGGTACCATTACCGGTGACCGTTAACCCTTACCGCCTTCCGTGTAATGAGGCCCAGTATCCTTTGTTCTCATCTATCATAGAATAGAAGACATTTGGAGAGATATTCCCCAAGAAAACAAAATTATTCTCCCCATTACCATTTGGTGGTACAATACAGCTTGTGGAAAACCTCTACCACAATGTATGTAAGAAAAAATCATATTTTGCCCCCAGGTGGATCAGGGGCACCCCTATCAAGGTCTAACTATAAGATCATAGTAATAGTAAATATATGCGAATACAAGTTCTAATAGAGTGTCTTTATCTCAGAAGTCTAGGCGGAGAGCACAGGCCAGACGCTATCTCTCTCTGTATGCAAGTAATTTAAGGGAGATTCCGGAGACAATGGTAGCAAATAACAGATTAAAGGTACATACCAAGCTGTTAGTTGAAACAGGAATTCACAGGAACTGCAGGAGCAGGCTGTAAACGAAGAGACAGAGAAAAGGCAAAGACAAGCAAGTACACTGGGCAACACGGATTGATCAGATATAAGGGTGCACTGGAACATGATAAGGGGTCTCCAGGGATTAAGGAAAGCCCTTGGGATAGGTACCAGCAGATTACTCTTAACAACAGTCATGCAGCAACGTCATGACTTGGCCGTGCCGAGGGAACTGTTGTACTCAGTGCAAGGGTAAAACTGAAAGACCATATACTTAGGCAGGTACGACTTCAACGGACTACTTGAAGGCAACAGAAGTCTTCCCTTATCTGATCTGAACGGAGATCAACCCAGGGTCACACTGTAAAACGGATTCAAGTGGAGACACCACAGTGGCCCAAGAAGTATACAAGTAGAAAGCAGTGTTGAAAGAAATAACCAGGTACAGGACAGGATAGTATATCAGAAGTTGGAACAGGCAGGAAGCAAGGCAAGGAGCCCAGAGGAGAAGGGCAGAAGGCAGCGAAGTGCGGTAGAGCCAGCAGGCTGGAGCCCAGAGGAGCAGGGAGGAAGGCAGCGGAGTGCGGCAGAGCTGTCAAGTGGGAGCTCAAAGGAGCAGGGCAGAAGGCAGCGGAGTGTGGCAGAGCCGTCAGGTGGGAGCCCAGAGGAGCACGGCCGAAGGCAGTGGAGTGCAGCAGAGCCGCCAGGTGGGAGCCCAGAGGAGCAGGGTGGAAGGCAGTGGAGTGCGGCAGAGCCGTCAGGTAGGAGCCCAGAGGAGCAGGGCGGAAGGCAGCGGAGTGTGGGAGAGCCGTCAGGTAGGAGCCCAGAGGAGCAGGGCGGAAGGCAGCGGAGTGTGGCAGAGCCACCAGGTGGGAACCCAGAGAAACAGGCAGAAGGCTGCAGCAGAATTGAGAAGGAGCTGCAAGCATCAACAGCAACAAGAATCAAAGGCCAAAGGAGGATTTCCAGGAAAGGTCAAAAACTGGTAACCGGAGCACCAGCACAAACTCCCAGAGAAAGCCATTGACTGACAACTGCTTCTGTTCAGAGTGAGCTTATAAAGGCCCTCCCAGCCAGCAGGCCAACAGGGTGGAGCTGATTGCAGACTCTGGCAGCTGTGTTCAATTAAGTCCAGCCCTGGCTTCAGTAGCCTGCAGCAGAAGCCTGCAGTAGCTTGGAACAGGTGAATGCAATCAGGCCCTCGACAGCTCTTAGTAGCTTGCTGCAAACAAATGTATTTAGTATGCCTCCTCCAGCCCTCTGCCTTTTGGACAGCATACATGTCCCAGAATGCATCTGCTGGTTTAAGCCAAAAGCCGGAATGCAACATGCAATTAGATTAGTCCAAAACTGCAGCGGTAAAACAAGGAAATAAAGGCAGAGGCGCATGTAGCGGTGCTGGCTGGCAGGCGAGCAGGATCGTGACACTTTAACCCACAGGGTTCATAATTTGTTGAACTCAGTTGACAGAGAAGGTGTTATTGGAAAGAAGATGTTATAACCATCATACAACACAAGCAACCAAATACCCCTGATGAATGTCCCACATGTATCTGTGTTTTAGGGACAGAAACTTGTGCAAGTTGGGTTTAGAAAAGACTAACAATACTATGGGAAAAAAGGAGAACAACTCCAATGTGAAGTATCACATGGTGTTGACCAAGTGATCGAAAGATTTAACCCACATTTGTTTGTACTTTCTTGTGTTTCTGTATAGTATATGTTTTATACGTTTTTATGGAGTTTTATGTAATGTGATCATTTTATGAGTAGCATTTATATGTTTAATAAAAAAACATTTTAACGTTCATGTGTGAATTTTGGGGCATTACATATACCCACTGTCATTGTAAATGTTCTGGGTTTAAGACACCTATTAGTATACCTTCTTTTTGTAGAATATATACCATATATAATGTCGCCAATGGCTTTTACCAGTGACATTATGTATGGGATATTATGTGTGGGGACATTATAACCTGATTCCGACCTGGTTAATGTTACATATAGATTTTAGAAAATCCTTCCCTAAGATCAGGAAACCTGCAGCTCTTTTTCTCTGCTGGTGAAACCTAAACACTACTCCTATAGTATTGAAGTTTATCCATTTGAACGTTTCCCATAAAAAAGATGTTTCCACCCAATATGAAAGCACCTGAGGATTGAATGAAGCAGGTTTGAGGCAGTGAAGTTACTGTGTCCATTTTCCCTCCCTTTCATCCCCAAGGACAACAAGAGCAACAGACCTGTCCAGATATTCTTTTGAAAATGCTGTTCCAGACAAGACATATACTCCCCTGGCCAATTAACCTAGTACGTTAGGATTTCACCTAACGCATTTCAAGTAATGAGAGCCCAGGTTCCTGTAATAATCACATATTTAATGTCTCTGTATTTGGGTTGAAACATTAGATTGGCCTTTCTGTTGCTCAAGACCCCAGACTGCTGTATGTCCCTAATAAATGCATACATGTTTCCTGACTTGAGTCCCACGATGCCGCCTGTTAATTGACAAGCGATAAAAGCACTTGGAATGGAGTCTGAAACTAATGTTACATGACCTCTCCGGAATCTCTCTCAGAACACCAAAGAAGGGAAGGACAGGGAGATAGTGCTGTGGCTGAAGCCCCTTACTCAGTTGAGGGCCAACATTCAGAGTTACAGCATGGCATTGCAATTAATAATGCTGCATTAGAACTCATACCTAGAGCACAGAAGCCAGCCCAATTACCACTACTTCAGAACATGGGCTATATATGAGTATGCAGACCACAACATGAAATACAAAATAGTGCTGGCTCTACTCTGCAAAGGTTAATGGACATTCCCCGTGATCACTGGAGCAGTGCATTGGTCATTTCAAAGTGGCATGCAATAAATGTATGTTTTTTTTTCTGACATTCATATCGACATGTTGACAAGCTGCCTGTGCTGTACAATTATGAATGCTCTTCAAGCAGTATGACGTGACCTGCATCTGGTGGAGTCTCAATCCACTGCTGCCAATCACATAAAAGGTGTGTGCCATGGAAAATTATAGATGGTTGGAAGCAAAAAAGGAGCAAGCAGAGGCTGTGCAGAAAGTAAAGGTATTCATATATGATCTGAAATTGAATGTCCTCAAATTCCAATCAAAGTGGCTTATTGTAAGTCTGTTAGGGCCCAAGGGCTAAATCCAGTAGTGGTGGCTTGACAAGTCGTGAGGCAATTGAGCCTTTCTGACAATATACCCCTCAAGAGTACAAAAGGACAGATGGAGGTGAGTATTGCCCGAAAATAATGGTACACCCTGGTACTCAGACAGCTGGCTGCAAGAAAAATTAACCAAGTATTAACATATGATTTAAGGCAATGAAATCTCAAAGCAAGGTGATGAACCGATACAAGCAAGAAAATCAGACTGGGACTGAATCGTTCCAAGCTAGATTGGTGAGTATCCCGAAACAAGAAAGGTAACTATTACCAGGAGTACATAATAGTAAGACAAAGGAAGAACCAAACTGTTTGTGCTCACCAAATGAGTGATCTGGATAGATGCTGCAGAGGAAATTTTGGAAATGGAGTGGTAGTCCTGGAAACACAATGTCTTGTTTCCAATTCCCACCGGTACGAGGAAGCCTAAGGAGTCTATTGATCCTTGTGTCTTTGCGCTAATGTCCTTTGATCCTAGCGCCAATGCGCGAATGTACTTTCAGTTCCTTAGAGTCTTTGAACAGTAAGAGAGTGAAGATGTGACACTGGTTGTAGTTGGTTTAATCCAAGAGACTTCTGTCTTGGCAAAAAAAGGTAAGACGTGAGGAATGAGATGAATGCAGTCAGTGGACGTTCCGAGTTTGACAATTAGCAGGTAAGACTTGAGGAATGAGGTGAATGCAGTCTGTGGCCGTTCCGAGTTTGACAAAGAGCAGGTAAGATGTGCAGGGATGAGGCGAGTGCAGTCCGTGGCCATTCCGGGTTTAGCAATGAGCAGGTAAGATGTGCAGGGATGAGGCGAATGCAGTCCGTGGCCGTTCCGGGTTTAGCAATTAGCAGGTAAGACGTGCAGGGATGAGGCGAATGCCGTCCGTGGCCATTCCTGGGTTTGGCAATGAGCAGGTTAGACTTGAGGGAAGAGGCAAATGCAGTACGTGGATGTTCCGGGTTTGGCAACAAGCAGGTAAGATGAAGGCAATGACAAGAACGAGGCAAGGAAAGTAACAAGGCAGACCAGGGATTCAAGGAGCCAGAAGACAAGGTAACAAGATGTGTAGCTTTGAAAATTACAAATTCAGAAGCACCGCTGTACGCGGGGGTGGGGCTTAAATACAGGTCAGCTGACTGCACGCACAACACGGCGCCGTAAGCCTGAGCACCTACGTGAATGCAAAGGGCACCAGCGTCTCCAAGGCAACCCATAGCATTCTCTGAAGGAGCGCGTCGACAAAGACGAACCATGGTTCCGAGGTGCTAAAGAAAATCCCAATTTGGAACGAAAACTGTTCACTCTACTGGGGATTCTGGAATGTTTGTTCCTGTGCGAGACAGATCTATGATCAGACAAACAGACATCTAATGGAACCCTGACAAAGTCTCCTTGGAGTTCTGTGACCATATGAAGGCACTCTGGCTGGGTCAGTTCTCCTCTAGTTGGCTGGTGAATTCCAGTGCACTCATAGCATGCACTTAGAAGATGAGTGTATTTTAGGGGGGCCATGATCAATGCCATTTAGTTTTTATGTGGTATACTATTGCCCTGGCACAGCTATGAGAACTTTTGTGAAACTGATGTGCACATATGCAGGGGTCAACCCACTCCCCCACTCCCTTACAGAATATTCCAGTGGCATTTGAATATGCGTAGGCCACTTGCTGCTCGAGGCGGCGTAAGGAGCTGCCTAAACCTTTGACACATATAAAAAGAATACTATTTTCTGAACAGTCCATCTCACTCTGGCAGGCCTAATCTAGATAAATTATAAATACTATTTTTACCATAAATGGGTCAATGCTACCAAAGGAATTCGGTTTTTTAGTGCAATGCCATCCCATGCATGAAATATCTTTCACATGTTTCAATGCCAGGAATGGCCATTATTTTTTTTCTCTTTGTAATGTGGGCAAGCCTGACGCAAGGCATGTTTTTTTTTCTTTTTCTAGCGTGCCCTGCTCATGCCACAAATCAAAACATTAAAACACATACTATTTCTAGCATGGGTCGGGTTCCCCAACCTATCCTCTAACCTTAGATAAATAATACAACTGTTTCCATTGCAGGGTGAATGAAACATGTCCTACTCCTCTGCAGGTGTAACATCACTTGACCATCGGGACCAAGCCATTAAACTACCTGAGGCTGAGAATGTTTCCCCAAAGGAAATCCTAAATTGTCATCTCGCGCATACATACTGCTGCCATCCTTTATTCTGTAACAGAGTGCATGGACCACTGGTTTCAGAATGGGCTGGCTGCTGGACCTGAAAACTTGGACATCTCTGTTTTACATTCTGCGAATTACAATCCACAGAGACAAGTGGGGCTTGCTTCCCATTGCTCTTCAAAGACTTTCAGAGAAAGAAGGGAGATTATTATCACCTGTGAAATTCCAGGTACAACCATTTAGGTACAACCATTTAGTGTGTTTCAATTGTATTTCCTTATGTAGGAATTGATGTATGCAGCTGGATCCCAAAGCTCTTTTTATGTTTTGCATTTAACATGTTCCTTGCTTTCTTGCTGTGAGCCATGTTTTGCATACACGGTGTTTTGCTAGCCTTAGTCTTCAATACTTTTGTTTCCAGTTTCCAATGCCAGGTTGCTCCTTCGAGCCACTGGCAACCACAGGTTCCAGTGCTGCTTACACTCTTATACACCATTACTCAACGTTTGCCTCTCCAAACATTTAGAGTACATCTGCCATCAGCATAGTCAATGGGGGATCATAGGAGTTATAGTCCAAAACATCTGGAGAGCAGCAGGTCGCAGACGCTTGATCTAGTGCCTCTCTCCACAATGCTCTTGAGTACAGTCCCTGGTGCTTAGGTTGTTCCCAGCATGCAGTGCTCCTATTCCCGCCCTTCTCTGCAGAAGTCCCAGAGGACCACATTTGCAGTGCCCCTGATGTTGCTTTTTCTTTCCAGTTCTGTCGTGGCCTCTGTTTCCTCTTCTGCTTTTTGCTGTTAATCAGACCCCAGCTTCTGCCACACCCTAGAACAAGTCGCTCTGCAGCCTTCTCTGTTCTTTTGCTGGGGATTTCCTGTTAACTTGTGTACTTTTATTTTGTCATTGCTTGTGCTGTGCTTCATGTAAGTCAGTTTGTGCTTCATATAAGTCCGTTTGTGCAGTGGTTTGCTTATGATTACCCTCACAAAATCACTGCTTTTTCTTTTTCTAATTTCTGTGTGTTGTCTCTGATGAAACATTTGTTAACAGTGGGCTACTACGGGCTACCAATACTGCTGGCTGTTTCTGCCGTAGGAATCGGGTACCAAAGTCCATGTTGCTTCTTTCCACATTGTAGTGGTAAATGTCTTGGAAAGTTAAAGTTCCTCTGTCCCCATAGTCTGTCCCCATAGGATTGTTATAATTGTTCATTTATAAATCGATTAATGACAGCAAGTGGTTTCTAAGCGTGGGATGGGGATTCGAACCTGTGTTGTGCTGCATTGTCTTGCTTCCAAGACAAACGTGTTGCCCCTGAGCTATCCTCTCTCACATTGGGTGCATATCCGTAGAGGGAGCCTGACGTGTTTGTAATCCACTGCCATTTACTGTTCACCTCAATGGTTGCTTCTTATCTGTGCTAATTGCCTACTTTGTTGTGTTGGAGAGAGTTGCTAGCTCTTTGCTCATTTGCCCATTATCTGCTATGTTTTCCGATGTTATGTCTTTGGTATCCCCTCAAGCCTCTGACAGCCGTATCATGTTGAAGCCATGAAAAAGTAGAGAGGAATGGTTTAGTGACCTGCAGGGTGATGGCACCCTGCCCTCTCCTGCAGGGCCTTCTTGGAAAAGCTTTTTCAGTTGAAAGTACTAGAAATTGGAGTTTTTCACAGTTTGTACAAATAGGTTCACCCAACAATACCACCCTGTACAAAAGTGTCAGATAATAGTCAAAGTTTCATGAATAAGGAAAAAAACAAAAATTACAATGTCACCTCTCTACAAATTCATATGAAGTAGACTTCTGTGATAGAAGAAATTTAAAAGAAATCCTAAAGAAAAGAAACAACAAAAAGCAAAACAGGGTGATACTTTTAAATATATAATTCGATCACTCAGTGAGCTCAAAGCATATCTCAGAGGAGTGAACTAAATCTCCTTGAGGAGCATTTTGACTGAAGAAAGGACTGGTGGTTCCAACATTACGGGTTTTACCTTTTTTTCTAAAGACCAGATGGTTGTCATCATTAGCGATGCCGAAGTAGAGGCCACTCCACAGTTGGGTACAGGGGTGTTGCTACGTCTGGAAAAGATCTGGAGCTTAACTAATGTCGGGACTGTCGGTTCCGGGGCTAGTAGGGCTTTTGGTTGTACCCCTGAGCTTTTATCTGGGGCTACAACCAAGAGACCCGGGGCTATAGCCCCCTTAGACTCTCCCTAGCAATGCCTCTGGTTGGGTATCTTGAACCATGAAATAGCGGGCAGCATTTGATTTTCAGCATGTTCTACTGAGAGGCATTATACTTTGATTGTCAAACTGAGGGAGTTTCCTTGATTGTATTGCTAAGATGATGGTGGGTTTTCCCCAGAAAGGGATTTGTGAATTTCAGTAGAACGTAAAGGTCTGTGAGTGTTCAAGGCTAACAAGTTGAGCATCATTTTTCTTTGCCTGATCTGATCCCACCATTTGTTCCAACTACACATCTGGCCACATGAATCTGAGTACTTAGAGAAAAGGTATATATGTAGTACAACCTCAGTAAAAGGAGTACGTGTAGGAATGTGCTTACAAAATAGCATATAGATGGTAGATGACTCCAGCTCATCTACAGAAAATCAACCTGTCAATCCCACCCCTTAGTTGGGGAAATCTGGGACCCATAGAGACCTGTTAAATCTCTGGTGGACTTGTTGGAGCTCCCACATTTTCTGATATTATAGATACTGATGGATCGTTGATTGTGCTATTGGGGTATGTAGCCGAAGGATTGTTTCCCATGAATGCCAACTCGACCCTGTTAACCGCAGCCAGCATTTTCCTGGCCAGATGTTAGAGATTGGCGGATGATCCACTTACTTATATGCGGTGGCACACGTTTTGGGGCATTGCCAAGGTGGAAAAGACAGTTGCCAAACAGGGTCGACTCTCCAGATACACATGGGAGTGGTTTCTACTTCATGACTCTTGCAATAGATTTCCTGGCCGGACGATAAAGCTCCTTTTATTGAACATTTTAATTTCATTTGGGTTCCTGTTTAGCATAGGTCGGCGAGCATAGGCAGTTTAACCTATGGAGATGAGAAACAGCAACAGCAGTGCTGTTTTGGAGACATGGTGTTCAAATAGGTGTCTAGTTATTCATGTTTCCATGGAAGAAGGTCGTTTTACAGGGTCTGTTATCAGCCTTATTTATTGAGGATGTGTAATTAATACCTGACGAGGGTGAATGAGCTTGTAAAACGCAGGCTCATTGGTCCTTACCCGGGCCTTACCTGCCCCAGAAGGCTAAGAGCTCCGCGTGGCCCGGAGTTCTTCCCGCGACTGGCCACCATGGAAAGGGAGATGGGACTAGGTATAGTCCTTTCTCCTGGGTCCATGGCAGCCATTTGTTTGTTTACTTTTTTTTCTAGTATACTTCAATGGCCTCCATGGAAAGAGAGAAGGGACCACACGTAGTCCCTTCTCCCCTTCCATGGCAGCCATTTTCTTTGTTTACAATGACTGCGACGGAAAGAGAAAACGGACTATGTTTTCTGTCCACAGCGGCCATTGTTTTTACTTTTTGTACCTTTCTTTTCTGACCACGAAACGCAATGCGTCTCGCTGCCGGGGAAAAGAATACATTAGTACCCCGGTCTAACGGGCTGGCGTACTAACGGCAATATGACCTCGAATGTGGGCCATTAGCGAATAAGGTAATGCCCCCAGGGCCTTTGTTAATGCCCTCAAATATGTGCCCAGGGGCATTACCTTATGCGGTAATGGCCCACAGTCTCGGGGGTCATATTGCCACAGTAGAACATCTTTTCAATTGCACAAGTGGTTGATAATGTTGCCTTAAAGAGGGGCTGCTAGTTGTTTTAAACATGTTCAGATATCTGTTTCAGTTCTTTTATATACAAAAATGAAAAGTGGGTAGATTTGACTAGTAACAGACTCTCTGGAAAAGATGTAGTTTGAGCAGTATGTAGTAGGACAGTGGTGCCAATCAGCTGTTGTGTGATGTTTGGTGAAGTGTACCATTGTGAAAATGGTGGTGGATGGCGGAAGTGAACCCTCAAATTCAAGAGACATGCTCTGAGATACGTCCAGATGAAATCACTTCACTATGTTTGAGTGAATTGCAGGGGCAAATCTTCCTTGTAAATGGAAATATTAGAAGAGGGGTGGAGTGTGTCAGAGCCTGAACGAGGCCCAGGCCATACTCGGCAACTGGAAGCACCACTTCTGCTTTGTTGACAACTCACTGGTGTTTGGTTGTAAACAAAGACACAGAGGGTCAGTGAGGTCCTTGATTCCCCTACACCACTATGATCCCCATGTAGAGGGCGGATGGACCTGGGGAGGTGTAAAGGCCCGGAGGGGGGTGTCTGTACTTCTGCTCTCTATTTGGTAGAGGAGAGGAACAGCGGACCCCAGCCAAGATTCTCTATTATTGGTATCGTGGTTGAGCAACCAAGGCCTAGCTTTTCAGGAGGTGATGCAGGCTGGTTCTTAAGTACAGTGTAGTCCCCAAGCACCCACAAAGGAAGGTCCACACACTCTATCAGTTAAAACACAGTCTTTATATAATTAATATTCTATGTTATGTACACTATCACAATAACTTACTTTGTGCTCCGAAAATCAACAATGGTAAATATATACAGTTCTACAGTGGTACCACAATTACTATTAGACCTCTTTAAAGTACATCAACTGCATGCTTAAATGGCACACAAATCAAGTCATAAAGGAACCCAATAGTAGAGAAAAGAGAAAAGCAGTTGTTGAGCAATTTGCAGAATAATGGCCTCGTTACCTAGACACAGTTCTGTATGGAAATTCCCCCCACCTGGGCAACCTGTAGAATAAAGATACATGCCCAGTCCATATATTGTACACAATAGAGTTCCCAATAGTTCTGCAACCCCAAAGTACCTGGCGTTGAAGCGTTCCTCGGCGGGGAATCGATGGCCCTTCTTGAGTGCCCTCCCTTTAAGACAGAAGTCACGAGTCATCGAACGTCCGACGGAGAACAGGATGAGCTACGACGGTGAAGTGGCAGCTTCGTTCCTAGCGGTGCTCGTTGATGGGGAACCGTAAACGTCCTGCAAGGAAGAGGCATGCGGGGCACCTCGGTGTTGATAGTTCTGGACCGCAAAGTGTTTGAAGAACTGTGGCCCAGCAAGGGCGTTGAGTCATCGGCGTCTCTGTGGCCCTTGGGTGGTGCGAAACACACCGGCGGATGCTCCTCGGCACGTTGACAGTCAGGCCTTCTCCAGGCCTTCTCCAGCAGGATAAAGCAGCGACGATGCGGATGAGAGCATCTTTGGATCAAGGAAGTTCTTAGGCAAACAGGAGCACGGCGGCTCCAGTCGGAAACGGCAGTCGGCGACAGTGGTGGACAACAGTCCTGGCGCTTCTCTTTGTGTTTCCGCGGCGGTCCCTGTCTCGGTCGGCAGCCTGTCGAAGGTCCGTCTACCAGTGAGCTTTGGCAAAGATCTGCTGGTGCATGATGGTCCCCCGTAGCTCGGGAAGAGGGCGCCTTACCAGGTCCTCTCTGGGTCAGTACTTGGAGACACAGCAGCTTTCAGATTGATGAAGGAGAGTGACAGTAATTCTTCTCTTCCAGCAGGGCTTCAAGGTTAGGCTTCAGTTACTCCAGTTACTCGTCGTAGTGGACTTCACCTTCTGAACACGATTCCTAGCAGTGAGAGGTCTCAAGATATACTGTTGATCTCCCATTCATTCCGACGGGTCATACTCAAGAATCCAATCACGACTAAGGGCATTCAGGCAGGTAGGCAGCCAATCAGGCACACAGTGCATTCAGGCCATTCACTTCTCTCCAGGCACTCACAATAGGTTGTGTGTATTGGGACAAGTACCCAGCCATTCAACACTCCACACTGCATTCATACCGGTTTCGGACAGGTCTGTCTCAGTCATTGTGTCAAACACCAGATACTAAACACCCACAACATAGAATGCGTATTCGTCACACACTTCATTCACCCAGGTCCCACCATCAGGTGTAACCACAACATACGGGCGTTGGGAAGTCTCCAGCCAGTCTGGTCAGCACTTCCCCACACTACCATATATGGACCTTCCACCCAACAGCCAGTCAGGGGGAAGGGAGAGAGTCAGGGCTTCCTGGGACTTTGGGAAGATCAAGTTAATAGGCGATGGAAGGCAAGAGGCCATGGGGGCCATTTTGACTCCATCAGGAATCTACCAATTCTAATGACAGGGATTGGGCATCCCAAAAAAGAGGACGCTCAGGGCACCAGTCAATTTAGCACAGAGCTGCCACCAGCCCGCACCCTGCTCTGTGGGTCACACACAGGTGCCCAAAAACATACACTAGGGGCACAGGGTTGCACCCCTACCCATGGGTGCCATAAGGGTATGCCATGGGTCTGTTCACCAAAAACCAAAGGAGAGAGCTACACCGCCAGGAGTCCCACATTTCCAGCATCACAGTTGTCCCCCCCAGACTGAGGTTAGGGTGCCTAATCTCCCACGAGATAGAGACCCTCATCCAGACGGTTAACATACCTTCTGGAAAGACCATCTGCATTATCGTGACTCTTCTCTTGTGTATGCTCCATGGTGAAGTCTAGCCCTTGTAGGCTAATGGACCACCTGAGCAGTTTTGGGTTTTCACCCTTCATCTGCATAAGCCACTTAAGGGGCTTATGGTCTGTTTGGACCTTGAAGGTAGACCCAGTAAGGTAGGGTCTAAAACGCATAAGGCTCCAAACTATACTAAAACATTCCTTTTCAACAGTAGCCCACCTAAGTTCCCTACCCTTAAATTGTCTACTGATTAATATGATCGGATGTTCTCTTCCTTTGTCATCTAACTGGGACAAGACAGATCCAATTCCGGTGTCGCAGGCATCAGTTTGAACGATAAACGGCATGCTGTAATCGGGCGCACAGAACACAGGTGCCCTACACAGACTTCCTTTCAAGCTATCAAAGGCCCTCTGACAGTCTTCAGTCCAATTAACCTTCCTAGGCTGTTTGGGTGAAGTCAAAGCTGTCAGAGGTGCAGCTATGGTTCCATAGTCTGCCATGAAATTGAGATAGTACCCAGTGAGGCCCAAAAAGGCTCTTACCTGGGTTTGAGTAGTGGGAGTCTCCCAGTCACATACATCCTGTACCTTACTGGGGAGATGTTGGATTTGACCCCTCCTACCTCATGACAAGATACGTGACTTTCCCCTGAGCTATCTGGCACTTGGAGGCCTTGATAGTGAGGTTAGCCCTTTTTAAGGCCTGCAACACCTTATCCAGATGTGTCAAATGATCTTCCCAGGTGGAACTGTAGATGGCAATGTCGTCTAAGTAAGCCACACAAAAGGCTTCCAGCCCACTGAGCACATGGTTGACCAATCTCTGGAAGGTGGCAGGGACAGTCTTCAACCCAAAAGGCATGACCCCAAACTGGTAGGGTCCCTCAGGTGTTGAGAATGCCGTCTTTTCCTTGGCATGGGCCGTCAGAGCTATTTGCCAATAGCCTGAGGTAAGGTCAAAGGTGCTCACAAATTTGGCAGCACCTATGGTGTCCACAAGCTCATCAGCCTGGGGCAATGGATGCAAGTCAGTTTTGGTGACGGCAATGACTCCTCGGTAGTCCACACAGAACCTCCAATCCTTGGTACCTGCCTG
The DNA here is from genome assembly GCF_040938575.1 of Ambystoma mexicanum. Lineage (NCBI taxonomy): Eukaryota > Metazoa > Chordata > Amphibia > Caudata > Ambystomatidae > Ambystoma > Ambystoma mexicanum. Next base: position 505,503,981 of record NC_090936.1, on the reverse strand, counting down.
GGAACTTGCTTTGGGGACAAGGACCACTGGACTGGACCAGGGACTGGTTGAGGGTTCAATAACACCCATATCCAACATCTTGGTGACCTCAGCCTGGATATGGTTCTTAACTGTATCTGACATACGGTAGCACCTACTTTTGACAGGCACACTGTTACCAGTGTCAATCTCGTGCCTACACCACGGTGTAAGGCCTGGTTTCAGTGAAAACAGAGAGGCATAGTGCCGGAGCAAAGTCCTGCAGACCTTCTGCTGCTCTGTCGTCAGACCGGGAGAGAGATGTGCTCCCTCCACTGAGCCATCCTGAGGGTTGCTATGCAGCAAATCAGGAAGGGGCTCACTCTCATCCTCTTCTTGCTCTGAAGCTAGCAAGAGACATGAGACTTCGGCTCGACGGTGGCAAGGCTTGAGCCCGTTAACATGGAATACCTGAGGGACTACCCCTGAGGCTCCCATGTCAACCAGATAATTGACCTCACCTATATTGGAGATTATCCTGAAGGGTCCAGTCCATTTATCTGCCAAAGCCCGAGGCTTGGTAGGCTCCATCACAAGGACCTCCTGTCCCGGAGTCCAATCCACTTGCGATGCTTTAAGGTCATGCCAGTATTTATTCAATTCCTGGCTGGCCTTGAGATTCGCTGTTGCCTGACCCATCATCTGTGTCATCCTCCGTCTGAGGCCTAACACATAGTCCCCCACTTGCTTGGCGAGACCTGGAGGGGTGGCCTCCAAACCTTCTCTGATTAAGGCAAGGGGCTCCCTCAGGGGATGTCCAAAGAGTAACTCAAAGGGGCTGAAACCAACACCCTCTTGAGGTAACTCTCTGTAAGCAAACACCAGGTATGACAGTAGAAGATCCCACTTCTTCCTTAGGGGCTCTTCCAAAGCACCTAGCATGCCCTTGAGAGTTTTGTTAAATCTCTCAACCAGACCATTGGTCTGAGAATGGTAAGAGGTGGAGAACTTATAGGTTACCCTGCACTCTTTCCACATGGTTTTCATGTAACTCGACATTAAGTTGGATCCTCTATCAGAGACAACCTCCTCAGGGAATCTAACACAGGTGAAAATGCCCAGGAGAGCCCTGGCAACCACCTTGGCAGTATTAGTCTGAAGGGGTACAAGCCTCAGGGTACCTGGTGGCATTATCGACCAAGACCAGGATGAGCCGATGTCCACCTGACGTGGGAGGGTCAAGGGGACCGACAATGTCGATGCCCACCCTCTCAAACGGCGTGCCAAACCCTGGCAACGGCTGCAGTGGGGCAATGCCACTGCCTCCAGTCTTGCTAGACAACTGACAGGTTGGGCAGGTCCTGCAGTGGGACTCCACTTCTACTCCCATCTGAGGCCAGTAGAAATGGGCAGAGAGCATCTGCTTAGTCTTCTTGGTACCAAGATGACCAGCTAAGGGCACCTCATGCGCCAACTGCAGCAGGAAGGGCCTGTAAACCTGGGGTACCACCAACCTCTTGAGGGCACCAGGTTCGGGCTTAGTGGGTTCACTAACAAGGAGCTCACCCTCCCAATATATTCGGAATGTCCTAGGCACTTCTCCTTGTGCCTGGGACAGGGCCTGTTTCCTCAGACCCTCGAGAGAGAGTGACACTCTCTCTGTCCTTTACAGACGTCTGCCCGGGAGGGTCCCCCTTCAGCTAACAAGCATTGAAGGTCGGGATGATCCTCCGGGTCGAGGACCTCTCCCACAGGAAAGTCTTCTGGCTCTTATCCCACAGGAGTTGAGACGGGATTCACCACTGGACCCAGCCCGTCCAGAGCATGGATCCCAATGGGTGCTGTCCGAACAACAGCAAGAGCAGGGGCTCCCTCCACAGAGGTGGCCTTCTTACTCTTCTGTTTCCTTCGCGCCTTGGGTTTCCCCATCGGCGAGGGTACCGGACTCGCAGCCGGACCCTGTGCAACCTGCGATCGGGTGAACGCCACAGCAGCCATGGGTAGAGCATCCGTGATCATCCCCAACTCGACCAAATCGTTTCCCAACAAAATGTTCGCAGGCACGTTGTCCTGAACCAGGACCGGAAGCTTCCCTGTCTTGTCTCCAATCGTAATGCTGACTAAGGCTACAGGCGATAATTTGGGAGGCCTACCAGCTAACCTGGTGGTTCTCAGAGGAGCACCTACATAGTCCTCTGGCTTGAGCAGGGTCCTGTCCACCACTGTCATGCTTGCCCCAGTGTCTCTCAAACCAGTAGAAGGCTGGCCATTCAAGAGGACACTTCTCAAAAACCTATGAGTGTTGTGTGTGATAGTCACCAGTACTTCTGCGTACTGGTCCCAGGCCCCAAGGGACACTAAGAAAATCTCTACGGGAGCACCAAAGGTGATCCTGGTAGAGGAGGGGAGGACAGTGGCCTCCACTTGAGGTACAGGGTAGGGGTAGGTCAGGCTGACAGCCTGGACTCCAAGTGCCTTACCCTTACACTTGGGGTCACCCCTTCAATGGTCCAGAGCCCCACAATCCCAACATTTGCCGGGAGTGTGGGGTACAGTACTGGAACCACTGGGACCCTGCTTTGCAGCAGGCGGACCACTACTCTTACTCCCACCCACAACAGACTTATCCCCACTAGGTTTTTGGGTCTTAGGAGAGGAAGGTTTTGGTTTACCCGACTTTGATTGCTTCTGGGACTCCTCAGCTTTCTGAGAGGGCCCCTTTTCTTTGTCCTTGTCCTTCCCACTGGAGTCCTTAGGGGACACCCGGTGGGAGACCCACTTGTCAGCCAACCTAGACAGCTTAAAGGGGTCCAAAATGTTCTGGTCAGCAACATACTGACGCAGCTCTGGTGAACAGGCTTCCGAAAAATGCTCAAAAAACAAAAGGTGGGGCAATTCAACAAACATTTTCACTTTGTAACCATCAATCCACCCCCTCATGTTCATCTGCCCAGCACTCACCCAGTCAATCCAAGACAAATTCTCTCTTTTCTTAAAATCCCTGAACCGTTTAAGGTATTGGGTCGGTGTCTTGCCAAACTTGGCAATTAAAGCAGACTTCATGCACTCATACTGACCCCTTTCTTCCACACTCAGTTTCAGAATACAGTCATATCAAGTTTGAGGCACTCTGCTTAATGAACACTTAGCCCAATCTCTCATATCAACATTGTGAATTGCACAAGCCATTTCAAACGTTTCAATCCATTGGAGGATATCAGAACCCTCTGCATATACAGCAACCAAATCTTTCATAAACTTGGTTGCTGGGGACCTGACACTCTCAACTGGTTTCGCTGAAGTCTCCACTCGAGCTTTCTCTAACTGGATTCGCTGACATTCAGTGTCCTTGTCTTTGAGTTCAATATCCCTATTCTTGAGTTCCATTTGCTGTGCCAACTCCTCTTTCTTAAGCTCAGCATCTGTTTCCAACTTGCGATATTCAAAGGCCAATTTCATACTTAATAACTCAAGCTCCAAGGAAGTGCTGGTGTTTGGAACAAAGGCAGCAGGAATGGTGGCATTCCCAGAATCAGATGCGGTGACAGCCCTCGGGGTAGAGTCCTCATTGGTTGCATCCCCCCCTTTACATCATGGTAGCCCCAACCATCACGGGACCCTGGTTCGATCTTCCTCCACAACCGTAACTTTCACCTACACGGGCATCAGCACCAGCACCATGATATTTGTAGCCTGCACTAGTATGCCTTACAATCACCTTTTACCTCTGCAACTAGCTGTTTAATTTGAATATGTTTTTTCCCCCCTTTTTGTCTACAACAGACCGCGGCTTCACTCCGCGCTCTAGATAGAGACATTTTCCCATCTAGTACCACCTGGGTCCCAATTCTTCGACCAGACCAGGTAAATCTTCTCAAACTACCGTTGAATTTCATTGCACATTGCATCTCAACCAACTCAGGTTTCCAACTTGTTTCAGAGACCTTGGGTCCATTTCACGAACCGATCCACTTGCCAGCGATTCACCCAGTATCTGGCTCCCTACTAAACTACGCCAGCCATGACGTTCCCACTACCCTAGGTAGGTTTCTTTTTCACAGTGTCTCCCTATGAACACTCCTTGCATTTTAATTTTCACTTGATAACACTACATCCCTTGTTTCACCATTTTAGGTGCCTGGCACTTAACAAGCACTCCTGTGCTCCAAGTTCCCCCAGTCCTGAAGACAGTTCGGTGCATCCACCAGCAGGTTCTACACTCTCAACCGCTGGCTGCTCTATCTACTCACCATACTAGAAACACCTGAACTTCAAGTGTGTCGACAATTTTTACGTACTGCCCCAACATTAGCAGTACATGTAATTACAGTCACCATTGATGTACTAACCCACCTATATGCACAATCATTGCATGATTTGTATATAAAATGTTTTTCTGTGCAAAGGATGGCATATGTCACTGTTTTTAAAACATCTATTTTTTAAAAATTAATAAATCACAACTTTTTATGTTTGTAAAGAACCCAACTTTCTTGTGTTCATGTTAATAGCTGATTGATATGTGCTAAATTAGCTCCACTGTTTTTCTAAAAGAATCCTACCAGAGCGTCAATGACAAGGGTAGCTGTTTACTCCTCTCGTTTCTCAAAACTTCTCCAGCAGGATACAGTGGCGACGATGCGGACGAGAGCGTCGTTGGATCAATGAAGTTCTTAGGCAAACGGGAGCACGGTGGCTCCAGTCTGCGACGGCAGTCGGCGACAGTGGCAGACAACAGTCCTGGCGCTTCTCTTTGTGTTTTCGCGGCAGTCCCCGTCTCGGGTCGGCAGCCTGTCGAAGGTCTGTCTACCAGGGAGCTTTGGCAAAGATCTGCTGGTGCAAGATGGTCCCTCGTAGCTCGGGAAGAGGGTGCCTTACCAGTTCCTCTCTGGGTCAGTCCTTGGATCACAGCAGCTTTCAGATTGATGAAGGAGAGCAACAGCAATTCTTCTCTTCCAGCAGGGCTTAAAGGTTAAGCTTCAGTAACTCCAGTTACTCGTCGTAGTGGACTTGAGCTTCTGAACACGATTCCTAGCACTGAGACGTCCCCAGATGTACTGTTGATCTCCCATTCATTCCGCTGGGTCATACTCAATCATCCATTCACGACTAAGGGCATTCAGGCAGGAAGGCAGCCAATTAGGCACACAGTGCATTCAGGCCATTTACTTCTCTCCAGACACTCACAACAAGTTATGTGTAGTGGGACAAGTACCCAGCCATTCAACACTCCACACTGCATTCATGCCGGTTTCGGGCTGGGCTGCCTCAGTCATTGTGTCAAACACCAGATACTAGACACCCCAACATAGAATGTGTATTCGTCACACACTCCATTCACCCAGGTCCCACCCACACACAGGTGTACCCAAAACATATGGTCATTGGGAAGGCTCCAGCCAGTCTGGTCAGCACTTCCCCACACTACCATATATGGACCTTCCACCCAACAGCCAGTCAGGGGGAAGGGACAGAGTCAGGGCTTCCCGGGACTTTGGGAAGATCAAGGTAACAGGTGATGGAAGGCAAGAGGCCATAGGGGCCATTTTGTCTCCATCAGGAATCTACCGATTCCAATGACAGGGCCTGGGCATCCCAAAATGGAGGACGCTCAGGGCACCAGTCAAGTCAGCATGGAGCTGCCACCAGCCCGTACCCTGCTCTGTGGGTCACACACAGGTGCCCAAAAACATACACTAGGGGCGGAGGGTTGCACCCCTACCCATGGGTGCCATAAGGGTATACCATGTGTCTGTTCACCAAACACCAAAGGAGAGAGCTGCACCGCCAGGAGTCCCACATGAACTCCTGCCCGGAAAACACAACAGAACACACGATAAAAAGCAGTAAAGGACAAGGATACGGAGGCCCTGTCCCTCCGATGCATTTCCAGCATCACAGGAGGTTATTTGGCTATGTAGTCCTTTGGATTCCTGTTCCTCTGGGGTTCCTGCCCCGGTTACCATTGACACTCTGCTCACGTATTGCTCCTTCTGTACCCCCTTCAGCCTGTACCATGAACTTAGCCAGAGCAAAGCAGAAGAGTGTGAGTGCTTTTAGTTGGGAGTAAGTAGAGTGCAGCCAGGCAAACCGACTGACAGACTAAGCATGGTGGCAATCCAGATCTGTTTTTTGGAAATGTGAGCATTGTTAGTCCTTCTTAGTAGTGCAGATACTTTTGGACTGTTGTAATTTGTAATGTATGATTAACCGAGAACACTCAAGTCATGTATGAAGTACAAACAACATTCATTAGCCATGCCAAGATTTGTGGAATTAACTTTCTATCATATCTAGGGGACTCAAACTAGAAACAATACAGAATACAATGGCTGACAGTGTTGCGATCAGTCAGGTCAAAGTGTCACTAAACCCTGGATATTGCAGTACTGATCTACCCCAGGATGCCTTAACTAATATAGTATCGGGGATATTGTATCCCATATGCTTCTTGGTTCAAAGTGACAATGCCAGGGATGCAGTACAAAGCTTCCCTCTTGGCAATGTCAGTCATATGGGTATGGAGTCCTGCTCATTACTTGAAACACTTACCGTCAAGTACTTCTTTCCCCCATTCCTTAAAATTGTCAGGCATAGATATTCTCACCCAAACACATGTCACCCTTCAATATCTTTCAACACTCTTTCCAGCAGGCATTCTGTCCCTCTTGCTTATTGCTTTCGTCAGTCTCTACTATTTTCACAATCCATGCATAGGATACCCTACAGGGCCCTAGGGTTTTCTCTCGGTAACCAGAAGTCCCCCACATGCCGTGAAGCCATCCTCCTGACAAGTGTTAAAGGCCCTCCTTGGCTTCTTCCCAAAGCATGGTCTTAACCCGTTTCCAGCCACTGTTCCAAATGACATGGGCTTTGGCCTGTGCTCTTCCAGTAGCAACACCGTAGGTCAGCAGATGGTTCTCATTACTCAGATTCTCCAGCTTGTAGTCATTCTCTCCCTCATCTAACTCCGGGTCTGCTCCAGTAAGTGTGACCACTACTGCTGAGCCTTGAGCTCTTTTCCACAGTCCTCTAGATTCATTTAATAACTAATACATGGTCTGATTTGTTATTCTTTATTTTATCACCAGTCTTAAAATGCTCTCTTCCCATTTGTCTGGTGTTTTCCTGTTTATTAAGGTTGTTCCCGCTGTGTTCCTGTATTGCTCTCTTGCTGTTACCTGAACTTAATTGCTATTGGTATGGCGGAAGCTGAGGACTTGTGAGACACATCTTCCATTTTGAGGTCGGGCGGAAGCTGTGTGTTGGCCCAGCAGCACTCAGTCTCCAATGTAGACAAAGCAGACATGTGAAACGAATGAAACATATCACAGTATAAATCTAACTGACAAGAGATCAACAAACATAATGATGTGCTGTCTGATTAAATATTATGTCTAAGTCTTGCACTTTCCGCAATATATTTGTTAAGATGGTGTCAGTTAGATTCATATTGTGCTCTAGCACCTTGAAGCGTCTTGTGTGGTAGATGGAATTACCAATAATGATCTCGGACCCAAATAACCGGACAAATTCAAAGAATATGACAAAGTACTACTTTATTATTAGCATAAAAATAAAGTAGGGCAATCTGGCGAATAACAGGCAATAATTCACGCACTCACACCCAAATGTGATTGTACAAAGATGTTCTACCTCGATATGCATCAGCTCTGACATCATCCTACTTGGCAAACTAAAACCTATTGAAGGGAGGGATTGGTTAAGGGAACAAATGTACCTATAGCATATATAAGTGTTAATAGCTTAATTGGCTGACCCTTATCTGGTGGGCACACCTTGAACCACCTCTAAATAAGAACAATACTGAGTATAACGAAAAAATGGCAACAGTTTGGTTTTTACAACGTTTTATAGCATGTTGCTACATAGACTCTCTGATTGGTTGGCATGCCTTCCAAACCTTGGACTTTCGGCTCATAGCAGCACATCAGCAAAACGAAGTAGGGGGTGCCCCCGTCCCCACAAAAAATTTAGTCATATCTCCCATGGTGCATTGCAGGATCATGGTTTTCCGAAATGAAATGAACACCATCTTGTTTTTCTCTTGATGCGAGAGATATTTGCAGCTATAGCCGAGGTTATGGGAAAATGAAAAGCAGTAAAAAGCTATTTGTAGGTCAACAAACATACAAATGTCATCAGGGTAGAGGAGGGGTGATTACCAGAGGGCACTGAGTGAAATTTGCGAGTTGGAGGGGGTGTAGGGTGTGAGTTTTCAGCACAAAGCTTTCTGTAGCCTCGGCTGTAGCTGCAAATAGTCGATATCTCGTTGCAAACTGCGTCACAGAAGCAGCGCGTGCTCTGGGGTGAAAGGGAGAGGGCAGGGGAGGTGAGGTGGCTGTCTGGGGAGTGGGGGGATCTGACAAAGATGAAGGGGGAAATTGGTAAGGGCCTGGGTGGGCAGGGAAGCATTTTTTTCTGTGGTTTTCATGATATTCACGGCTATATTCTAGGCTACAAAAGACTACAGATAGACGTGGATATGTGTAGTTCCATATGCGCAGCTATTTAATATGGGGTGTCAGTGTTTTATATTTTTTTTAAAGTTATTTGTTTTAGGTATAGTCTCGTCAGGGGTGAAAAATCCCTGGCCATGGTCAGAGACTTGGTAGGTATTAGAGTCTTTTTTTTATTATTTTGGATGTGTGCTTTCAGACTTTTGAGCATGTGAGACTTTGGAGAGAAACAGAAGAAAATAGTTTAACAAAATAATATGAAAAGGAGTAATTGTAGTGTAGTTTTAGATGTACAATAGAATGTACTTTAGGGTGCGTATTTTCAATTATGGTTTTATATTGTGCTGCTGTGGAATTTTAGACCACCTAGTTTATTGTTCTATATTTTTGTTATCTTTCAGTTAGTTCATATAAGTACATGAGCATTGTTGTTCTGTACTGATTATTCAAGTTGTATAGTAGTATAAAAGTTAAACTCAGTCCCCTTCTCAACCAACTTTTTGTAACCGCGGCTATGATAAAAGTCAATGGACTGTAGCCGCGGGTAAATAAAAACATGTTTTTTTGTTATTATTATTTTGTATTTGTGTATGTATATATGATAAGTAGTCCTTAAAAGGACTGTTTGGGGTAACACTGAGTGTAGAACTTTATCACATCAGGAGTACAGTTTTGATGTTATCAAGGAACACTGCATTTCCTTCATTTGTTAGGTGTATTCCGTCATGCCTATAGAAATTGGCCATGTAGAACTGTATGTTGTTGTTAAAAATCCATAATTAGTTATAGTCACGAATGCTGAAACTGATTTATTAACATTTCTCTGGGATTTCTCAAATTTACCATTACATTGGTGGCCCATCTCCATTTTTTCCTCTGAGTTAGAATGCAAAACATGAAGATGAAGTTAGGAAATAGTTCCATTAGTTTTTCCATGTCTTGTTTCATCATTAAAGTAAGGGACACCCCTCGTACATTCCCCAAATCATTGCCTCCACAATTAATTAGTATGACCTCTGGGTATGCTGTACTTCTCAGACTTAACAATTTTGGAAAAACGTGGAACCAACAGCCAAGTGTCTCCAATCAGCCACACAGTTTTGAAAGCAGCCATTGCAGTATTTGTCTGTTTACAGGAACATTATTTTTTCTTTGAATTTCTAGTAGTTTGTATGAGTAGGGAATGTAAGATGTGTGTGTGTGTGTTGCACTTTGTAATTTGTGGATGGTGCTATTGTTAATATTCACCGCTAACGAACAGTCAGCCAGCGTGTAGCATTGCTAGTCATGGGTAGACAAATCCCCCATTGCAGTCGCGGCTATATTAGAGCAAGTGACATGTATGTTTGTGGAAATGTGGTAGTTACGGCTATCCAAAATTTCGGTTTGGGAGGCATGTTATAATCATTGAGTATTGTGGAGCATTATAAGAGACTATGGGAGTGGAGTAGAATTATCAGGAGTGGAGGCGGGCTGGTAGGCATGTTGGGGACAGTTTTGGGAGTTTGGTGTATTTGAAATGCAATTTAGAATTCAAAGTTTTTTGAAGGGGCTCCTGTATTGCTGCATCTATAAAAAAAATTACGTGTGTAGGCGAGTCGATACTACTCTGCGTTTCATTCATTGCGGCTGGAGCAGCAGGCATATTTAAAGCTGCGTCTATAAATATACATTTTCTGTGCAATAATCATACTTTTGTGTGGATGATAGAGTTCAGATTTTTATTTGTGTATGTTATTTAATGTACTTGTTTGTTCACTTATTTGATTTGAAGGTTTCAAGGCCAATTTAGTTTGATTTGGGGCTTGCAGAAAAATGTATGTGTACCCGCTGCTACAAGTTAGCTTTGTAGCTGCATTCAATATCCGCTGCTACGTTTGATGCTCAGCAGGGTTTGTATGTGTTTTGGTGTTTCTAATTGGATAGTGTTACATGTGTTAATATGTATTTCATTGTGATGGGTTGCAGTGAACCTGTCTGCCATTTTATTTGTTTTCTTAAAATATAGTCCTCCTTTTGTGGTTTTGATTTTGGATAGTATGAAACTCCCACATTTTTTGTCGACTTTTCTCATTTTCACTGCAGTACTCACACTGTGCATTTCATGTTATCTGCGATAAAATATGATTGGCATTAATCAGTTGTTGATGATTGTTCTGTTGAAAGTTTGATTTGATAATATGCTCATAATGGGGATCTGTGGTATTTTTTGTTTTTTTAATGTATTTGTTAACACTGAAGTGCTGCTGCTGTATATGTAGAAAATGGGTGGGAATATTTATTGAAAGTTGTTTATTAGGAAAGACATTGAATTTTAGTGATTTGTATGATATACAATCATGATGTATGCTTGTTGTTTCCAAAATGAAAGATTGATCACAGAGCAGTAAAAATGTGATTGTATCTTCAATGCTTTTTTTTTAATCACTTATGGCGTGTTTTAAAGTGATTTTTGGGGTAATATAGAAATGTGCTTGTTTTAAAAAGATGTGTTTTTTTTCGCTGTTGTGGTGTGATATTTAGTGTGCCCATAGGCAAAGATTCTGACTACTGTGATGGGTTCAATACAGACTTTGGGGCAGTATCAGACGCAGGAATGCCCCCTTCACTTTAGGCTTATTGCTATGAAAACTCCTATTATGTAAAATGCAATATGTGTGAGGAAATGCTATTTTAGTACAGAAGTTAGAGGTTGTAAAATGTTGGGATGGTTTATTTGAACTTTACATGTGCAACCGTTTAAACAATCGGAAACACTGTTTTTGTTTTAATGTTCTTGTTTCTGTACTGTTATTTGCTACAGAAATACTGGCAGCTGTCAATGGCAGTTTACTGGAATAACAGTTCCGGAAAGTCCCGTGATGTTCACAAACATCTTAGTTTTTCGGGGGCATCTATGTTTATTTGTGTATTACAGGGTTGGTGAAAAACAGTTTTTGAATGGCTTACAACTTTGGTGCCACTCAATGAAACTGCATGAAATTCAGGAATTTAATTCTAGACCTGATTCTGAATAGTGTGGAAAGTGTGGTGATGTTGGGTCAAGAGGGAACAAAATTAGAGGGGGTCCCAAAATATTGTAAAAGGCTTATAAATGTGGTGCCATTTGATGAATCTACAGAAAAGGTTGCAAAAAGATTTTAGATCTAGATATAAATGTGTTTGCAAAGTTTGGCGGGATTCTGTGGCAGGCAAAATTAGAGGGGGGTCTCAACATTTTTAAATGGTTTAAAACTTTTTTGCCATTTGACAATTGTGGACAAACATTTTCAAAAAGAGTATAGCCCCAAACTTGAATGTTTGTGCAAAGTCTGAATGGATTTTGTTAAGTGGGGGCTAAGTCATATGACTATTTTATGGATGTACATTTTGACAGTTTTGAAAAAAACAAAACATGGGTGGATTTCCAGCAAAGTCGTGTAAGGAGCATTGGCAAGGACCTAAAAGCATGATTATTTTTTGACAAGTGGCATAAAGTAGGTACACAAAATAGTGATATATCGGTATTGATTGAGGTATAGCCTGAGGCCATGGTGTGGCCATGGGCAGTGGTCAGATTGTCCGGGTCAGGGCATATGGTCATGACCAGGACAATTTGGATAATGTCCATGACCATGTGGGACAATCAAGGGGGTTAAAGTGACCATGTGCACCTGGGTCCAGCTATGTGTTAAGGGTTTTTGAAATTAGGATAGGTTTGAAAGGGAACAACAAATGTGCTTGTGGGTACAGGCTTAAGTGCAGGATGGGATTGCTGCAAATATGTACGAGGAGGGTCAGCAAGAACTGGAAAGCATTGTTTTTCAAATATGTCTTGTTTTTAAAAAAAATATAAATAGTAAGTACACAACACAATGATATAACTCTAGTGAATGGGCAATGGGTATGGGTGTTAGCAAGGAGAAATGTGTACAATAATTTGCTTATTGTGGCATGCAGCATGGCCGAAGCGGTAGGCTTAAATCAGAAATCATATTTAGCTTGTGGAATTGGTGAACTAGATTACAACAAACATTTGCAGTGAGCGTTAGCAAGGACCTGTAGGCATGTTTTTGGAACTATGTGCTGTGTTTTATTTTTCTAAAGTGTAACAATGTAAGTAGAACAACTAGTGATACACATTTGGTGTCTGGGTAGTCAGCCTGACCCTCGGCAAATGTGTACTTTGATTTGCTTATTGGGGAATGCAGTATTTGCTGATGCTCATGCTCCATGGATTTGGAGACTTGCAATAGTTGCAAGCCATGAACAGTGGCCATCGTTACATTATTATGGTATAGTGGACAGTGAACTAGGATGCAGAGTAGGTGCTGTGACTAATAGGGGTTGTTTGGTTTGTCTGGGATCATGGTGGAGCCTTATGGCATAGGCAATTGAATGGTGATTTCCCTGCCTGGCATGCACTGCTGATAACAACCAACATAAGTATGTTTTGCAAAAAATATGTTTCTTAAAGGAGCCTTATAGTTCTTTTATGTATGTGAAGAGTGGCCCATCGGATGTTCTGTTTTAAAGCATGGGAACGTTAAAAATGATGAATTACGTGGTACAAGTTTCCTAAAATGATGTGGATGTTATGAATTGGAAATTGCATGAGCAATACAGAAAATAAAATGCTTGGGGCTCAATGGGATTTTGTGGAGAGTGGGCAAAATTAGAGGGGGTTCTCAAAATGTTTAGATGGTTTATAACTTTTTTGCCATTTGACGAATGTGGAGAAAATGTGGACTCTATGGGAATGGAGAACACGGAAGCACCGGCATTGTTGTTAATGGTGCCAGTGCTTCCATGACAGTCTGCATGCCATGGCCGCTGTGTCCGGCAGGGTCTGACCTGTCAGGCACAGCAGCTCCGGCATGCAGACCTATAATATGCTAGTCCGGAAACAACAGTGCCGGTAAGCTTACCGGCACCGTTGTTTCTGGTCAGGTAGGCTCAGAATGAGCCCCATTGCTTTTTTAGAGTTGTCATTTTTGTTATTTTATATTTTCGTCACCAGCTGGACATTTGAATATGTCTAACATTGTGCAATAAAACACTAAGACATGGCTCTTGTAATGTTCTGTCAGAAAGATGCCGAACATTAATTATGATAAATGATTAGTTAGAATCTCCTTGAGTAATGTGGATGATGTGGATTGGACATTGAATGAGATGGTCTGGAACATACTGGGCTGCAGTGTTTTTTGGCTTATATGTGGTCTTATATCTTTACTGTAGCTGTGAGTGGTGGTTGTGGATATTCAACTGCCACCCATTAAATGTGCTGCTAGCAACAGCCAGAGTTTTTAAACGCTGCTAGCACTGGAGCACTCTTTTTGAAGAGTTATTAGAAATGGTAGAGAGCTTCATAGAGATGGTTTAATTTTTTTGTGGCATTGTCCAGCTGTGTGTATGGACAGTGCAATCGCCATATCATGACATCCGTGCATATAAAACCATCCAATCTGCGGGTGGCAAAGTCTGTAGGTGCGAATAATCACCACAACCACAAAAAAAGAAGTTACATTTATCATTGCTTTTTGCACTTGGTTATGAAAGGGTTTTTTAGTAACTGCAAGCACTTTTCGCACTATACCCCTAAAATTATTTATTGTTCTTAATTACTTTTCCCCTAATACTATTTTTCTTTGTTTTGTCATCTGGACACCTCTATTTGAAGATTTAGTAGAAATGGTAGAGAGGTTCAGAGAGGCAGCTTCATTTTTTTGTGGCATTGTCTTTTTCGAGTTGTAATTTTTGTTATTTTATATGTGCGTCACCAGTTGGACATTTGAATATGTCTAACATTGTGCAAGAAAACAGCAAGATGTAGCACTTATAATATTACCTTTTTATGTTTTGAGGCATTGTTTTTTTCATGTTGTCATTTTTATTGTTTTACATATTCCTTCCTAGTTGGAAATTTCGAACATCTCTGACCACGAGAGTACCAGAAGTAATGACATTATCATTGAGGTTCCGAATCCATCGCCACAGAGGAAGAAGGCAACTGAGATGGGAATCACTGCTGACATTTGGTGCTTCTTCAAAGTCAAACAACACTGTTCTTGAAAAGAGGCAGAGGAACTACTTTGCACATTGTGCAACACAACTGTACGCTTTGGGCCTTCCACTGTTCCATTTGAAAGCCTGGGGACATCTATTATGATTATAATCATGTAGTGTGAGTCCACTGGTATAACGTTGATAATGACTATCAAAAAGCGCGCAAACATTATACAAGAAAATGCATGGGTTCCAATCTTTGCATAGATGGATATCAGCACTTCCATTCACCAGAGCAACAATATTACAAAATGCAAATTAAGCTCCAACTTCAGCAATGGTGTCAACTGAACAGACTCCTGTTTTACCAACTCTGGATCTTTCCATGATACAAGTCATGTGTAGATAATGGGCTTCATTACAAGCCCAGCTGTAGCCCTGCCGTTGATACCAGCAGGTTGCCGCCGGACTCGTAATGATTTACTGGCACCTGACTTCCTGGTGCCACTGGCTCATTACAAGTCCGGCGGCCAGGAATTCAGGCGCCGGTAAAAATGTAAGTCCTCATTCCCATAGAGACCCATTAGACTCTATGGGAGTGGTGACTCTGAAGCACCGGGACACTGTTAATAACAGTGGCAGCACTTCTGTCACCAGTTAGCCTACGCTGGCCACTGTGCCTGTCAGGGTCAGACCTGTCAGGCGCAGTGGCTCAGCCAGTCAGACCCATAGTTTGCCGGTCCAGAATCAAGGGTGCCGGTGAGCTTATCGGCACCCTTGTTTCTGGACCGCAAACTTGTAATGAAGCCTGATGTCTTGAATTTGTAGTCAAGAGAGGTGCTATATTTGTGGAATGGTAGAAGTTAATCGCTGAATATCTGATTACCTGTAATTCTAATTTCTTGTTTTAAGTGCCAGTTCCCCCCATTTTTCTAAAATATATATATGTATATATATATTGCTTTTTATTTTTATTCCCTTTGTTAGTTGTTTCATTCTTATGTGTTTTCATCCCCTATTCCATCATCCTCTTTCCATACCTCGAAATGGCTCTTTTAAGGGTCGCCTTTTAATCCATGGACTCCAAAATTACTGAAAATGAACCACTGAGAAATATTTTTGGGCCAATAGAAAAACAGCATTTTTTTTACAGCAGATGTATTTTCACACCCATGCCATTTGCATTAGTTGTATCAAAGTTCTAGCTAGACAAAGAACACGTGACAAAAATAGGAGCACACCATTTTTAGTTAAATATTTCTATCAGTGTTCAGGGCTACTTGCGGTCGATGTGGCACATTTCTTTTTTCTCTTTTTGAACATGTCAATTCATGGCCACCAAAAACGGCTCAAAATGTTCCATCATTCCTAAAATATCTCCTAATCAGAATAAATATATTTTGGTCACGTAACCGATGCAGTCCCATTTTTATATTCTGGGTATTTATGCCGCCAAGACAACAGCTTCTGTGGCATCTCAGTTCTGCGTTTATAAAAGCACCTTCTGTGAAAATGATCTTTCATCATTTGTTGTTTTTTTGTTGCCGCAATTGGCTTTGTAATATTCAAATGAACACTTGTTTGTCTTGAAATGAAGCACAGGCTTTGTAAAGAAATTCGTGCACTCTACATTTAAGAAGCCAGGCCTATTGGCTTTGCTAATACTTGTTTTAGTTGCTACTATCCACTTATTATTAAGGAGGACGCAAACCAGAAGAGTAGGTGGTCTATTATTCCGGCTATTTCAGAGAAACAGTAAGACAGGGCTTTGTGATTTTGTCTGGCAAAACCTGCGCTTTTGTCAAGTAAAATGTTGGCCCTCGAACTGTAAAAACTTCAGTCAATGAAACCCAAACCTCAGAATTACCCAACACGAACCTGGACCTATGCCTACCATTCTGTCAGCCTAGGGGGTGCTTGAGAGTTGTCCAGGATGGGGTGGCATTGTCCATCTCTATAGCAATGCTCACAGAGTATGCTTTCCAGCCTTACTGCAGACATTTGACCTAACTTTATCAAGGGTCTCTGAACATGGCAAGGAATCCATGTGAACAGTTTTTTTTACTGAAGCACCGCCTCAAAGAAGCCTCTTCACTGTGAGCTCTTTCTGGCACCCGCAGTGCTACGTTAACGAACACTCATGAGCTTGTGCGAATCAAATGCAGACATACACCATTAAGGCCCGGTTCATGGAAAAAGGCACATTTACCCCGCAAAGCCTGCACGCCGAAAATGACTTTGCACGCCCCTGCACAAATAAGAAAATCTGCGTGCTCACAGAATTTCCCACACAAAACAACCATATGCGCAAGGAGCGGCCGGAACACCCACGACATGCCCCCATGCAAACCACACAACAACCTTTGCGCCTACCTTAACCCGACCATCCAGCACCCCAGAGAGACGGTGTGCGAGCAACTTGTAAATTCTAAGTTACGATGACCTCGTTACTTGTAAGTTACGAGCATCTTGTAACTTTCTAACTTACAAGTTACAACCACCTGTAACTTATAAATTACGAGGTTCGTAACATACAAGTTACAAGGTGTGCAAGGTTTGTAACTTACAAGTGACAAGGTGCTCATAACTTACAGGATAAGAGGTTTGTAACTTGTAAGTTACAAGGTACTCACAATTTACAACTTACGAGGTTTGTAATTTACAAGTTATGAGGTGCTCGTAACTTGGGTGCACCCCCAAGATTATTATTGGCGTTTTGCATACTCGTTGTTTCCTATGGGCCTTGAATTTACGGCTTCTATCATGTGACGTATGGGTTTTGGGATTTGTGTGTGCTATTTCGCTGCCCGACGTTCCGAGTTCAAATCCATGAATACAGTTATATTTGCGCGGCTATAGGCATGCGATTGCCTGGTTGTGCACCGTTCCTCAACACATTTTCTAGATCTGGATTTCAACTAGGAATCCACCGCAGGAAAGTTGGTGGCATGTCCATTCTGCCGATTGACAATCTGCCGGTCCCCATGCATGACAATAGGGACCAGCAGATAGGCCACCAGAAGGGCCACGAGCAGATATTATGCTGTGCTCCACTATTGGGTTCTGGGTGGAAAGACAGATATACCAAAGTTTAAACGTGCTCTTTTCTGTCGGCCTTCCACCAGGAGAAGACTGCTGGATTTGAATTCCATCACACTTTAAATGAATTTTGTTTTCTATTTCACACCACTAGGGCCTTATTGTGGCATGGACCTTTAGCGTGGGCGCAGCATGTTTAAGAAGCATATTCTAGTGCCACAGAGTAAGATATCCCTGTCTCTCTGGGACAGGATGAGAGCACTGGATGTAGCATTCTTCAGGGTGTCTGCTGATGCCACATCACGTCCCAGCAGGCCAGATATTTCATCCATGAAGGGATCAAGACAGTCAGAAAGTTATCAGTAGGGCCAACCTCTCCCAGTGACTTATAAACTGTCTGCTGTGCAGGATACTTGTGCATTGCCAATATTGTTCAGGTGTCATGTGTCATCAGACAGTGCAGCAGGGGCATGCATAAGGTGGCGACAAGGCCCCAGCAGGACTTACATTCCTGCTATGGCCCGACAGAGCATTCACCTGATTTTGGACTCTAGATAAGGGCAAAGGCAACGGTGGTGAATAGTGACTTGGAGACCAGTGATAGGGGACCGAATTCTATGGGATGCTGCATGGACGCATGTGTAATAAGATGTGAGGGGCATATGTGGGAAGAATCTGAAGAGCAGAGAAGATGCTACAAATGTCAAGCAGTGGTTAGCAACCCAGGAGCAACATCAAAGGAGCAGGTCAGGACTGAGCTGAAGAGAGAATCACCAGATAAAATGTGGGTACATTATTGAGAGGAAGCATATCAGGACTGCGCCCCACAAAGCAATATACTACCAAGACACTGTGAAATGTCCAGTCTTGTATGGGTTGTGGTTAGGGATGCCAAGGGATTATTTGAGGACATAGTCTTATTAAGCCGACACATCACCGACGAACCATCAGACCAGCGGGCGACATGGAGGGCCTGGTCTTTTGGAGTGGTGAAGCTACGGATGCAAAAGTGCTTTTTACGAAGATCATTGACAAGTGTTAGAAGTTGCGTCAACTTAACTCTGAGCCACCCTTGTGTTCCGTAGCCAGTGAGCCCACTGATTGCATCACAGGTGATATCACTTATGACATCACTTAGTACAGCATCAATGACATAAATGGAAGCTATTGCTCCCTGATGGCATCATAAAGTACATACTTGGAAACTACACATCAGATTTAAAATTGTTCAGGATGTATGACAGATTATATAGGTGTATGCGTAGTGCATGCTTACAAAAGTGTAATCACACACAAACCTATTATGGGACTGGATGCAGGCCAGGTCCACTCGCCATTGTGGGTGGCCTGGTGGGGCCTGCGACATGGCTGAAAGCTGTGTCTCATGCAGTGTGGCCAGTGGTCTTGGCAAAAGGACATTTCCACCATCCCACAGACAGTCTAAGGAGATAAAGTGGCATCTGAGCCTGGCTTTGTAGTGCCTGGGGCAATTTGGCAGTAGGTCATGGCTGTTATTAGTGTGCTCTAGTTTCCAATAAGTTATCAAGGATGTGATAAGGGATGCCATGAGTGATGTCATCTGTGATATCATTGGTGACATCATCTGTGATGTCATCACTGTAATCATGGGTTGTGAAGTGGGGGTGCTCAGAGTTAAGGTGGCACAGTTTCCAACACTTGCTAAAGTTCAAGGGTATTGTTGAGTTAAATGTCAGTTCAACTAAACTGTTTTCACTATGCATACATATGGTGCAGTGTATATAGGTCCTGCTATACTGCCCCTTCTCTCAGACCAGTGCACTTAAAAGTTGCATTTTTTGTTATTAATTAATGTGTACAACAGACACCACCCACAAACACAATGAGTGCTAATGCACAGAAATCTAGAGGAAGCGCTCTCGGAAAATATGCTGGTAACCTTTTTGACTTTTCCCTCAGATATAGCTAGTTTCCCTGGGGCCACTTTTGAGAAACACAGGTTTTCCTTTAATAAAGGACGTATGCAGCAGGGATGTCTATGGTGTCTTTAGGAGACCCTGTTGCCTGGCAGCATTTAAAAAGCATGGTAGACCCACATATCTAGTTTATTTATAATGAGCACTTGTCCCTCATAAAGTGCCAGAAATGTCTTGACCCTCATTTCAGAAAGTTTATACCCAAGTCAGTGAAGCACGAGTTTCAGGGACCTCTGAGGGTGATAACATTACTCTCTACTGTAGGGCTGTGGGTGTAGTGTCTATTTGATAGGTCTGTAGCTCCCGGGCTGGGAGTGCTTCTGTCATCCATCCCTGATACTATCTCAGTCAGCCTTTCTGACCTGCAGCCCAAATTGAGCCAGTGGAAATGATTTCGCTATTGGAGGATCACTCACTCTCGTGGACGATTTATACATATTTCAAGTGTTGTTGTTTTCCTGAGTATGTCTTTTGAAATTTTGAGGAACCCTCTCCACAGTCTACAGGGAGAGGGGTCCTATATAGATCTCTCAAAGTAGAGAGCTCAATGTTTGGAGGAGTTTCATGCAGATTCACTCCACACCCAACCCCCCAGACTGCCAGCAATGGACCCAAATGCAGCATGTCTGAACCCAGATTTGCCAGGAACTCTTTCAAACCAAAACCATGAAAAAGCCCCACCTTCTCTGTAAAGCTGGCATTTATCAACACCTCTGCCTGTGTGTTGTTTAGCAGAGCAAGCGTTCACTGGCCTTCCAGAAAGTGTTTCAGGGCCCTTACTGCAGTTCTCTCATAGAGGTTGTGTGAAACAGAGGCCACCGCCAAGCAGGGCCTACTCACTGTTTCTAGTATAGTTAACACTTAAGGTGCTAGCAATTCTCTAAGCATTCATTTGGTTACATACAGTGTACTTTATAGTGGAAGGGAAAAGTGAAGCTGCATTTTAACACAAGATCATTTGTATTTTTGGTGAACTGGAGTAAGAAGTTTTGAAATGAAATTCCCCCTGAACTTCAAATATTCCATTCCTTCCTACGGAGAGATTCAAATCTCTGTCTTTTGGTGTGAAAAGGTAAAGTAATATAGATT
Source organism: Ambystoma mexicanum (assembly GCF_040938575.1). Taxonomy (NCBI): domain Eukaryota; kingdom Metazoa; phylum Chordata; class Amphibia; order Caudata; family Ambystomatidae; genus Ambystoma; species Ambystoma mexicanum. The sequence goes on along the minus strand of NC_090936.1, from coordinate 505,483,472 downwards.
TGCTGTCCAATTTACATACAGGGTTTTGCTAACAAAATTCAAATATGAGAACGTTTCTCACAAAGCTTCATGCCCAAATATTGTTTGTGGTCCCAATGGTGTGTTGAGATATCCATGGGGTTAGCGGAAGTGAGAGTGCAGAGTTCCCCAAAGCAGAATTATTATTATTTGATATTGCCGTCTGCATTCAACCACTAAAAACAACAATGGGGGTCATTACGACCCAGGCGGTAAGTACGCCAACTTTACCACCATGGTGTAAACTATGTTTACACCATGGTGGATGGCGGATTTACAGCCCCATTCCAAGGTGAGTGGGGTGGTAAATCCCCATTTCCCATTTTACCCTTCCCCATTCCCATTTTTGCCCCATAGGGCATAATGGGAGTGGGGAAGGCGCTAATTACGCCACCGTAAATTACGGTGGCATAATTAGCACCAAGGCGGTTTAGCGCCATGGATTTTAACGGCTGCTAAAAGCAGCCGTTAAAATCGGAATCAGGCGTTAAGGGTTAACGACGGCGTTAACCCTTAACGCCTGAGTTGTAATGAGGCCCAATCTTCTAAATTGCTTTTCCTGTAGGGATAATTAATGCACACATTTCAACCGTGCACTAATTTCAACAGAGCCACCTATCTCAATGGGGAAGGTAAGCACCAATGTAAAATGGAATCTGAGTGTGCAGCTTAGGTGTGATATGGGGGCTGATGTGAGGCACTGATGAGAACCATCCCAAATCAAAGAAGTGGTAATTTAGTGTTTAGCAATGCATAGTGTAGTGCTGTGTAGAGACTAACAATTAACCAGACTAATATTAGTCCACTAACCACTATCCTTAACAAACAAACATTTTAGTAATTAGAATGGGTTGCCTACGCCATAGCTAAGCTGCAGGCTGGGGTGCATGAACTTGCACTGCAACGTTGGTTTAGAAAATGCATGCACAAATTAAAAGTTGTTTTGCTGTGTGCTGAACGTGAGGCTCAGAGCAATAGGGCAGCAGAATGTGCTATGTAAAAGACAACTCTTTGTTTGAGCAGAAAGCTGCAGCAAGTTGGAATAAACATGTTGCAGATTCATCGAGGTTTGAGAACGAGTGATTTATAAAGGTGAAGCAGAAATGGCGTGGAAAGTTACTGGGGGTTGGCTAAACAGAGGATGTGTTTGATTGATGGATGACCTCATGGAAATGAGTGGTGAAATCATATTCTTTCTTTATGAAGAAATGTGCAAGGGGGACAGAAGGGAAGAGAGGTTATACAACAGAGAAGAAAATAAAGGAGAGAAAAAAGAGATTGAATAGGAGAAGAAGGAACCAATGAAAAGAAAATAAGAAATTGAACAAGTTACATATGCTGGCTGACTAGGGGTTGAGCTAAGCTGTGCTGGGAGACTGCAGCGGATTCAGTGCAGAAAGGAGGGAGACTCTAGCAAGCAGTGGCAAGCGAGAAATGGCATGCTTCCTGCTATGCAGATGAAGTTACACGATGTTTTGGTAAGCATAAGTGCCAAATAAAGAGAAATAACCTTTTAGAGGTAACCTTACCCTAATGAGTGAAATGTCTAGTTAGGCATGAAAAAGAAAAAGCCATTTATTGTTCATTGACTGGAGAACACCTGTATTTCCCTGTACACAGATAGCCACTTATTAAAACAGGAAGTTTTCTGCACTGCCAAAGTAACAGTTACATTTCAAGGTTGTATATAGAAATATATGTGCTCTGCCAAGTTTGCTAAAGGGGAGGCCAGTTTCATTTGGTGTGGAAGAGAGGTTTTTGTCTGCCGTAGAAGAAGCCAGGGGATTTGATGCTAAAACAACTGCAAATATAAACGCACCGCATTGACAAGTTGTGAAAACCGTATTCTCTGCTAAACTGGAATATGATTTTTCCCTCATTTTAATGTATCTAATCAACGTGCATTGTGATATTGCCCTCTGTGTGTTTATATGGTCTGCTGAAAATGTATGAAGTGAATTATAGAAGCACAGAAGCTGCGTATGGTTAGTTATTGTGTGATCTATTTATTATTGTGATGCATAGGGTGTGAATCTTGTTGCATCTGGTACCATTTGTGGCAAAATTAGTGTTCCTGGTTAGTACTAGGTCAGGCATAGCCTTAGTCCTGGGTCCCATCGGAAGACAAAAGGTATAATCATGAGCTTGTTCCCCATGATATAGCAAACAAAGAATCATAGATACATTGTGCACATCGTTGCATGCTCCTGCAGATGGTGGAAGTGACCCAGAGATATAAAAAGACTTACATTCCCCTCCTTCATGTACTTCAAGTGTGGAACTATAGCTTTTGGAGAGATACACAGAGTGGTTCTTCCAGATGTGGATCTCCAGGGTGTCAGCAGGAAGACCTTTGCGTTCAGAATGCCAAGTGAGGCATGTGGAGAAGGAGGTTTTTTAAAATAAAATAGATTTTCATTCAATATTTGCATCCAAGATCACAGCTGACCTGTTCTGGGAACCAGGGTGGTTCTGGATAATATTGTCTCAATACCGATGAATTCTTCTCATTTGTGACAGTGCAGTCAATTGTCCCCTGGAACCACCCTTTCCATGATACTGAGACCCTAGATAACATGGAGTAAGAGACCTTGAGGATCTGAGTAAAATGTTGGCCTTTGTTCCATTATGGTGTACCAAAGTCCCAGTTCATCATCACTGTTGTGGTCTGGTCTGGATGCAAGAGAGGGTTTAGTGGTGCCACAGGGGATCCGGGCAACAAAACGTGCAGTCTTATGTGAGCTGTAGGAGTCTTCCCTACTAGTCAGTTGGGTGACTAAAGGGACACAGGTATAGCGGTATGTTTCATAGCGAAGACATTGTCTGATTTTTCACAGAGAAACATGCCCCAACCATCATTAAGTGCGTGCTGGCTTTAAGGGTGACAGCGACATGCTTTGGGACGGGCCCACCCAGGGGAAATAAGACTAAATGGTAGAGCTAGAAAGGTCATTGTTTTATAGACGGCTAAGATAAGAAGTTGTTGGTACTTCAGATTTTCAGAGTTAAGTATTAAATAAAATGGATTAGGATTGTGTGCAGGCCTTGGGGTACGATTTATCAAGCATATTTATGTGCAGCAGGAGTGAAAATCCTATAGGTCTGTAATTATGAAAGTGGCATGGAGGCTGGACAACCACTGGGACATCCAATGATTACATTTTTATTTTTAGACCAGACAGGGAACAGGGGATACAATGATTCAGAAAAGGCTATACCTGACAAGGAACAGAAAGGTCCAATGATTAGGGAATGGGCTAACCTGCTTTGGAATTGGGAGGTTGAAAGATTTAGCAATAGTCAGGCCTGACAGGGAACCAGTAGGCCCAATGATTAATGAATGGGCAGGCCTGACAGGGAGCAATGAGACACAGTGATTCAGGAATGCCCAAGCCTGAAAAGGACCATGAGCTTCAGTGATAACAGGATATTAGGGAACAGATGTCACCTGTGTATGCATATGTCGGATTTAAAAAAGGTCAAACCTAGCTGGGAAGGAAAAGTTGCTATACATGCGGGACACAACCAGGGCATTGCAGGTAGGATATGGGGTTGAAGAGGTTGATGGGATGCTAGGGGGTAAATGGGGAGCTAAAATGATGGGAAATGGGGTCAGGTGGAGTGATCAGTATTTGGCAAGGTAGTCTTAGAAGAAGAGCAAGAAGATCATCAAGTCCTATCTGAAGTGTAGGATGGAGGATACCAGCCTAGTCGGAATTGATAGCTTGTTTCAGAGGCAGGGCGTGCAGCTGTAAAATGCCTTTTTACTAGTGTTTCCCTTTTATGGTTCTTAGTTTTCAGCCCGGGGACACTGTGGCACATGGCATGCCCTTAGTCTCTGGAGATACCCAGTCCCTCAGCTAGGAAGTGAGGTGCTTTGTTTGTGACTGCTTAGCAGTTGATTCAGTCTCGAGCATCATGCATGCTTGGAATGGTAGAGGCTCCCTGAGGATGTTTGTAGTAGTCTGAAAGTGTCTTAGATTTGTGATGAGGCATGCTGCAGCAGGCTGGATGGCTTTCAGAGAGGCCAATGGGGTAGCATGACTTCTTCGAGTATAGTGTTGCCACTCTCCAGACAGGAAATGATGGGTGCTTGGACTCTGAGGCTTGGGATGGGTATAAAGGGCTTTCCTTTGGGTAGGAGAACAAGCTGGTAACATGCTGTTAGGGGGGCGTTCTTTGCACTCCCTGCTTCTGAATGAGATGTCACAGACAGTGGCTATTTGGAAGAATTTTCATTGGGTGAGAACTGAGGCATGAATATAAGGAGGTTTGTTTCTGTCAATTGATTCTGAACTTGGGGAATTTTGGTGGGGTTGCACAAGAGAATCAATTTGGTGTTTGTTGGGTTGTGTTTGGCGTCTAGGCCTAGATGAGGGAGACACACAGTACTTGAGTCGATAGATATAAATTAATACAATTGTTCGTTAGGTAAAAGCTTATGCCACCGCCATATTGTTGATGCTTAATTTTATTCAGACAGCATGCATTTCTAAAAGCACATATACAATAATATAATATGCATGCACATTCGGGGGCCAATAGCCTATAAAAATCCCATTCAGATATAAATAATCTAAAAAGTTATGAATGTAAATCTGAACAATCTATTTAGATAACGTTAACATTTTAGTTTGCATTCTGATATAACAGGCCCATTCTACAGAACGTGATATCACCAAAACAATACTGGGAGTGATGCCCAGTTTAAGAAATAGCATAGCATCTGTTGAGTTTAAAATCTAATTTTCAATTTAAATATGCAAAATATATTTCTCCATCGCTTTGGAGTACAGTGTGCATTCCAATAGAACTGTTTGTAATATTCTTCCATGGTGAGATAGAACGGCCACTTATTTGAAATATTAGTCAACCAATTCCAAGCATTTGCAGCCAGCGGGCGAATGTTCCATTTTTTTTTTCATAACAACATTTTATTTGGTTTTACATATAAGCAATGTATATATCACAACAGCAATCGCAGAACAGCAATCATACAATATGAGTTTTAGCAAAAGCGACTCATGGGAGGGCCGGAGTGCAGGGATCAAAAGTGTTAGAATGGCCGGTACTGATCATGGATTGTCCTGTCCTTTTCCGCCGGGCGGGTTGTGTGGCGCTGGATAGCTATGGTGTGAGGTCTTGGTTCAATACAGTGGGCTGCTTTGGAGCCATCTTGTTAATGGAGGCCTCCTGGTGAGGGCCGGGAACCTGGCGGCATAGTCCATGAATGGGTCCCATATGTTTAAAGTTCTATTCAGGGAGCCTGCCCGGATCGCAGGGATTCTTTCAGCCACCGCTATATCCCAGCATTTCGCCCACCAAAGTGCAACGGAGGGGCCCTCTTTATTTTTCCACACACGTGCCATTGCTATTTTTGCTGCTAGGAGTAGATGCGTGCATAGTCTGGGGATTTGGCCTGACATTGGGAGTGCTCCATCGCCCGTGTCTCCAAGAAGGACGATTCCAGGGTCCCATGGGATGGTTAGGCCCGATATTTCCTGCATGTGTTGAGAATGTTCAATTTAAACTTTAAGACAATATTCTTTTCCGTCTGCAGTCAGACAACCAACTGAAGTACTGCTCACTACCCCAGATGGATTATACTGTCCCCATTAAGAAATGGGCCATAGCCCATGCATTTTATTTATATTGGACAATATAGCATTTAAATTCTAGAGCAGGCAAACAAGGGCCCTATAGACAATCCGGGTCTCATTTTCTTAAGACACACATTGATGTAAATTAACCATTTCTACCTACAGCCAACACAAGGTTCTGCCAGTTTTCAAGTGGGGGTGTTTCGTGGTTTTGGGTGAATTAAGATGAAGCAAAAATAAAAGGTGATGGACATGCCCTTCATATTCTAAAGGATGTAGAACTAACTCTAAGTAGAGTGGTAACCTGGGGCAAGTTTAGAGAAATGTAATTACTGTTTTAGGAAACTCCTCTCACCCACCTCCATGTAGATGGTGTAAGCATGGCCCCTTAAGATCTGCTCCATATAGGGGTGCTGTGTGAGCCTGCACCCTGCAAACCTCTGCTGTTGTAAAGATAGCTTTTCCACCAAACCTGTCTACAAATGCAAGGGTTGCCCCCACTTTTTGTTTATACACAGATTGGTGTTGATGATTTAGGTGGTCCTTCCATGAACTATTTGCAGACAATCTAATATCTAAGTAGTCAAAATGGCTAACTTGATTAGGTGCGTATCTATTGCATTTAAGACAGATTTTCCGAGGTTGATTAGTTGATAGAGCACAACAACTGTTTTGTTCAGATTTACAATAAGGGGACAATCTATGCAGAACAGTTGCAACACTTCTAATGGCTTCTGAAACCCCAGAGTGATTTGGAGATTAAAACAACATCATCAGCATAAGTTAATAACCCAGTTTGGGACCCACCTAACAATGGCACTTCTGTGCATTGTTGAATCTTAAAATCAGTGCTGGAGAGAATCTCCTGAGAGTTTCAGTGTGAAGGTTATTGCAAACAGTGGACATCATCGGGCCGGGTAGAACACTTCGGGTTACTGGGTGGTGCTGGGGTCTATGGGGGCCCATCTGGACATGATGGTGTCAGTTGGTGAGGTAGGAGGTGAACCACAGGAGGACTTTTACTTTGAGGACCATGAGGTTGACAAGGACGTTGAAGAAGGCTTCATGGTCAACGGTATCAAAAGCAGCAGACTGGTAAAGTCAAAAGAATAGTCAGTTGCCCTCTTTGTCTTTTGATGTGGAGGGGATCATTGATGACTTGTATAGTCGAGGTCTCTGTGCTGCACTGTGGTAAGAATCCAGATTGGTGGTCCTGTAGGAGATTGTGCAGTGTTATCTCTTTAGTGCAGGTGGATGACAATGGTCTTCTCAATCAGTTGCCTTGGAAGGGTAGATATGTGTTTGAGGGCGCACTTGTCCATGTTCTCCAGGTTGGGTGTGGGTTTTGTGAGCAGGGGAGGATCTTTCCTATTTTCAGGGCATCTGGGAAAGTGCTTTGCTTGATGGATGCAATGATGATGTTAATTAGTTGTTAATTTGTTGTGTGAGTGCATCTCCTGCGACACCCTTCACATTGGAGGCATGGAGGATGTTGTCTTTGTAGTTAGTGGATTAGAGGCCTGCAAGGGCCTTGCTCAGGTCTTCTGGTATAATTGTCCCGAAATATGTCTATCCTGACAGTTTGCAGGTGCATATTGGTGGGATGTATGTGATGTCTCTTGATATGTAAATTTATTGTTCTAACTTGTTTGTCTTGTTGAAGAAATTATAAATGGCAAAGCATTTTTGCTCTGGATTTCCATATTGCAGTATCTACCAGGCAATTTAGGTAATATTCCCAACTTTTAAGATTGTTAGCTCCTGCTGGATGCTTCCAAGATGGTTACTGTGTATTAGTTTGCTTTGACAGTGATAATGAGAGCCCTTCCTTCTGTGCTTATGCTTCTGAGATGTGCAGATCGTCTGGATGTTATTAAGTTCCTTTGTGTGCCAAAGTTTGAGGGGCTTATGCTTCTTGAGTCGAAGTTTAAGTGCTTCATGGGCATGGTGTGGTTAGGTGAGTTAGGCTGGATGCTGATATTTTATAAGGGGTTTCACAAGTTGTCCAAGGTGGTGTGGTTTCCTTTCAGTGTTTTCATGTAGAATTTATTGATGACGATGTGGGGTGTCTTGGTTGGTTACGGTTGGCTGCAGTGGGAAAGAGGTGCTTGGTGTAGCAGGATGGGTATGGCTTTGCGGTTTATTCAGTCATAGAGGCAGGATTTATTGTTTTGGGTTGATTGGTAGATAAGGTCCAAGGTGGCTAGCTGAGTGTGGGTGAGGAGGAAGTAGCATTTGTATAGTTCTATGGAGGCAGCTGGTGTGGGCTCTTTGAGTGTACCTGTCGGTAGGTTATTGTTCATGCATGCAAGCCCTCCTCTAGACTTCCTTTTGCAGCACTTGTGTTGGATGGTATAGGGAATCTAGGATGTTTTTGGGTGGGTTGGGAGGGGGCAGGGGGTTGTGAGCCATGCCTTTATAATGAAGATTGCTTCTAGGTTGTTAATGTTGATGAGGTTGGCAATGTCTGTTGCATGAAGTACTGGGGTGAAAGCATTGATGATCTTGGGCTATCTGTGTGTTTTTGAAATGAAGTCTTCATGGTGATATGTGGATGAGGCTAATTTGATTTTGGAACCTGGAGATAAGGATTATAATCCCGATTTCCCATTTGACAGAAAAACATCTATTTCTATGCAAACGAATTTGTCTTGCTGAGCCTTAAAAAGTGAAGATATGCATTAGGATCATAGGTTATGGGTTATGCTTGTTATGGGTGTATGTATGGGTGCATGGGCGTGTGACAAGCCTCACAGTGTGGATACATTTTTGGATTTGGATGGCCTTATCAGTTTGGGGTATGTTTATCTCTGTGGGTCAGTTATTCTGCAAGTCACCCTGAGATACACTATCTGCTGTCACATGCATCATGACTGAGTCATCATCAATCACACCCATTTTTAAAAGAGAGGGAGTGGCATGACAGCAAGGGCTGTAGCAGGGGTTATATTCTGAGCTGTCATATTCGTTGGGTGCTCTGGGAAGGAATGTATGTCTCCCACATATGTCAAAGCCAGTGTTAGCAGTGCAATAGGGGTTTCTGGGGTATTTACACCTCTGGGTGAACTACCCAGTGCAGAGTAGCTGTTGTATCCTTAAATGGACTCCTTACCGGAGAGTAAAACATATTATCTATGCCAGATGCTGTATTTCTCAAGCATGGTGGTGCAGTATCTAGAACAGGTGAAATTGGAAAAGTGTGGAGGATATTTTACCCAGCTCTTACCTTTGCAAGACCAATCAAGGGATCTCTGCAAGTGCTAGAAATTCAGCCAAAATCTTTTCCAACCACCCACTCTGGGCAGAATTATTTTTATATTTCGCTTTCTTTGTTTCCAGCAATCCAGCTGTAAAGGGAATCCGTGTACTTCACAGCGTCAGGGGTGCAGTGGTGGCCTTTTCAAGTTAATTGCAAATGCAGTTTGTCTGTTGTGCACATTATGCATAACAGCAAGATTCTTGCCTTTGTCAAATGGTGAATATCAGCAGGTGGGTTTCTTCTGTAGTGTGTATGATTCTTGAGTTCAGTAAGAACTGTAGGACCATTTTTGGAGATCAAAGGTGTTCAATGTCATGTTTGAAATAAACCTGTGCCTTGCTTTTTTTTTATTGTAGCTTGCTGCATTACGGTACTTATTATCGCAAAATGACTGGTAAAAATGCCTGAATTTACAGAAAATCATAATACAGCTCTATTTCTGCATATTTATAAGAAACAAGAGTATGAATTAAGTTGTGAGATTAGGTGAGGAACGTAGCACATGGTTTGATAGCATTACTAGCTTTGATCGGCTTTAGAATGCTCATGTTGGGCAGGTGCTTTGCATTTAGATGTGTATATTACTGTTATGTGTCAGAGGGGAATAACCTAATTTATCCCTATTTAACAGGTTCATCTCAAGTGGCCAAGTATGGATATATATAGGGAGGTCTCCAGAGAACTTTGTATAACCTGCACGCATGTTTTAGTTCTGGCAGGACTGCCTCTGCTTTTCAGTCTCATGCATTTGATACATGTTGTTTAGACTGTTGTAATGCTAGTGACACTCACTGTGATGCAGTGAAGCTACATCCTTGCTTTGGGTAGCCTCTGTACGAGTGGGATCCTATGTATAATGGGCGTTCGTGTGGTCCCCTTCGCTTATGCACAGGCCGCCACTGTGTCATGCAGAGCGTTCTCCGACATTCAAACTGTCCGATCCTCGTACAGAGCACTAGGTGAGGCGGGGCACGTCACACATGGGGCATGCAGTGGCCTTTGTCCGTGCATGCACTAGATTAGAGGTGTGCAACCTGCAGCTCTCCAGATGTTTTGGACTATGACTCTCATGATCCCTCATCATTTATTTATTAATTTTTTTAGCCAAACTTGGAGAGCGCACGTACACCCTAAGACATCTTGGTGCTAGATAGAAGGATAGGACGTTCCAACAGAGGCAAGGATTTATTTAAACAGAGTTGTTTTCAGTAGACGACGGAACAGGAGGTGATCAGAAGTGCTGCAGAGAGCAAAAGGAAGGTGATACAGGCTTTCGCGGCAGCCACGGAGAAGGCCCGTCCTCCAGTACGAGCATGCAGGTAACGGGGTACTGGTACCAGAAGAGTTGATTGAGAGCACAAGGCTCGAGTAGGTACATAGCAAGAGAACTTAGTTTGCAAATATTATGCACCACTCCCAGACAAAGCCCGGTGTACAATACACAAAAAGACTTGAAAGAGATCCTGTCTGTTGACTATGCTGACTAGCGCTGATGGGAGTTGTAGTCCAAAACATCTGGCGATACAAAGTTTGCAAACCGCTGCACTAGGTGGTCGTTAAAAGCCCATGGCCCTCATTACGACCCTGGCGGAAAGTAACTGACCTGACCGCCATAGCGTAAATAGCGTTTCCGCCATTGCACGACGGAGTAAAGTGCGGCTAATTCTGACCCATCGGGCACGAGCACTACGCCATGGCGGAAGTGCAAAGTCCGCGATGGCGGAAATGTCCCCAAAACGCCCCTCACCGCCGTCGTACGGCGCCCTAGGTGCAATTCCGCCACCCATCATAGCGGTCACCGTAATGAGCGGCAATCGGAAAATACGGTGACCGTAAATATACGGAAACGGAAGTAAAAACATGGTCCCGGAACGGGAAACAGCACGCCGTACACCTATAAAATCAGAATTCCCACACAACCATTAAAAATCCTACCCTGAGACACATCCCAACCCGAAATCCACCCTAGTGAAAACAACAAAAATGGGAAAAGTAGCGAAAAAAGCGTGCGACCGCAAGCGGCAGGTCCACTTCTCCCATGAGGAACTCACCGTGCTCACAGAGACCCTCCAGGAGAATGCTGCCGTCGTCTTCTCGACGCAAATGACCAGGACGGCACTTGCGAACAAGAAGGCCATATGGGCCCTGGTGGCACAGCGGGTAAGTGCGGTGGGGACCACACCCCGCAACCCACAGCAATGCAGAAAGCGATGGGACGACTTGCGGATACGCGTACGGAGCATACTATCAGCCAACCGTAACATTGCCACAGCTACCGGGGGAGGATCGGAATCACCCATCAAGTTGACCCCCTGGGAAGAAATCTGTGCCTCCACCATTGGAATGGAGAGTATAGAGGGAGTCGGAGGGATGGAGAAAGGAGTGCAGACATCCGAAGAATCAGGTAGGTGGGCCAAATAAAACAATGGCAAATCCACAATGTCCAATCATGTGAAGTACCATGTGTCCACATAGTGCAACAGAAACACATGTCCAGGACAACGTCCACATACATTGGCCTGATAGCGCACTTTAAAAGTCACAATAAATACATAAATAATTAAAAATCCTAAAAACACCCTCTACACGTGCAGCATGCACACCCTAACTGCAGGCTGCAAAACAACTGCATCCTCAATCCACACAAAAATGAAACCACCTCCAAGGCCCTGACCCAAATCACCCTCAGGTACCACCCCAATGCATGTGATACATTGCCATTCCAATTTCCACAGACCCATTAATAACGCTCGCCCTCCTTTACTCCACCACAGGGTCCGATTCAAACGACGAGCTCCAGGACACCCCTACCAGCACACCTGCAAAGAGGGCCAAGACCAACGGCCAAAGACCCTCCACCTCAGCTGCACGGATCAAGACATGGCAGCAGCACAAATCAAGTGGCAGCACACAGGAGGGGACTTCAACAGGCACCCCAGCAGCCAGCATGCCCACAACAGCACCACCACACGTCCCCCCAATGGATGCCACAGAAGGCACTGCTTCTGGTGGCAGCAGCACCATAGGTGACACTGCATTAATGGCAGCATGCTCCGACACAGAAAACGGTGCTGTCGATGTAGGATCCATCCATGACCTGTCTCAATCCCCCTGTTTGTTTCATCCCGTACACCATGAGGATACCACGCAGGGGCACCCACAAGACGACGACTGGCCATCCCCCACAAGCCCTGTGGCAAGGCAACATGAGGTGATCAGCCCCTCTGTGACACCACCGCAAATGGGCATGGCCCAGCAGAGGCAACAGTCCCTCGACCAGGTGATCGTGCAACAGCAGCAACTGGCCACGCTCCTCAAGGAGCATCCTGATGAATGTGGGGGTACTAAGGCAGCCATAGAAACATCTACTGAGACACTTAGGGCAGAAATGGAGAGAAGTACAGAGACACTAAGGGCACAAATGGAGAGAAGCACCGAGAGCCTGAGGGTACAAATGGAGAGAAGCACTGAGAGCCTTAGAGTACAAATGGAGAGAAGCACCGAGAGCCTGAGGGGGGAACTGCATGCGACGTCCAAAGACGTATGTGCTGAACTTGCCGCTGTGCGCCGTGTGCTCACTGAGCTCTCACAAACCCTTAGGGACATGCATGGACGTGAGCAGGCAGAGACATCATCCGTTGCAAGTTCCGTCCAGGGCAGCCCCCAACGTAGATCTGGGAGGAACCTGCGCTCCACAGGCAGGGGTGCCCCTGATACCCGGAGAGGGGGCTTGTAATAGCGTCTGCCCACTGACAATGAGCATCTTTGGACACTGGTGTTTGGGGGGGAGGTAGGAGGGTGGAGGGGGTGTGTTGGGCTTACTTGGGTGGCGGGTCGATGGGGTGTGTAACATAATTTCACATATGCTATAAACATTTCACAATCATCCAATGAGATGTGTGGACATTGATCTTTGTGTACGAGGCCTTTATAGGCGTACAGTCCATATTGTGCATGTTCCAGACACACACAGTGCCACAAGTCCCGTGTCCATGTATCAGCCACCAGGCGTGAGTGCTAGAAGCATGAATCTATGATAATCTGACGAATTTCACGGCCCTCCTGTGCCTCGCGGACTCCTTGAGGTGCTGCCACATCCCCACCCTCATCATGACCATCTTCAGGTGCTTGCAGTTCTGCGTCAGGGGGCATGGGCACATTTCTACGTACGCACATGTTGTGTAGCATGACACATGCCATGACCATCTTTGCAACCTTCTCATGGCGGTACAGGAGTGCCCCGCCAGACCTGCTGAGGCAGCGGAAACGACCCTTCAGTAGGCCGAATGCCTGTTCTATGACTACACGGGTACGTGAGTGGGCATGGTTGTAGTCCTCCTCATGCTGGTTCTGTGGGTTCCGGAGTGGTGTAAGGAGCCATCTCTTCAGTGGATATCCGGCATCACCTGTATGTGAACAATAAAGGATGTTTGTGGAATGACATTGCTACGTACGCATCCCCCCCCCCCTTCCTGCCAGGTCATTGCCGCATCACATACCCCACATTATCATGCATGAAATGAGACTCACCGAGTAGCCAGGATCTGTTCCCTGCGTGTCGTTCCATGTAGCGTGGTATTGTAGAGTTCCTCAAGACCATAGAATCATGGGTTGATCCAGGAAATCGGGCACAACAATGTGTAATGATCCTGTTGGAGTCACACACCATTTGTACATTAAGAGAATGATATTGTTTTCGGTTGCGGTACTGGGCCTCCATGGCATGTGGGACAACCAATTCCACATGGGTGCAGTCGATGGCACCAATGCAACCCGGTATGCCGGCAAGTGCATGGAATCCCACTTTTGTGTTCGTAATTTCCTGCTCCGAGCGTGGTAGAGAGATGTAGTCGTCTGCGTGCTTCAGGAGGGCATCGAGCACTTGCAATAGTGTCCGTGACAATAGTGGCTGTGAAATGCCATGCAACTGTCCGACTGTGTGCTGGTAGGTGCCTGTGGCCAGGAAGTGTAGTACAGACACCACCTTCAGTAGGGGTGGGATGGCGGTTGGGCTATCTATCATGCTGACAAGGTCAGCGTGTGTCATGTCCACAATGGCGGTTATGGTGTCCCGGTCCAAACGGTAGAGGGTGTGGATCTGCTCATCAGTGAGGTTGAACGGATGAGCTCGGAGGCGTGGGATTGCGGGCTGCCTGCGTGGTGGTAGTGGCTGTGCTGGTGGGCCTTGCTGGCCCTGCCTTGCCCTCCTCCTCCTCCTGCGTCTCCTCTGTGCGGCCGGTTGTTGTAGTAGTTGGTGTTCGTCTTCTTCTTGAAGTTGGAGTACTTGCAGTGCTATCAGGTCCCCCAGGGCCAACATCGCTAGTCCTGCCGGTAGCATTTCGGAGTGGGTGTGGTTGTGGGAGGGGGTTGGGTGTGCAATTTATGTGTTTTCAGGCAGTATAGCCTCCACCTGTGGTGATTCATTCCACCTGTGCAAGCTGCAATCCCCTTTGGGCGAGCACGTCCCGCACACAACGCTGCAATTTGACGCATGGCATCTTGCTATTACAATCATGTATTTAATCCCGATGGCAGTGAAATATTGGTTTATATGTTCATTCTGCTATGGTCCCATTGTTTCACATACTATCTTTGCAGTCGCGAACAAACTTGTGAAGGGTCAGTGGAATGTAGTACTCGATTAACGGTGGACCCTCATGCAGCACTGTACCGAGGTTCACCGACGGGCGGGGCGTCCCATTTGTGAGTGAAGCCAGTTGCCATTTTCACACACTGCCGCACTACATGGATGAATTTGTGATTTCGAGCGGTCACAGATGCCTTTTCGACGTGATGTTGCAAATGAGGAATTCGAAGGGCGGCGCTTTCGGTTTTCAGCTAGCGGCGAGGAGACGCCCACAGGTCTGACTGCAGATATAAAGTTCTATTGTTTAATGTCCTTCGGACAGGGGCGATGGCGAGAATGCAATGATTGATATGAATAGTATGGGATGCGCAATAGCGTAGTGGACGATAAGGCCGGACGTTCCCAAATACATGTTACTTCACAACACTGGAATTCCGGGCTGGAGCACAGTGGATTTTGCAGACTGCATTACGCACAGACTCAATGGAAATTTCACATGTTATGTGATTAAATAATCAGGCGTTTTCATACCGGGATGAGGGAATGATGTATGGATGCATGGACAGATGATTTAATGGAGAGTTTGCCATGTACATGGCTTTTTGGAATCTATCCACTTCCCCTGCGCTATGTGATGCAGGGCTGCCATAGTGGGACCATCGTCTATCTGCCCTTGTTGAACCCTCCCTGTCTCGACGCACATTCAAACACTTGTGTCTATGCACGTTACTAATCCCATCTAATGGATTCTGTTTTAACAGACGCATGCACACAAACACTCGTTTGTAATAGTGTTTTTTCACCAAGATTTATATAGTTATGATTCGCAAGTGATTTTTGGGTGGGAATAATCCTTTTGAGTGGGCTAGCATGCATATGGCTGTGGATTTAGTGTGATCATTGAAGTGAGTAATTCAAATGAAGTTCTGATGCCCATACTATTCTTTTTCATTTCATTTGGGTGACAGGTATCTCCTCCCCTTTTGCCGCTGCCATCTGTATGCCACTCCTGCAGATGGCTTTTACTCCCGACACCTGCTGCTTCGTGTTAATCAGTGGAGCACCATTACGATCTTATGGGACTATCGCCAATGGGCCACATGCCCTTACGCAGTACTAGTGGCTAGGAGCAACATATCGACCTTTCAGCTGGACTAGTGCCTATCTAATGGGACGGCCCTGCGGTTCTAGGCGCTTCCATGTTGCCTTTTTGAACGTGAATGTAGCCCCTGTGTACCATGAAGGTACAGGGCGTCACACAAGAAGAAGCTGGTCATTTATTGCGGATGCAGCCCACAATAATGAAATATATTTTGGAGTTCATGACCTAATAGCTGTATGGGCTTGGTGATTTTGTTGTGCATTAAATTTCTATTTTGATATTAACCGTGTAGCGTTCTTCTTTGCAAGTAATGTAGCATATTCCTATTTGTGGGGCGATGTGATGTGAGAAGATCTGCATTGGGTTCCGGCTTCTGAGTATAGTTGCGTGGTACTGTACTGGGCGCGTTTGCCTACGAAGCCCAGTGAGGTCAGGGATAGGGGCTGCCATTATGACTGTTTTAATGATGTCATGCTCAGGGGCGGGGGATTAGCTTTTGTGTAACAGATGCCGGTCAGCCAGGTGGATTGGTGGAATGATGTGATTATCAGAATATGGCTGGTCACAGGTGCCTGTGTTTGCGTGCGTTTCTTGGAGGGAGACTGAGGTCATGTCCATTGGAATAGCTTCTGTATTCGTGCCATCTGTGCCCTGCAGCTCCCATTGGCCCCTCTTGAGATGAGCCTGGCTGCTCAGTCACTCTGCCAACTTGTGTGGTACATGCTTATGCTGATGATTGGTTTGTTTACTGGCAGGAGTACAGGGCTGGTGCAGTCTCACTCAGGATACTGCTTTGAATGTTGCCTTACACTGGTGTCAAGCGATGGGGGGCCTGTTTTTGTTTGTCTCATATTTCAGTTCATGTTGCTGTACTTGAACCTTCACATGCCTGTGCTGCATCAGTACGGCAATGGTGACATGGCAAATATGGATGGCCACTCACAAGGCACTTGGTGCCCCTACATTCATTTGTTCGTTGGCATGCATGGGTGACTTGTACATTTCACTGGTTGCATTGTGTGACTTCATTGCAGCTACGAGGAGTTGTGCAATGTGGCCAGGGAGTGGTGTACAGGCACTCAGTAGGGCCATTTACGGTTGGTTCGCAATGCCGTACTTCTCACCATGGCGGAATGGTACTTTCCGCCATGCTTGATGGCGTTAGGTAAATGTCCGCTAGGGTCAGAATTCGCGTACCGTTGCGCCATGGTGGTAATTACGGTTTCGCATGGCGCGCGTGCGCGTACTTGGTGCAGTTAGCGTTGGCGTTCACTACGGTGTCGCTAATGGCATCGTACTTTATGGTGACGGGTCATAATCGCACCGAGCGCTATTCAATGGCGGTATTGCATTTCCGCCATCGTTTTTCGATTTCCGCCAGGGTCGTAATGAGGGCCTATGTGTGTGTGTGTAATTTCTTTTTTTTTATTGTAAAAAAACTTCAGTTCAATAAATCAATATGAAACTTTTGTTACATTTATACATCGTCGTCATTTACATGATTTTGCCTAAGTCATATTGAGCACCTAGGTCCATATCTGCAATCACTATTTTATGAAATGTTTTATGGTGCTTGAGTATCCTTATTAGTTGATCTGTTGTTCTTACTCGGTTGTCATTCCTTGGGCATGGGCTTTTTGTCACAAAGAATCATGTCTAGATAGTCGATTAGCCTACATGATAACTTGATGTTTCGACCGGCACTTACATATGCCCACCATTCATACATGTCGTTATTCTGAGGTTTGAAACTGTTCAAGTGCAGAGTCCGCTGGCTGGTTGTGCCTGTACAGGCAGTTATCAAGTGTTTTAGGGACTCTGTTTCTTCTGTGCCACAAAATCTGCATTTATTATCCATAATGTCTTTGTTCCGTCTTATCCAGAGCATTTCCTGATTATTTAGGGCATTTAGTCTGAATCTTACGAACCTATTTCTGTGATGGCATGACGGGCAGTTTAATAAGTATTTTGGTGGTTTATGAAGTTTAATTTCTCCTAAGCCTAGTAGAAGAGCAGTTTTGAGTTTTGTACGTTTTGCGATGTTCTGCATCCAATCCCAGATTTATAGTTTGTTTTTTGCGTGTTGGGGCCGATCAATTAACTCGGATCTGCTTATGTTGGCGGCTTTCATAATGGCATCTAGCTTTTGCTTCCAAACTTGAGTTAATTTCGATGGCATCTCATCATTTTCGATCTTAAATATTTTGTATGCGGGTATCTTTTGGCCAAGGTACATTTTTCTCAAAGTTGCGAGCGATTTCCATATGAGTGTCATATGGAGAGAGTTGACTGCCAGTTCATATCTCAATGCAGTTACGGAAATATAGTGAGGAAGCCTCAGCGCACATCTCCAAAAAGGAGGTACCTTCCAATCTTTGCCAGAGATGATGGTCAGGATTCCAACCGCCTTCTGCACCAAACACAATTGTCGGGATGAACTTCTCGAGGTAGAACGTCATTATTGGCGCGATAGTACATTTTCCATAATCATGACTGATCTTTGCTCCTTGCAGGCCGAGTTTGTTTATTCTGTTGATCAGATCTTTAATCCATGCCGCTTCGCAGATGGAGTCATTAAACATCACGCCCAAGTATCTTATAGATTTTACAGTGCTGAGTTTATCGTTTGCGATTTGCCATTTACATTTTTTGTCTGACCTGCTAAGCGTATGTCCAATGCTCATGATCTTTGTTTGATCTTTATCAAGAGCTCGTTTGATTCCATGTACTCATTTAATCAATTCAAGAGGTGCTATAAGCCGATCTGGGTATAGTCGATTAGCACTACGTCATCTGCATAAACAAGGCATTTGATTGGGGTGTCATTGATCTTGGTTGAGAAACATGGTACTGTGTCTAGCCATTTGGGCAGATTAGCTATGAAAAGTTTGAATAATTCTGCTGACAATGGGCAGCCTTGCTTGACGCCTTTATGTGTTGTTACAGGCAAACTCAGGTCGCCTTGTTGATTGAACCTTATCTGCACCATAGTATTGGAGTGAAGCGCTTTTAATGGTTCCACAATCGATGATGGGCACCCCCACTTTTTTAGCTTTGACCACAATTTCTCACGATTTATTGTGTGAAAGGCTTGCCTCAAGTCTATGAATGCAAAGAAGATTTTCCTCTTTGCTCGTAGAGCCTCCAATTTTAAGATGCTCAGTAGTAGTAGATTCACGTCGACTCCCACATACTAGGTGAAGCCTGTTTGTCAAATGTCATGGTTCCCCGACATGGAAGCCCAAGTGGCAAGTCTCTTTTGGAGGAAAGAGCCAAAGATTTTTCCGATTGTATCAAGGAGGGCTGTAGGACGATAGTTCACCGGATCGTCTCTATCGCCCTTCTTGTAGATCGGCACCACAATGGCTTTTAGCCATGACTCGGGAATGCTCTTACTTTCCGACACTCTTCCGAACAGGAATTCAATGAACTTTGCCCAATGGTACTTATTTTTCTTCAGCATGATGGTTGAGATTTGGTCAGGACCTGCTGCTCTTGATTTTTTTTTAATTTTGTATTACTAATTCTATTTTGTCACTTGATGGTGTTATATCCCACTCTGATACTGACTCGCTTGGGCTTGGATATCCTCCGTTGGCTTTTTGTAGATTCTCTCAAAATGCTCTAACCATTTCGCGCCATCAATTGGGTTGAAAATTGTGGGCCCAGATTTTGTGTTGCCCTTGTTTAGGATCGGCCAGATATCATGCGTGTGTTTTGTGATCAGCAGTTTCAACATCAATTTGGCGCGATTTTGTACTATCATCACTGTGTGCGCCTATAACCAATGTCGATAGGCTTGACGTCTTGCTTTTACTTTGGTGACCCCACTGTCCATAGGTGTCTTCATTTTCTTTATCTGACGCAAGTCTTGCCTTAGTTCCCTTTTCACTTGTGCGATGACATTGCTGAACAGATGTTTGTTTGAGTGGCCAATTACTCTTGAAGCTGCCGTTTTCAGCTTGAGGTCTGTTATCAGAGGTGAATAGTTCACCTGGTTCCACTTGTTCAGATCAGTACAGAGTTTTTTGATCTGCAACCAATTGATCCTCAAACGATTTCCTGCCGCATTTGATGTGACTTGCACATCGTATTTGCTAGTGGGTTCGCCCCAGTCGGTATCCCAGACTAAGCGGAGCAGGTCATTGGGATTACATTTAGGGAGGCCACTCTTTCGAAAACATGTCGGGAAACCCAGATGTAATCCAATGTATTTCGACTGTCTGGGCCTCGCCATGTTGGATTACAAGGCTGGTCACCTTTGGTATTTCCATTGACCATTGTGCAGTTTCCATTTGCTAGCGCACCATGCCAAAGTTGTCCTCTATTAACTACTGCATCAGCTGGTTTCTGCGTGTTTGTCTTTTTTACATTGTCATAGTTGTACCAACTGCAGTTTAGATCTCCACACACCATTATGGATAAGTTGTTGTATTTCAATATTGAGTCGTCAATTAGTGTTGTTACAGCACTAATGAAACTGTTTGTGGAAATCATGGCGGGGTTCCAATAGCCGTTTATTAAGAGTAGATGTTGTTTCTCTGACTTGATTGTAGATGTTATTTGGACCAAAGTGCCCTGAACAAAAGGATTCAGATTTGACGATGCCAGCGGCATCATCCAATTGTGGATCTTCAATAGGGTGACTAAACCAGAGAAAGAACGACCAGTAGAGTTTTTCCCAGCAGGATTTAACAAAGTGCTAAATCCATCTCGGGTCGGTGGCTCACGTAGCTAGGTTTCCTGGAGGCATAAAGCAAAGATATTGTCCATTGGTGCCTCAAATTTGTTGAAAAGGTGGACAAAGCCTTGTGTGTTCCAAGATAGCATGATTTGGGCTGAGTTGCTCCTCTTCAATCATTGTTATTGGTGTTTGTCATTTGATGGAAAGGTTCCTGTTCGTGTTCTGGGGAATGGTCCCTGGTTCTGGCTCTCATTGCAATTTGCAGGAGAGTAAGCCAATGATTTTTGCAATGTAACTCGGCGACGTTCAATTCCTTCCGCATTTGTACGGATATCTCGACCCGAGGATTCTTGTTGTATTTCATGCTCAGGTTCCAAAGTTAGGTCAAAAGCAAATAAGAGTAGATCTTCTGTCGCTTGCAATAACATGTTTTTCACCGCCGAGGAACCAATATGTAATAATACTTGATCAGAAGTTACCTCAGATGGATATTCGACGATCTTTATGTCACCCGAGGATATTGTCCGCAAAACTGGAATGCATGCAAATAATTTCATTACATTGGCTCTGTTTAAGTTGACCTCGTTGTCGTCTGTTTGAATATTTTGAAGCCGTAGTTTCCAGAGCCGAGTATTGGTTGTTTGATTTTTACTAAGATGAACCCTAGATGAATATTGGGTTCTAGTATGCCTCTGATTAAATGTCAGTTTCGGATTTAACTTGGAGGCAAGTACTGACGGTGCTCTCGGAATTGGTTTTGCCTTTTCTTTTTGCAGGGTGTTCCCGATTGATTTTTTTTCGGGAAGTGGCTTTGGTTGTTTCCAGTTTTCAGCAGTTAATGTCTACGGGAAGCCTGAACACTCTGTCGAACGGCCATAATTTGTTCGCTCTTCTTGGTCGTTGGCTTCTGCCGAATATGTTGAAAGGTCGCATAGGTCTATTGCTGAGGAGGCAGATGGACTGCCATTGCTCATTTCATCAGATTCGAGACGGCAGCATTTTGCTGTTTTTTAGTTTGGTGATTGTTCTCTTTGCCAAGATCTCGGTCAAGCACGGCCTGAGCTGCCCGTTTGCTTGTTCCCGTTGTACGATCAAACAAACCAGATTTTGTTGGCGTGGTAAGGTTCCTTATACATTTTTTCACATTTGAGTGTCCAGGCTTAAGTTGCTTCTTTTTGTTTTCTTGAACTGAAACTTTATTGTCTTCTCTAGTCGGTCTGGAGGTCTTTTTGGTTGTCAAGATGGTTTTGGCAGGGCCATTGAATATGTCAAATGAACCTTTTGAGTTGTTGAGAGGTGCTATTGAAGCCGATTTCTCCAGGTTTTTGTTCAAGGTTGAGGGCATTTGTGCCTTAGATCGTGGAAATGACTCACCGGCTTCTCATTGCAAGAGGTTGATTGCATTTGTGTTGTGCTCAAGTATTTGTTGGCTATTTACTTCTATGTTACCAACATCGATGTTGTCGGGATTGAGAGTTTGGAATCTTTTCTGTGACGCAGAGCCATCCACAGTCATTGTCAATGATTGAGTTTCATGAGTTAGAATGACCAGAGGCTTTGTGTTTGGATCTGTTACTGGCTTGGTTACTGGTCGCTTCCCTTGATCCTTTGTTTTTGTTTTGAGGAGAGATCATTTTCGGCAAGTTGTTTCGGATCAGAGAAGAATCACATATCTGAGTTTTCTTTTCCACATGTCTGGTCTGGAGGCCCATCCATCTCACCGCCTCTAACAAACTTTCAATGAGATTATCATTTTGACAATGATGCCGTGCAGCTAATTCGCTTAGATATTCCTGCCATCAAAAAGACAGATCTGCCTGTTGTTCTATTTGTTTCTGTAGGAACTCTGTGAAAAGTTTGAGTTTTTCCATTTTGTTTGTGAGGTTTGAAAGCATTGCCCCTTGGTCATTAATGACTCCATTCAAAGATTCGTATAATTTGGTGGATGGTAGCAGAACGATTGAAGAGGCTGTTACAACGTTGTTGTGTAACTGAGTTAAGGTATCAACAGATAGACTCAGTTGTTGATCAATTTGAATGGATGAGTCATTTCCATTCAATGATTCATGCTAATGTTCTATGTGAAACTGATCACCTTGGAGCGGAGAAATTTGTGCTTTTTTGCACGATCCTGACTAGAGATACTGTGGTTTTTAGGGCACGGAGTGCTCACATTTGTAGGCGGAAGTGCAGGCTCATTAAATGCGGAGTATTTCATTTTAATTTCAGTTCAATAATTCGCTGAAGGCGTTGTGCTCTTGCCATGGAACTTGAGTCCATGGTAGCCATTCTGGATGTTGAGTGAGGTGGTCCTTGGCATGTAGCCATAGCATCGGCTTTTCCTAAATCCATGCCTATGTGATCGGGTGCTTGGCATGCGTACGCACTGTGGTTTGCACTTTCCTTTGACTGATTGGTGTTTTGCTTCTCCCTGTTATCACATATTGAGCTTGCTGCAAACTTATTTGGAAGTGCAGATAAGTCGCTCCTGTTATTTGGTATTTGGGCATCTATACACATGTCGTCTGCTCGTGCATTTTGAACAACCCGATCTTTATTCATTTTGTTATTGATGGCACGGGTTTTCCCAGCCGTGGTATGTGGCTTTGAATTTGTGGGTAGCGTCTCTCTTGGCGTTGCTTTACAAATGGGCAGACACGGTAATGTTGGTGAAACAGAGGCATCATTATTAAGTATTTGTATTAGCTGTTTTCCATTTTCACTGAGTGTGCTTTTTTGAAAGACACCTTCCGCTGGGTCCTGAATATGACTGATGGCAGTCCACTGGTCAACATGTGGGACATTTAATACACTAATTAGCTCAGCATCGGTGACATCGGTGGCGGACAGTGGCAAGTAAAAATTGTCAGTCAATTCGCCAAAGTCGCTGATCATGGGTATCTTTGTTTGTGATTGTGGCAAATTTGAGGCTGCAGGCTTTATGGCAAACGTGGAAGTTGAATTCCATGATGATGCCTGCATAATCACGGTTCCGTTGTTCTTTGCTGTGTGTTCCTCATGTGTTTTACTGACTTCGCTGGACAAATGCTGTAATGCAGGAGAAGCATAGATACCTATGGTGTGATTATGGTCGGCAGTGTCAGTGGATTGCCTGCAAGTCTGAGTATCTGGGCATTCGGTTATTTCAGAGTTCGTGAGGTGTGTCAATGGGTTTTGTGGAATAGTGGGAACATTTACAAAATCATCACAAACGCTCGGAGGATTATTTGGCAAATGTGTGTTGGTCGCTAGTGGGGCGGATGATGCCGGAAGGGATGAAGGAGAAGGTAAAGATGCGGGCCAGGGAGTGCCCTTGCTTACTTTCCGCCCCGTCCGAGGTGGCTTTCATGGCTGTCCACGGTTTTACCATGCGTCGGTGGTAGAGCGTCTTCCTTTGGGTCTGGGGACCTTCGGCAGTCCGAGTCATGAGAGCGTGGGCCGCACCAGGAAGGTCTTGCTAATCACTTGTATTCTCGGATAGCCACTAAGTTGCCCAGGCCAGGCAACAAAGCAGCAAACAGCCAAACAGTCAGTGCAGAAAAACGCTTGCCCTTCTCACGCTCTGACTTAACTGTGTGTGTAATGTAATAGCACAGTTGGTGTAGTTTGTGTTCATTTGTGTGCAATGACAATGACATGAGACAGAACTGCAGACAGTGTGGTTATATACTACTGAAAACAATCACAAGATTTGCTTTGGGCACTAGCATCATTAAGTGGGAGGTGGAGTATGACTATATATTGCTTAGACGGACTGCATGATTTGCTTTGCTCACAGCATAAATGGGCTACAGCATAAAGGAGGGACAACTGTGAGGAATTCGACCATCCGCACTGGGAGTGTGCGCTAAACTGTTTTCATAATGAAAATCAATGATGGGAGATCAACCTCAGAAATTGTGTGGTGCTAATCTGCATGCATTTTCCTCTGCTCACCACACAACAAACACATATTCATGTGTACTCTCTGGGTACAAAGCTTACAGTCGCAGTCCTCCCTGTCACATTTAGCTGGAATGTGACAGCCATGTGTACATCAAAGCATCTCAGGAATGGGGAAGGCAACACCTTCTTCCGTCCATGGCCAGTCTAATTAAAAAATCAAAGGCTCTTTGGATCTACCCTCTTTATTGTCTAAGTTCTACTGGTGGCAGCGCATACTAAAGAGAGTTAATTGAAAAAGGCCTGCGATAGGCCTGATCGCAGAACTGACAAAAGGGGACAGGAAATCTCAACACCTCTTTGATATGCAATGTGTCAACTTGAAGCTAGCCCCCGCCCCTCTGGATGAAGGGCAGTGAATGGCAGGTCTGGGACAACTGTTTACAGTAGGCACCTTCTCCAAGGAACCCACTTTCAGATGGAAGAAGTATGAATTGATGGAGACAGAAAGTCTGTTCTCACCAGAAACTTCAAAGGATACCTGCACTTTGATCAATAGTCACAGAGAGCTCAAATAACCAGAGAGGCACTTTGATCCACAACAGGCAGGAAGATGGGTGGGGCTTATTAGCACATGTTGTCATCCCTTATGACCAAACGCATAACAGAAGATTGTTGGTGGGGACCCAGGCTTGGTTCATTAAGGTAGGCTTAGCCTGCACCAAACACTGGGGCCCATTTGGCTTTCTAAGAGGGATGAGCCCTCTTTTGGCAGATAATCTGACAACTTCGAAAGGATTAAGGACTCATTTGGATCCTGGCTGAAGATACAGTCTGTCTAACAGCTTCTGCCAGTGAAGGAAGGCCAGGATTTCCAAGGGGGAGGCAAGATCCCTCCCCTAAACATCTCCCAGGGAACAGAGGGAGATACCGGACTCAGTGGACCCATCCAGCACATGCAGAATGGCTATCCAGCCATCACACAGCATGCCCTGCTAGGTTCTGCTAGCAAGCATCCTAGGTGGGAAGTGACAGTTGAGTCTCTGAACAAAGGACAAGGCCATTGCCTGCTAAAACACTTCTTAGCTTTGGGCAATCCCAATTAAATGATGACACAAGCCCTCAGAAGATGCTAGGAGGAGTGCCACAACAGGCATCAACCAGCGTCCATTTTAAGGGCATTTGCGAGACAGTCGAGACCTTGATCTGCGACCAGCTGCACCACTGATTGTTGTCACACTGCAGACACTAAAGACTTCCGTGGTGCTTCAAACAGCATTCCAGATTCACCAGCCAGCACAGAGACAGTGATTCTTGACCCTGAGCTGCTGTGTATGCCAGCCTACAGCCGTCCGTACAGCCTTGCATGCCCAACTGCCTGCCGCCCGATACCCGCAGATGTCTCCAATCTTGAACTATGTCGCAGGAGCTACATAGCGTCCTGGAACCGACTCGACGCTGTCGAGCATCAAGATCATCTCAATTACCAGGTACATTGTGGTTCTGTCCACCTGGTCTTTCCCTGAAGCTCCTAGTGAAATGTACGACCCCTTGCTCCCTTGGTGCTGAAACCAAATAACCTTGAACAGTTAAGACTGATTGCTTTACCGATTACCCTCCTGTCGGTATCCAGAGTGCATCCCTTTCCTTCGTGAAATGTTCTGTCCTCTGTGTTCCTTTACAGGGTGGGCTGTATTTTGTAGTGTGCTACAACTGTCTATTGTAACAATAATAAAGTAGAGATTTGTATACAACCTTGACTGGACAGTCCCTTTTATCATTGGGTAATAATTATATTTTTGCTATGTTGCAACTAACCAACGATCCACAACCTTGCTGAGATAAGCCTGCCGTTCTGGCCATGGTACCAAAATTGGACAAGGAGATTTATAATTGACTTATTTTTTCAATCTGTTCCGATCCCTCCTGGTGTACTACAGCTGTGGGGCTGATTGATGATTTAGAAACCGATATTTATCCCTGGACCACTGGTGCCCCGGGAGTTGTTTTGTCACAACAAAATAATCATATATTCTGAGGGCAGGACTCTTATTTTATTTGCGCACTAGCTGCATGAAAATGTGATTTACAGGGCTATTGCTGGCATGTGTTATTAAGACAGGCCGCATGTTCTGCCTTAGGCACAAGAAGCATGAGGGTGGGAGCGAGCGCTGGCAAATAGTGCTTACAGGCCCTGTTATCTACTTTCGTGTACAACGAGCATGAATGAGGGTGTAGAGTGCTTGTGTATTATGTCAGGACCAAATTCACATAGCAACTGACAAACTTCAATGATGATTTCCTTGGTGGACTTCCCTGTGAGCCTCACTGTTCCCCATTGTCATGACTGAACTTTACCTCTTGAGTTTGGAAGACGCCTGTAACTCACTTGTCTCAACTACGTACTCACCTCCTGTCTTGTACCTTTATTCTCTGACTGTGCATTGGTCTCTGCCTACCTTTCCTCCTAGTCCCATGGATTCAGCCGAGGAAACGTGCGTGGGGCTGCGAGCTGGAATGGAAGTGACAGGCCAGGTCCTGCACGCTGTGATTCTCATCCCTGCGACTCCTTCACATGTTCGCGGGAGAAGTGCCAAACTTCACT
Source organism: Ambystoma mexicanum (assembly GCF_040938575.1). Taxonomy (NCBI): domain Eukaryota; kingdom Metazoa; phylum Chordata; class Amphibia; order Caudata; family Ambystomatidae; genus Ambystoma; species Ambystoma mexicanum. The sequence continues at coordinate 505,456,735 of NC_090936.1, read as the reverse complement.
GAAGTGAAGCAAAACCCTTTAGGGAAGAAAATCAGTGGGGTGCTGCATAGTATATCTACTGAGTGGGGCCCCATGCAGTTTTTTGCTATTCAGAGGGTCACCATCAGTGGGGAAGCATGGAGCGGTGTTCCGCTATGGGGGTCGCAATCATGAACTGCGTTGTAATTAATTTGCTGTTTGTAGATGCGCTATTATGATATACTACAATGTGTGGAGAGTCGTCATGATCTTCCCAAGGTACAAACAGCATGAACATGTGTTGTAGAGTGCCAATGCTGGCATATATCCAACATTGTAACCAGGAAGGTGAGGAACTGACGAACCGTGTGTCTGTTTGCTGTGGCAGCCGTGGGGGATGTTGAGTGAGAAGTCTGAAGAACAGTGTTGTCATATCAAGAGAAACCACAGAGCTGAGGAGTCAACGGAAACCATGGTACTCCAGGATGTGAGGCAGAGGAACATGTTGATGAGTGCCAGTTCAGGTGGCAGATGGCTTTCACCGGTGTCTGTTGGACATCATGTGATTTGAGAATGGTCATCTGTGCGTGGAGACATGGATAACTGTGCGGATCCAGAGTGGAACACTGCACACAAGGGTTTTTAAATAACCCAGCCTGAGCTATTACAGTCGCATATGTATGCAACTGCTCCACTGCCAGTTGTGGGTAATGATGTCAACTCTGATATGCATGACTTGCCACCCAGCTATGTTGGTTCTACTTTGCACCTATTTGCACTTGTTTTCCTCATGTCCTCACGAATATCTTTCATCACTAGCATCCACCATCGCCATGTTCAAGCAAGCCCCTGCCTCTCTATAAAGCCATCCCCCCACTCACCCTCCCCACCCCCCATCACAGAGTCACTGCTTGCCTACTTTCAAACTGACAGGAAGACCATTTCCTGGTAAATTGGGCATACCATCCTGATTGGTGTGGCTTCCTTGCAGTACCAGTCTCTGGTTGGATCTACATAGGAGACTTCTCTGGGTGCTTTACTCGTCTGTCTGGACCAGAGCCGTTTAGCCTTTGACAACTGTTCATCACACATTTTATTGTTTAAACTGTTTTCTTTTTTATATACGCCCCACATTGTAACCGTTCCATCTTTGTTTACCTCCTCGGAGCAGCAAGAGGCCTGAATTGAGAAAACGGGTGCTTTATACCAAAGAAAATCAATCAATATAATGCTGATGCAAGCCTCGTGACTTTCTTTGGGCACAACAAGCAAGACAAGAAAGCAGGGCTGGCACACTATGTTGATAGGGCTCATGATCACATTTTGGACCACCGGGCTGAAATCAAGGCAATGCTGGCATATATTGCTGAAACATTCCACGTGTCGTTTTTTTCTTTGTGCACACCCAGCATGCCGGTGTGATACAAAATGCTCCTGTGTTTTGTTGTTGACCTGGCGTCTGCTCGAGTACATCACCTGTTGCCCTATAGAAACGAATATACATGCTATGGCTGTTTACTATACAAAAATGTGTGCTACAAAATGCACAATTCCAATCCTTTATTTTAAAAACTCTCGGGTGAAGAACTTCCGTGAAAGTCTGCCTGGGCTGATTTACATTAATTTTCTCTGGCCAATTCTGATAAAACATGTACGTTACGGATAGGCAAATCAGCACAAACACGATTTGAGCATATCTCCACAATGGGGCTTCGACTCAGCTCGAAAGAGACCTGTCGGTATCCAGAGTGCATCCCTTTCCTTCGTGAAATGTTCTGTCCTCTGTGTTCCTTTACAGGGTGGGCTGTATTTTGTAGTGTGCTACAACTGTCTATTGTAACAATAATAAAGTAGAGATTTGTATACAACCTTGACTGGACAGTCCCTTTTATCATTGGGTAATAATTATATTTTTGCTATGTTGCAACTAACCAACGATCCACAACCTTGCTGAGATAAGCCTGCCGTTCTGGCCATGGTACCAAAATTGGACAAGGAGATTTATAATTGACTTATTTTTTCAATCTGTTCCGATCCCTCCTGGTGTACTACAGCTGTGGGGCTGATTGATGATTTAGAAACCGATATTTATCCCTGGACCACTGGTGCCCCGGGAGTTGTTTTGTCACAACAAAATAATCATATATTCTGAGGGCAGGACTCTTATTTTATTTGCGCACTAGCTGCATGAAAATGTGATTTACAGGGCTATTGCTGGCATGTGTTATTAAGACAGGCCGCATGTTCTGCCTTAGGCACAAGAAGCATGAGGGTGGGAGCGAGCGCTGGCAAATAGTGCTTACAGGCCCTGTTATCTACTTTCGTGTACAACGAGCATGAATGAGGGTGTAGAGTGCTTGTGTATTATGTCAGGACCAAATTCACATAGCAACTGACAAACTTCAATGATGATTTCCTTGGTGGACTTCCCTGTGAGCCTCACTGTTCCCCATTGTCATGACTGAACTTTACCTCTTGAGTTTGGAAGACGCCTGTAACTCACTTGTCTCAACTACGTACTCACCTCCTGTCTTGTACCTTTATTCTCTGACTGTGCATTGGTCTCTGCCTACCTTTCCTCCTAGTCCCATGGATTCAGCCGAGGAAACGTGCGTGGGGCTGCGAGCTGGAATGGAAGTGACAGGCCAGGTCCTGATGCAAGCCTCGTGACTTTCTTTGGGCACAACAAGCAAGACAAGAAAGCAGGGCTGGCACACTATGTTGATAGGGCTCATGTGTGCTACAAAATGCACAATTCCAATCCTTTATTTTAAAAACTCTCGGGTGAAGAACTTCCGTGAAAGTCTGCCTGGGCTGATTTACATTAATTTTCTCTGGCCAATTCTGATAAAACATGTACGTTACGGATAGGCAAATCAGCACAAACACGATTTGAGCATATCTCCACAATGGGGCTTCGACTCAGCTCGAAAGATTCAAACAATTTGGAGCTGAGCCTTGGAATGGTTGGAAAAGTTTGTACCGGCGTTCGAGCTGCTTGTATACATAGGAGTCTTTGATCATTCAACCCAGCTCAAATACTTCTCTTTAATAATTTTGAAATGTAGTGTATCGGGCAGTATCCCAGAATCCAGCATTGCCGATGGCTGAGGTAATGGTCAAGGGGGGATAAAAATCAACTCAAATGAAAAAAGCACAGAGGAGGCACTTTTTTTCATTTGGGTTAATTTTAGGAATGAGCAGATATGATATGATATGGCATTCATAACGCTCCTACACACAAGTGTTTCAAGGCGGACAAGGCAAGGATGGGGAAACGGGGAAGACAGACAGCGATCCTACTAGCTCAGGTGACATTGAGATCGGGCAAGTGCAGGGGAAGGGGGAATGGGAAAAGTGTGAGGGGGGAAGTGGGTGGGCAGTGCAGTACATAGGATAACAGTAAAATCAATAGAGACCATAAAAAATAAATAAAAGTGCGGCCAGCTGGTGGCAGTGCATGGGTAAGTGCAGACATCAGGTGTCAAGTGCTGATGGGAGCTTCAACCACAAAGGTGACCAACGCCTTTCAGGGGAGTTGTGCAGCAGTGCACATGATACCATGGCCAGCCCCCTTGTATACATTAGGGTCCAGGCAGCATTCCCAACACTAATGCATAACAGGCACCCAGCACCCACGCGCATACTATGCACACATTTCAAAATGGGGGAACCAAAGGGGTCTGTCATTGAGAATTTTTTTAAAAAAGGACTATTCCGTCCATTTCTGAGGGAAAAAAACGCAAGTGGGACCACAGTGGTTTATAATGCTGCTGTTCCATTTAAAGGAAAATTCACGGAAATGACCCTATCATGCATTGCACATCCCATTGCACCTATTTCAAATAGGTGGGTGAATAGGACTGTTTTCTGGAGCATTCTGTGTGCGGGTTTGGGATGGTCTTTGACATACACAGAACCCCCTCCTTATTTGTGCAAATGCACAAAAGTGGTGAAAAAGTGCCTCTGAATGTGTGCAGTGTGATGCACACATCCTTACACACTTTGCTAACAGTGCACACTCTTGGATCAAATTGGATCGGCCAATTTAAGCCGATATGGTCATTTACTGAGTCGGTTCGATTCGGTTTGTGAGCCTTCTCTAGGGAGGCTCGAAGGGCTTCAGCCGATTGCACATGTTCTTCAAATGTTCGATCCGTCATTCTAGTCGAGCACTTTCAGGCTCTCACATCCCTAATTAAATTACTACAACTTTACAAGTTAACAAGCCACCACTACTGTAGGGGGTAGAAGATTTATCAAAGTAGGGTGATGGAGCCACAGAAGATGGCTGGTTAGGTCTTGCTCGCTTCTTTGATCACACATTGGACGTACCAGGGTTGCCCCTCCCAACCACGCAACAAGCAGGACGTTTTTTCTTAATTTTCCTGCGCCTCCATGCCTACCCTGCTGGACACCCCCATGCAACCTCTGATAAACAGTTTCTGCTACAAAGCAGAACAATCTACTTCAACTGAATATCATCAGTGTGTTTCGGTAAATTACTGCAGGTTTTGTTTTTTGTGTGAGTACAACTTGCATTGAAATAAGGCATAACAATATTCATTACTCAATTAAACAAGAACAAAAAGGTGTGATTTTATCATACATGTTGAACCCAAAAGGAGAGATTAAAGACGCCCTGCCCCATGTCAAGTATAATGTGCTTCAGCTTTCTAGACTCCCATCACATTGCATTCTGGTACTTACAGTCCCATGTTCATAAATACAACCACAAATATTGTACAAGAATATAGAATGATGTGATAAGTATGTTGTTATATAGCACCTTAATCCAAAGTGCTACCAACTGAAATGGGTACTCATTTATCAACCTCAGAAGGATGAAAGGCTGAGCTGGTCTTGGCGGGACTCAAACCTGCAGCCTTTAGATCATGCTCAGATTGCAGCAGCAAGCGCTCAGCCCGCTGAGCTATCTTACTGGTAGGTGACATATGGTAGGGATGATAAAACATTGCAATCCCTTCCCAAGACAAAAACACCTTTGATTTTACATATTGTTTCTTCATTTAGTGCAACTATGCATCATTTTCAGAGGTGATGTGCTTCCTTTCCCTTCCTTCAGACTATGGTGATGTTTGGGTCTAAGAGGCTGGAGGAGCACAGAGCTTTCTGTTTTTCTGTCTAAAAAGGGATATATTTGAAACCTGAGCGTAGGTCCCTTTGCCCCTAGCCTTATTTTTGGGGGCGTGTATTGCACTTTCCTTTCGATGTAGCCAGAACAGTAGCAACAGTAGTAGGAGAAACATCTGCAGGAGAATGGCCAGAAAGGTCTTCTCTGCATTTCCAAGGATTGCAAATTCCACCGAAAATGTCGGCTGGGCCCAGCAAATGTGAATACACACAGGGCAGGGAAACCTGATTAATTGCCAAGTAAGAATGAAGGCAATACAAAATAGAATACATTTGAAATAGCTTCAATAGCACCTTCAGCAACGTCATCACAGCTGTTCACGGATGTGTCAACTTGACCCGCCTTTTGCATCTGAGTGGCTAGAAAATACACCCGACTCGATGTGAACTGGGAGTAGTGAAATACAGTCCATAACACACCTCAGCACCCCAGCAAAGTCAAGCTCAGCTAGATAACTTTTGGGCCGATTCAAGGAATGTTTTGCATGGTTCAAAGCAACTTTGCACTCCTGAAAAGTGACTTTGTACTGTCGACATTTTTGTGTACAAAGACGAACTGCATCGGCATGCTCCTTTTTTACTTTTTTAGTTTTGGTAGTGTTGGGAAGGAGCTAGCGCCGTCCTGTTCCCCCAGACGCTTTAGAATTAGGCAAGACTTCTTTTGGCTGCTTCTAGACACTACAAAGCATCAGGGGAACGGGGGCACTGGGAAAGCTCTCGCATGCAAATATAATCACACACATACACATGGGTGGGCACTAAAAGAAGGCAAGTATTATTTAAATATGAAGTGCAAATAACTATTAGCTGAATAAATGTGTACATTTCAAATTCTATGTAGTTCTAAAAATCTCAAAGCACGATAGAATCAGGCTCTCTGTTGGGAAGAATGCAGCCTGTACTAAAAATGGATCGCAGGGCTCTTGCAGGCTGGCAGAGCAGCACAAAGTAACTCAGCAGCTGTCTGTCAAAAAATGCACACTCAGAAGAAAAGAGGTTTTAATTGCTCAATGCACAATATGCATAACTATGAGAAACAGGTTTAAAAGGAGATTATAAGACCAGATAAAAATATGAGTAAGATGAGTGGAGTATGAATGGAAATTAGTTATAGAAATGTTCAGTTTTTCCTGGGGCTAGACCTCAAAGTTTGTAAAAGGCTGCACGGCTGCAGTGCGTATCTATGTTATGTAGGACTATGTATAGGAGAATGTGCTAACAGAAATTGCCGACCATGGAGAAAGGAAGACTGGAGCATCCCTTGTATGGAAGCCGGACTGTGTGGGATGGAGCCATGCCCTTATCCAGTGACCTAGCTAATAGTATAAAAGCTCCTGCCTGGCACCCGTTTGCAGGAGAAAAGAAGGGTTCAGGGACAGAAGAGACCTTTCAGGCAGCAGAGTTAATTTCTCCTATCCTCATTATTGTAAATAATACATTTGTCATTCTTGCAAGATAGACTCTTGACCTATGTTCCCTAGAGGGGTGTACTTTACTATGGTGTGAGCATGAATAGGGGTACCCCTATAATTAGGGATACCCCTGTAAATTGGGCTACCCTTAGTGTGGTGATGTCCGACGTGATCTCAGTTTTGCCCCGTACTTTGTGAAGTTCTAGGCCAGTCACCAAAGAGCCACTCCCATCTATAGTGACCCGTCCTGGAAATCAAAAAACATGTGTATCCTGAGCGGTTTAAGTTGAAGCCATTTTAATAGAACTCCTCTCTGCTCCCTAAAGGGGGGCGTGGTTCCAGAAAGACAGGCCAGCTTCGTAACGGAGGAAACTCAAGTGAACAACGCACATGTATAATCTTGCAAGTGATAACAAAAAGAGGATATGTATGTATGTATGATAGTATGGTGATGTGGATGAAGTACGAAGTCAATGAAATAGAATGAATAGGACTTTTGAGGATATGTTATGAAATACATTGAATATGACTTTTTGGTGATGTGGTATGGTATATATTGGATAGAATTTCAGGTGGTGTGTTAAGGAGTAGATTGGATAAGAGGTGGGTTATGCATTGAAATTGTTGCATATTTTTGTTTTTCTAATTTTTATAATGGAAAAAGGGAGCCTCAGCGTATAAAAAACTGAGAGGAAAGGGAGCCTCAGCATATAAGGACTGGGAAGTAAGGGATCTTTAGCCATAATAGGTTGAGAAGGTAGTACCACGCATTATTTTTTTATGATAAAAAGCAATGGAATCCTCAGTATATTAAAAATGTTGGGAAGGTGGTATTACAAGGATATAAGGAAAGGATAATAAGTAGTGGCTCTGCATAAGCAATGGGCCTAGACTTTAGTCAATTATTTTTGTATATTTTCTCTTGCCGTCTTTTGTGGTAAAAAAGGAAGGAAGGTGGATGAATTGCGGTGTGTGTCTGTGTCTGTGTGTGTGTGAAATCAAAGTGGAAAAAGGGGGTGGGGGAAACCATGAATTGATCTGTATTTTTGTAATAAGCAGTAGCATGTGCAGCATAGCAGTAAGGTCGAAGGGAAGCATTAGGGACACGCACACATTATGGGGGAAGATAAGTATTACAAACTATGGATAGTGGAAACAAAGGAAGGGGGGCCAGAGCAGGGCTCCCATAACAGAAACAAGCTAGAAAAAATGTCCATCTTTTAGCAGCAAAATATAAAGGGAACAAATTCAAAAAAGAAAAGAGATTCTAGATCTCTGGTGATTATTCGAGGATATTGAAAATCAGGGAGGTGGAAAAGAGATCCAATGTAAGGGGATATACCCCATAATACCTAAACCTGCAGTAGGGTATACACACCCAGTCTATGAGCCTTCAGTGGTAAACAGACTGTCAACAACAGCATTATCAGAATTGGCAACAAGGGGGGGCAGGGGACTCACAGGCTTTTGCACTTCCACCTCCATATATCCCACCCACAAGAGCAGATATACCTGTAGCATCAGTGTTCCCAGGGGGTTCACAAGTAGATATAAACAACGAGTTAAGAGTGTTGCGAGAAAGCTTAGTCAGGTTACAAGAACCTTAAGAAGTATCACCAGAAATAAGGGTACCAATGCAGAAAATAGGGGATTGGAAGTCAGGAGATTTTTTTGGTTAGATTCAACCCTGGGGCAATAAGAAATGTTTGTGTTGAAAAAGATGATGGGGAGAGGCTCTGGGACAAGAAGTAGAACAAGCAAGGGAAAATTAATGGGAAGATCAAGGTGGTAGAAATAATGAAGAGGCAGGGCAAGAAAGAGATCAAGGAGAAGAGGCGGCTAGAAACCCATCCCCACCACAGGAGGCAATGAGAAAGGATAGATCAAGAAATAAACCAGATTTAATGGTGGTAGTACAAGATCAGAACAATACTAAAGGGGTATAAAACAAAGTAAACATGCAGATGTCTCTTATACATAAAGGAGTAGGGATAACGCAGTATGTGCCAATGCCTCAAATGGACAGAAATAATTTGTTTAAAGCTCTCCCCAGTTTACAGCAGGCGCCAGTAAATGGATCTATGAATTTGAAAAACAAACTGCAGGGGTAAATTAAGCACTAGGAGACCTTAAAAGCTTGATGGAGAAGCATTTAATGAGATAAGGGCAAGAGTATGGGATGCCCTATGAAGGATGTATCCAGATACCCCTAACTTAAATTCTTTAATGCAGTGCACAATGGGTGATGATGAGAACCCAGTTAGGTTTATTTTTAAATTACAATAAATGTGGAGAGTTGATAGAGGAGGGCAATGGGACCACTCAGTACCATTTTTCTATTTTATCATAAAGAGCAGATTACCAAAAGAGGTCTAGGAGGCACTCGATAAAATTGTGGAAGTTGAAGCCAAAGGGTGGGCAGAGATTCAAAGTAGAACAGTCCACCATTGTAAGAAAATCAAGGAGCCGGACAGGGAGACAGCCAGAAGCAGTAAGGGGTGAGGCAAAACTAGTGGAAAAGAAACAAAATAAGGTTGTCATCCAAACACCAGTGATGGCACTGGTTCAGGGGGAAAGGACAGGAGACACTCAACTAATTGTGAATGCCACAAAAGCAGCACTATGGGCTGAAAGTGTACAGGAACAATGGGGTGGGCGACAGTACCCCAACCCACATTGGCAGTATGAAGGAGCACCAAGGGAAGAGGAGGATTTCGAGGAGCAAGAGCAGGAGGCTTTGGGGGATAGGGCCCCTGGGAGGAGGATTGGGAACATCACAGTGCTGCTATTGCGGGAGATGGGGGCATTTGGCAAGGGAGTGCAGGAACAGGCATGGGATGGGATTTAATAATGGACCATCATCTCCAGGGCATAGATCCTAAGGGCCTCAAGGAATGGGATGACAACAATTTGGGCAAGGGGATTAAAATCAGTTCCCTTATGGAGCTGACAGGCAGCGGCAATGTGGGCAACAACCACAGCAGTATGAGGGAACACTGGATGACAGGGGGAACAGCCATCCTGTCAAATGAGAAATTATATTGTGCCTCCTATTGCAATGAATATATGTATATTGGCCTACGCCAAGCTGCTTATAAGTCACTTGCGAAGAAATCCATGTTGCAAGGTCCTGACCTTAAAACCAACGTAAGCTGCCATTTTAGGATCATCCGCCATTTTAGGTTCGCTTTGTAAAGTCACCCTGTGAGTTAAAATGGTGGACGATGTCATTACGAAATACAACATGGCTGTCTTGACCTCTGTATGTAGCTAATATGTAACCTGCCTGCAGGCCACTTGTTGAGGTCATAAACTGAGAGCATATGTTAAGAACAATGTATTCAAATACTGAACGTAGAACACTTGTTTAACTACATAGTATTAATGTTTGAGAAGACCTGCATGGGAAATCCCAGAATACACAGTTGCCGTGTAGGCTTGTTGATATATGTATTAAAAGCAAACCAGTTACATTTGGATGTGCTGACTTGGCATGAACCCTAGATCAGTAATGTATTAGAGGAATATTAACCCAGAAGTAGGGTTGGACATCGTGTTCGCAAATAGTATAAAAGAGCCATGAATTCTAATGTACAGAGTCTCTCACTGAACACACTGAACTACGCTGGAGTTTGTTGTGTTGCACTGAGGGCCAATAGCTATCTGATTTTGTTCTATTCTTCGTAACTGAATTCAGTATAAAATAAAGTACTTTGTATTTTCCTTATGTTCCTTTGTAACCCATGTTCGCTGTATTTCCTTTTGGGGAACTAAGCCTCAATATTTTGACTTTGTTTTCACAGTTGGCGTCCGAATAGGGACCCTCAAGATTGATGCCGGATTGTCGAAAGTTGACGCAGGCTATTGGACCGGGATCGGACGGTGTGACAAAAAGGGGCCCCACTGAACGAGACGCAACACCTCAGCAGCGCTGCACGACCCGATCCCTGGACGATTAGCTTGTGGTCCAAGACGGCATCTTGACGAGGGTCCACTTATCAAGGCAAGTAGATTTGCCAAAATCACCATACACGAGGTAAGATTAGTTAGGTAAGATTCTTTGAAATCCGGTCGGACCTCCTTAGGCTTGATCAGGTGAGTCGTGACCCGACTCTTAATATAATCCTGATAATTTGATTTTGCCCTATTGTATCTGCAGACACAATTATTGACCAGGTAACACCAATAATTTGATATTTCTGGGAAATTGTCTACCTGCTTCAGGGCGGTGTTCCGCAGCGATAGACAATCTTTGGAATTTAGCCGTCCGGCACCTCAGGAGGGGTCGCCGGCATGTACTATGTACTCTAAGCATGGCATTGGAAGTATAGTGTTTAATGACATTTGGCACAGACAAACCCGACATGCCTCCGAACTTCAGTGGCCAATCCATGGTAGTTTTGAAATCCCTTGTATTGAGTATTTAGAGTCAATTCTATTAAAGAAAAAGGCTAGACCTGCTGCATTTGATGTTTTGCAGATTTGGAAAAAAAGAAGCGTTGCAGCAACTTAAAAGTAGAGAAAAACATGGGCGCCGTCATAAGACGAACGCCAAAAAAGCATTATTGTATGACCAAGATAAACATTCTGAGTCGACTAGGAATATGGATAGGGCTTTCTCACTTGGAATTCAGAAAATCTATCCTTCCAAAGACCTCCATGCTTCCGACAAATTCATAGACAAATTGTTAAAAGAACGAAGGCCTGGTGCCTCTGCGCCACCTCCGTATGTTCCTCTTCCTGCTGCTTTTCCTCTTCCTCATGCTATTCCTGCTCTACCTGCTGTTGTTCCTGTTGTTCCTGCTCCTCCTAATGTTCCTCTTGCTCCAGCTCCTCCACCTCTCCTTATCGCACCTGTAACAGTACCTCCATTGAATTTGCCTGCTCCCTCTCTTCCAAGTGGTCTTGTACCGCTTGTAGTCGATCGAGGTGCAGGGTCGAAGGTTGTCACTCGCAATACTGTACCACTAGAGAAGAAACGTCAGTTTCCAATGATGGCTAAGCATTGTATGGAGAGGGATGATCAAGCTAATGTTTTTGCAACACTTTTTTAATATGGTCAATTTTCCTGAGAAAAATGTTTTTATTGAAGGTTTAGGGATTCATTTATGTGTAATGTGGGGTAAATTAAATAATGCAGATCTCCCGCAAGGGTTAAGGGATCTAAATACTTTAGCGTTTTCTAGAGACACTGTGGAGAAAGTAAATGAGCATGTCGAGAGGTTATTTGGGTATAGAAAGGAGTTAGAAAGGTTACAGAATGAGGATGACAAGGGAGAAAGTATGTATGTGCAGAAACGGTTCCTTCCTTGTCGTAAATCGATATCTGAGGAAGCACGAATTTGTACGAAGGACGCGCTTAGATAGATTTCAGATATGTCGATAACTCCAGTTGAAGTATATGACACATATAGTCAGTATACGCCAGAAATGCAGAGGAAAGTGATACAGGTAATGATAGAGTTCCTACAGGATGATTGTGTGAAAAGAAAGATTAGTTGTCCCACAGAGTTATTGAGTATTTATAAGAGAGCTTTTTCACTTGACACTTCTTCGACTGCTTTAGCGCTCGACTTAGCTCTGTTGCCTAGTAAGCGTTCGGAGTTGCTTACTTCTCATTTGCCTATGAGAGAGGTTCCTCCGACACTTGTCCTGAAGTTCGAGATTGCGGCCAATGCTGCACGGGGTAAAGTCGCTGTGGACATTCCTGCACATTATGCATCGCAGTTTGTTCACGTCCCGTTCTCAAGACAGGAAGTGAATACTATTAGACAATCTATTCCTGATATTAGGAAAAATCCGACAGGATTCTATAAAGAAATAGAGTCCGTCTTGCATTCCTCAGTGTTAACCTTAGGAGATATTGATCTGTTATTTCCTCTAGTCCTGCCCGTAGATTTGTGGAAACAAGTTAAAACTATAGACGACATGCCAGGGTTGGGAGATACATGGGTGAATATAACTAGACTTGATGGAGAAAGGCCAGCTGGTGAAAGACCGCATCAGGTGATACTAACTTTGCCTGATAGAATCATTGCAAAATTGGAAACTATTGTTCTAGAGAAAATAATTATTTGGGACAAACTTACGGCCTGTGACAAGGGAAGTCTGAGGGTGCTACCGAGTTCTTTAATCGGTTCAAACAGGTATTCTCGGATTTCAGCGGACAAGACCTAGGCACAGAGTCTGGGAAAAGGTCATTTATGGACAAAATTGTGTGTGGATTGCTGCCTGACAGAAATTATGTCTTCTGAGAGCGCTTGTCAGGCGAGGTCCCAATCAGAAGGGCTGCATATGGCTCAGTACTACGAGAACTGTGTCAATAATGAAAAAGATAGAGTTGAAAAACAAAAAGGTGATTTGAAGACTAAAGTGCCTAAAGTGCTATTACAGCAAATTGTTAGAGGCCCCAGAGGGGGTAGTTCGCAGATTAGAGGTCAGTATGTTCCGCAAGGGAATGTGCCCTTGGGTCCTGTGAACATGAACTAGTGCGCCTATTGTGTGTGCACAATGCCCCGTCCTTCGACAAAGGTCGAATAACACATTTGGGAATATGGGTAGACGATCCAGAGGTCGCCCGGGTGTATGGGGTCCTGGTAGAGGTCAGTTTACATAGGATCCTCAGGAACCTTTTTCACAGGATAATCTAATCAGACTCTGAGTGTGGATACTAGGAACATATTTGATCATCCCTCTGCTGCATATTTATCTGAAGAGCTTCCTTTTGATGACATTCTGTTTTGTTAGGATTGCCCGAAGCAGGGTTTGGAACCTACACCTATTCCCGTCAATCAGATAGGTCCCTACGTTGAAATGGTGGTGGGAAATAGGAAACATCAGTTTTTGATAGACACTGGAGCACAGAAGTGTTCCATTGATCATTCACGGGTTCCAAACATTCCACTGTCAGGGCAAACCAATGTCTCTGTACTGTTTTCTGGCACGCCAGTTGTTCGTCCGGTTTCTTCGCCGGTACCCATTTCTTTGGGTCCCTTTATGGACCACTGTCCATTTCTGTTGAATTCGAATTGTGGAGAGAATTTGCTGGGGTTGAACCTGTTAAAAGAATTAAATGCAGTGATTTATTGTTCTTCTGATGGAGTGCGCTTGTCGATTTCACCCCAGCAATGTTCTGTCTCACAATTCTTGACTAGACCTTTGCCGCCAGAATTCATTAATGTACCAGAGAGCTTATGGGCTGTTGACGACAATGATGTCAGTGTTTTACAGATTGAAGCTGTTAAGTTAGTTTTGAAACATGGAATTGAGCTGCCACGCATTCCCCAGTACAAGATTTCAGTAGAGTGCGAGCGAGCTTTGAAATGCATTGTTTCCGATCTTGTGCATCAGGGGTGTTTGAAGAAATTTCAGGAAGTTTGTGCAATAGTCCGATTTTACCCGTGTACAAGAAAGGCGATAATGCAATTCCATTCTGTTTCATAATTGATTTACGTGCCATTAATAAAGTCGTCGCTCCACAATTTCCAATTGTGCCTGATGTGACGACAATATTAACCATGATTCCAGCTACAGCTACTTACTTTAGTGTTGTGGACCTAAAGAATGCTTTCTTTAGTATTTCTATACACAAGGATAGTAGATACTTGTTCGCGTTCATCTTAGGGGGACGCTCGTTCACATTTACTCGTGCACCTCAAGGGTACACAGAGAGTCCTAGCATCTATAGTAGGGCTTTGAAAGAACAGCTTGATACCCTTGAATTGCCCTCAACTTATACATTGCTTCAGTATGTTGATGACTTGCTTCTAGCTGTTGACTCTGAGAGCGCCTGTAAGGAGGGTGGTGTGCAGTCAAAATATCGAATCAATAATGTCGAAAGTCATAATCTCGAAAACAATAATGTGGAAAAAAAAAGTTGCATTTTTTATTTTTTTATTTATATATTTTTTTGGGGTCCGGGAATAAAATAAATGGGTAAAACAAAAAAAAGAATTAAAAAAGGGGGGTTGGGGGAACCCCCCATTTCGAATAAAAAACATAATAAAAAAAAATGGACTTTTTTGTTTTTGACATTTTTTTCGAGATTATGACTTTTGACATTTTGACATTCGATTATATGACTATAAACCAAGGAGAGCACTGTGTTATTGCTTATCCATCTAGCTAAGCATGGTCACAAAACTTTGTTTAAAAAGTTTCAATATTGTTGCCAGGAGATCGCCTATTAGAGCTATCTCCTGTCAAAGGAGGGAAAAAGATTGACACCTGAAAGAATAAAACACATTTCAGGCATGTCTGTCCCAAATACACAGAAGGAAGTTAGAGCCTTGATAGGTATGGTTTCTTACTGTAGGTTGTGGATCCCACATTTTTCACTAGTAATCAAACCGATGTTGGCTTTGACAAAGAAGGGCATTTCCTCGCCATTGCCGTGGAACACGGAACACCAGCAATCGTTTAACTTGCTCAAGACTGCATTATGCTCTGCACCAGTTTTGGGCACACCAAACTATGAAAAGGGCTTTGTGGTGTTTGTGCATGAATGTGATGGATGTGCGTTGGCTGTATTAACGCAGGAACATGGAGGAAAGAATAGGCCGTGCAGTTACTTTTCTTCCGCCCTTGATCCTGTAGCATGCGCTTTGCCAAGATGTTTGTGAGCTGTCGCTGCTGCTGCTGCTGCTGCATCTGTAAATAAGAGTGACAGAATGGTCCTAGGCCATGATCTAACCCTGATGGTGCCTCACTCTGTAGATGTTCTACTGAACTGAACCCAAACGCAACACCTCACTTCTGCACGGTTGACGAGATATGAATTGATCTTGTTTGCTCCTCACATTCAAATTAAGAGGTGTTGTGTTCTTAATCCGGCTGAACTCCTACCTTTCCCGCAAGGCACTACTTGCAGCAATGAAGAGTCACATGACTGTCTGTATACTACCGAACAAGAGACAAAGGGTAGAATTGATTTGAAAGACACTCCTTTGGATAATCCGCAAGGAGAGCTGTTTTGTGATGGCTCCTGCATCAAACTTCTGGATGGTACATCCACAGCTGCTTATGCAATCACCACATTAAGCACGGTCGTGGAAACCAAGACAATCACGCATGACTCAGCGCAGGCCTTAGAGATTATAGCATTGACCCGAGCTTGTGAACTTTCTGAAGGGCTTGCAGTAAACATATATACTGATAGTCAGTATGCCTTTGGGGTGGTTCACAACTTTGGGAGACTTTGGTCAGAGAGAGGGTTCTTAACTTCACATGGCACTAAAATCCAACATGGATCCCTAATAGTACAACTACACTCAGCGCTTGCACTCCGTACTCAGTTAGCTGTTATGAAATGTGCAGCACATCGAAAGATTACAGATGACATAGGGAAAGGGAATGCTTTCGCTGATCAGATAGCTAGACAAACTGCTACCGATCCCCTTACGGAGATGTATGTTTCAAGGGAGACTGTAAATATTTATGCAATGGATGAAGATATTGGGTCTGTACGGGATATCTAAGCTGATGCCACGTTAGAAGAATCCAAGAGGTGGGCTTAAGGCCTGGGGAAACTTGATGATGATGGGTGTTGGGTGGATATAGTTGAAGGGAAATGGCTACTCCCTGACGCGTATATAATGATGATGGTCATCATGGCCCATGGTCCTATGCATGTATGTGCCCAGAAAGTGACAAAAATGTTAGAGAAAGTGTGGGCAAATGAAAACATTTTGAAAATTGCCCAGTGCTACGTCCAGGATTGCATGATTTGCCTACAACACAATGTGGGAAAGGGGACAGCAACTCCAAGGGGAAGTTTTGGGCCACCCTCTGTCCCCTTTGAAGTTATCCACTTTGATTTTATTGAAATGGAGCAGTGCAACAATATGAAATACATGCTGGTGGTCATTTGTGCTTTTAGCAAATGGATTGAGGCTTTCCCCGTCAAAAATGCTACAGCCATGACTACTGCAAAAACCATGTTAAAGGAATATTTTCCTCGGTTCGGGTTACCAAGAGTTATCTGGTCGGACAATGGTCCACATTTTTTCACTAATGTAATTCTGCAGATATGTGCGGCATTACAGATCGACAAATGGTTCCATTCGGCCAGACATGCTCAGAGCGCCGGACTTGTAGAAAGACACAATGGTATCATCAAGAACAAGCTCGCTAAGACGTGTGCCAGCACTAAATTAAAATGGCCGGACACCTTACTGATCATGTTATTATCCATGCATACAACCCTTCAAACTAAGACTGGGCTTGCTCCATTTGAGGCGGTAATGGGGAGACCTGCCAATATCTCGAACCTTCCTAAATGCAGATCGTAAAGAAATGTCAAAAATATATTACTTTCAGATTATTGCAGCCAGTTGACTAAAAACCTGTATTTGATTTATCACCAGGTACGAGAGGCTTTACCTGTGCGATACGAGGGCCCGGGCCACAACATACGGCCTGGAAGCTGGCTGCTCATCAAGGCATTTAAGCGCTCTTCTTGCCTTGCACCTCGCTGGCGGGGCCCGTTCCAAGTCCTGTTGGTCACCCAAACAGCGGTGCGGGTTTCTGGAAGAAAGAATTAGATCCACGCGTCTCACGTCACAAAATTTCCTCACCCTATGCCACACGATATTAAAGGAACAGAACCCCTCGCTAAGGCTGCAACCAATGATCCCAAAGCAGTAAATAGAGCTGAGAGTGTGTCAGAGAATCTTTCTGAGCCCGTGAGGCTTGAGGAAACAGCCATTTTGTCTCCACACTCTCCAAAAGTTTTGCATCCGGAAACTGCTGTTTCAAATTCGGCATCTTCACTTGTCTCTGATACGTTGCTTCTAACGGGAAGTGACAACACATTGTTTCCGGATCAATCAGTACTGGGAAAAGCAAGGTACAATCTGTGTCCAAGAAAATAGACTTACGGCACGGTTCTGCTGTGCATCTGATAGACTTACGGCACGGTTCGGCTGTGCATTTGGAGAAGGAAAGGATCACCCAGGGCTTGTTTTTGCCCAAATTTGAGAAAAGGGATTCTGTTGGCTAGGGTTGTGGAAGGACTAAGAAGTCGCGCGGCCGGGTGGTCACCAGCAATGAACATTGGGGTTCCCGTTTGAAGACTACAATGCCTGCCACCGCTACCGCTCGTATGGGACTTGTAAATGATGGGATGACCAACCGGGACAATGAACAATGCACCTGGGCCCCGAAAACGTATTGCTGTGTTTTTATGATGATATTTGGGTTTTTGATAGTCACTGTCTTAGGTTTGTGGTACCTTGAGGAAACTCATCCTTTAGAGTCCTTGTTACCTTCTGAAAGTGTACCTACTGTTCCTACTCCCTTTGTACATTTGCATACTCTGTCCCCCAGGGACTCTCAGCATAGACAAAGGTACCACAATAATACTCTGCTACTTATCATGAACGCTACACATGCCATTATTAATAAGTCTAACTGTTGGGTCTGCTCACATTTACCGCAACACAGGGATAAGGGGTGAGGTTGGTATATTCATCCTTTACCTTTGACAACTGCTTGTTATGCTTCTCTTAGTTCTTTGGCCGTTGGAATGATAGCATCACAGGGAACTTTGATGGCACCAATTTGATAGGTTTTGAGAAACGTGTTTTGACTCCCCTGGGATGCTCGCTTTTCGCAAACAGGAGTAAACCTAACGTTGCTTCTATTAGGCCTTCTGATAGATTGTCTCGTCCTTTCCAATCTTTGATTTCCTTTAAAATGTCTCTGATAGGCAATAAGGATGCCATGCCTCCTTCTTACACTGTTAACCATAGCCCCGATTCAGTTTCTTTTTGCATACAGAGGAATGGAACTCAGTCAATGGGAGAATTTCTAGGTTGTGCCAACGTTGCAACTGGGGATATCAGACCTTTGTATCTAGGCGAACCTGTCTACTTTGTCTGTGGTAATGTAGCATTCCCATGGTTGCCGAGGGATTGGTAGGGAACCTGTTATTTAGGGATCCTGTTAAATGGGGTGTTTATAGCTAGTACAATAGAAGTTTCAAAGGCTCGTCCACGGCAGGACGACAATGGTGCCACTCCAGCACAAATCTTGGGAGATATAGCAAAATCAGTTGTGCCATTTTGGGGGCAGATAGCGAGTTCTGAAGATATCAGAAGACTAGCGAAAGTACTGGAGAGAACCATCAACCGGACCACGGACATACTCTATAATATGACATTAGAAAAGAAGGCGATAAGACTAGTAGCACTTCAGAACCGGATGGCATTAGATTTCATGCTGGCTGAACGTGGTGGAGTGTGTAAATTAGTGGGGTCCACTTGCTGTGTTTTCGCACCAGATTCCTCCCCAACCATCTTCAAGGCAATACAGAATCTGCACGTCCTTAGTTCAGAAGTGCATGTTCCCGAGGGAAACTGGGATCTTAGCGCTTGATTCTGGGACTTCTTGCGATCTTGGGGTTGGAAAGTACTTTCGGTCTTGCTGATTATTTTGGGAATCCTGTTGTTTCTTTGTTGCTTTATTCAGTGTCTACCTAGTATATGTTCGATGCTAGGGGGATGTTTGCACAAGGGATAGGTATGAAAGGACATAAAGTGTATGCCCCAGATGAAACTTCCAAATATGTGTTGAAAGAAATTTTAGTGAATGACCTGATGGCAATAGATATTTCCGACAGCGATTCAGGGTGCATGGACGATGATGCATGGAGATCCAAAGTAATTTTAGCCCTTGGCATAGGCCAAAAGGAGGGTTTGTCAAATGAGAAATTATATCGTGCCTCCTACTGCAATGAATATATGTATATTGGCCTACGCCAAGCTGCTTAAAAGTCACTTGCGGAGAAATCCATGTTGCAAGGTCCTGACCTTAAAATCAATGTAAGCCGCCATTTTAGGATCATCCGCCATTTTAGGTTCGCTTTGTATAGTCACCCTGTGAGTTAAAATGGTGGACAATGGCATTCCGAAATACAACATGGCTGTCTTGACCTGTGTATGTAGCTAATATGTAACTTGCCAGCAGGCCACTTGTTGAGGTCGTGAACTGAGACCTTGTCCTTCGTTGACCTTTGTGTAAAGGATTGCTCGTGCAATGAAACTAATCCGCGAGCATATGTTAAGAACAATGTATTCAAATACTGAACGTAGAACACTTTTTTAACTACATTGGCCCTCATTCCAACCCAGGTGGTAAATTCCCTACTTCCCTAAACAGAGTTTACACCATGGTGGATGGCGAATTTACCGCCCCATTCCAAGGTGAGTGGGGTGGTAAATCCCCAATCCCCATTTACCCTTCCCCATTCCCATTTTTGCCCCATAGGGCATAATGGGAGTGGGGAAGGCGCTAATTACGGCACTGTAAATTACGGTGCCGTAATTAGCGCCAAGGACGCTTAGCGCCTTGGTACTTAACGCCTGCTAAAAGCAGGCGTTAAGGTGTAAATCAGGTGTTAAGGGTTAACGGCGCCGACGGCGCCGTTAAACCCTTAACGCCTGGGTTGGAATGAGGGCCATTGTATTCATGTTTGAGAAGACCTGCATGGGAAATCCCAGAATAAACAGTTGCCATGTAGGCTTGTTGATATATGTATTAAAATGAAACCAGTTACATGTGGATGTGCGGACTTGGCATGAACCCTAGATCAGTAATCAATTAGAGCGATATTAACCCGAAGTAGGGTTGGACATCGTGTTCGCAAATAGTATAAAAGAGCCATGAATTCTAATGTACAGCGTCTCTCACTGAACACACTGAACCACGCTGGAGTTCACTGTGTTGCACGGAGGGCCGATAGCTATTTGATTTTGCTCTGTTCTTCGTAACTGAATTCAGTATAAAATAAAGTACTTTGTATGTTCCTTTTTAACCCGTGTTCGGTGTATTTCCTTTTGGGGAACTCAGCCTCGATATTTTGACTTAGTTTTCACAATCCCATTCCAAGGAGTTACAATGGTGGGGGCAGCCCTTTTTCATTCCCTGGGACAAATGCATATTCTGATTAGGACAGCCCACAGAGAGCACTCACGTGTCCAATCCTATTGACAACCCCACACCCTGAAGAGGAGCCCTTGGTGGAGGCAGAAATAGGAAACAAGCAATTTATATTAATGGTAGATTCAGGTGCAACTAAATAATGCATTATTGATGGGAACTTTCCATTATCAGGTAAAACTCTTGACACACAGTGATTCTCTGGGGCTATTTCTATGGTTCCATACACTGATGAGCTGGATATAAAAGTGTGAGGGAAGGTAGTTTGAGCCCCCTTGTTATATTCAGAGAGTTACCCTGTTAACCTATTGGGTGGGATCTGCTCAGTAAACTAAATATAACTATATCATTCACAGATCAAGGGGTAGTTTGTTCCACTCCAGGGATGTGTATAGCTCAAGCAAAGATAATAATCAATGCAATGGCAAGGGAGTGAGTAGTCCGTGGGGTTCCTGTGGTCCGGACATATTTGTCTATGGTATCAAGGTATTAGCAAAAGCAGTGCCTCAAATTGCGACAAAATGTTGGTAAGTGCCCACAGATTTTAGTTTTCGCCCCATGGTGCCACCCGAGATGTTGGCAGGGATAATATTGTCATTAGATTTGCAAGGACTAGTAGAATCAGACAAAAGAGTAGTCCTGATTGGAACAGACCAGGATGGGTGCGAGTGGCGCACAGTACTATGTGTAGATCCGACAGTACAATTGAAGGAAATGACTGATGAGTTATTTGAGGGCAGTGAGCAAAATGGGGAAATTGTTTTTTTGGACATCTGCATCCCCTGTGAAATCATGGTGCAGTATGGGAAGGTACAGTGCCCCCTGATGGTGACCCCGCCTTTACTTTTTTGAGGAGGATATGCGACTTGTGCCAGCACAATTAGAGACTATTATTCCACATGATGTTGGGTTACTCAGGTGCCTAGCACAATCATCCAGTATGTGGATGATCTGCTGGTATGTAGTGAAAATGAACAACAGTGCAGGAGATGTCTTTTGCATTATTGCAATTACTTGCTCACAAAGGGAGCAAGGCAGATAAAGCTACAATACTGCCAACAGGAGGTACTATACTTGCGGACAACTCATTTCTGCAAATGGGAACAAAATATTGCCAGATAGGGCAGTGGCAGTATGCGCCACCCTTAGGCCCAGTACTGTCAAGGAAATGCAGCAGTTTTGGGCTTATGCAATTATTGTAGGAAATGGATCCTAGACTAAGCAGTCTACACAAGGCCACTGTTACAAAGTATCAGGGAAAGACAGAGGCCTTAAAAGTAAATTGGAATGGAGTGACAAAATGAATAGACAATTTGAGGACTTGAAAGAAGCTATCTGCACGGCCCCTGTTTTAGCAACTTCGGATTATACATAGGAGTTTTATTTATTTTTCCTACTTTGATGAACGGTTAATGCATTGACGGAAGGAGACATACTATATGTTGATGGGTCATCAACAATTGATGAGGAGACAGGACGGGGCAAACACGGGTGTCAGTGGTGCGCGATAAAGGGTGGGGAGAAATAATGACCACCCCTGTAGAAAGTGAGACCACAGTTCCAGACACAGCATTGTCCATATTACAACTGAACCATAATTTCCTGGGGAACTGATCAGCCCCAGGTTTCACGGCACGTATGAGGTTGTGTTCTGTAGCTCTCTTGCCGTCCGTGTTAAGGATTTAAGATATTGGGTGCATTTCTCGGATATCCGAAGAGCACCTGAGACAAGGTTAAGCTCATTAAGAACATAGACAAAGAAGAGACATTTTTAAGAAACCATGCCAGGGTGGTGTGCAGTGGCACACACTTGATTTTTTTCTTTTTTCTTTCTTTCCTTTTTCATTTTTTCATTTTTTATTGTTCATTTAGTTTTAATCTTTCTTCAATTTGTTTAGATTTTTTCCAATTTTTGAAGATCCAGAACCCAGTGAGCCCTGGTAGGAAAAGGGTCTCTTTCTCCCTCTCCATCTCACTCTCCCTTTCCCCCCTCTCTCTCTCTCTCTCTCTCTCTCTCTCCTTCTCTCTCTCTCTCTCTCTCTGTCTCTTTCTCTCTGTCTCTCTTCTTGCTTTTTCTCTCTCTTTCTCTCTTTCTTGATAACCTTTTTTCTCAACGTGTTCATACCTCTCTGTTATGTAGGGATAATGTCAATAAGAATGACATTTGTTCTAGGAATTACATATTATAATTTTTAAGTATTATATTGTTTTGTATGACACTGGTCATGGTTGTTGCAGTGGATAAAGGTATGTCTGTTATATGGAGTGGCCACATAAAGGGGGGGTGTACAGTCGGGAAATAATACTAGTATGACTATTTGCATGATGAAAAAGAATCACAAATGCACTTATCCCGCACCCATCAGTGGCTCCTAAGGTTTTAGTTCCACATCCATTCCCAATTAAAGAGGCACAATGC
This sequence comes from Ambystoma mexicanum, assembly GCF_040938575.1. Lineage (NCBI taxonomy): Eukaryota > Metazoa > Chordata > Amphibia > Caudata > Ambystomatidae > Ambystoma > Ambystoma mexicanum. Next base: position 505,433,854 of record NC_090936.1, on the reverse strand, counting down.
TTGGTACATCTTGCACTATGTTGGATAAAGGACATGTTTCAGGCACACAGCATGTAGTTGAGGAGCATTGATCTAGGCCCGGTGCTATGCAATAGCAATACGAAATACTGCAAATGTCTTCAAGTACCATATTTTTCCTTGGGAGGTTACTCACATGTCAGCGACAAATAACAGGGCACCACAGTGGCGTGACCAGAAGAGGGACTGATCGAATACAGCAGAGAAGCAATACCCCAAGTACACAAATATGGTCCCAATTCATCAAAAGGCTGACATGGATTTCAACAATGGAGAAGCCAGTGCAAATACATAGAGATATAAGGCCTCATAAAGAGTCCGCCGGTCTCGACTTAACGTTTCCGTTATAACCACATCGGTGCCGTTTCCGTGATCACCATATTCTGACCTACGAATCCGGAAATACCACCACAATAAACCGCCACTGCAGAGTTAAGGCATCCGTAAACTTTGTCGACACGGAAACCCCCCAGTTACCAGCAATACGTAACACAGTGCGCATTACGAGCATCACGGACATGGAAACACCGCGTAAAAACTGTGAACACGGTGGCGGTATCGCCACCACCGCGAACATGATGTTAAACAGTGCCTGGTGAGCTGAATCAAGCCACAGGTGCACCAAATGAGCCCAGCTGGACCCAGCAGGCCACTGGGAGCTCGAAAAAGGGCCACACCCAGGCCAACTCCAAACACAACTATGCAGGCTGCAGCTCTAGCAGCATTGGGACTGGGGCTATTGAACCAACAGTCAGCACTGCACATGGTGGCAGTAATGGTGCACAGGAGGATGAGGCGGAGGCGGTGGAGGCACAGGCGGCTGTTAGCAAACCCTGGACCCATGCCAAACCCAATTGTGCAGCTTGCACGACCCTGCAGGCAGCCTGCAATACCCTGGATCAGGGCCTCACCCTGGAACCTGACCCCAGGACAGATCCACACATTATACCGGCTGGACCGTCCAACAATCATGTACATCACCACCATGATAGAGGACGACATCAGCAGCCACATTGACATTTCCACCACCATCCCCCCCCCTCCTGAAGGTGTGTCGGTACTGCATTTTTTTGGCACCAAACTTATCAGCACACAGTTGGTGAGCTGCATGGGCTCTCACAACCCTGCTTTTCAAACATATTGGGACAGGTAATGGATGCCCTGTTGTGCCATCTGTCGGAACACATCGCCCTACCCTGTACCCATGCCCAGGTCATTGCCACCAAGTTGGCCTTCCATGCTATTGCAGGCATGCCAAATTGCATAGGTGCAGTAAACTGCACCCACATAGAGCTGACAGTACCACATGTAATCGAGATGGTGTACCACAATAGGAAACTGTACCACTCACTGAATGTACAGATGGTATGTGACGCCGGACAAGTAATAACACATTGCTGTGCACGTTTCCCGGGCTCAACACATGACTCAATGGTCCTGTGGAATTCGACATTGCCACGGTACATGGAACGCTATGCTGGACAAAGCACGTGGCTATTGGGTGAGTACAACTGCTAATGCACAGGCCCTGTGGAAGGGGGGTGTGTGTCCAGGACAATGACCTATGTGAGTGGGCTGGTACAACAGCACATGCACACCCTCCCCCCTATGTAATGGACAGTCAGCACAACCCAAACACCACAAATTACACATGACAGGTTGCCACAGTGTGTCCGTACACACCCTGCCAAATGAGATACACAACCAATACTACCACAAGCCCATACATCTTGAGCCACTCAATGCATCCACCCACACTATGCACCACTGCCCCCCAATGCACATGATGCCTGAACATGAGACAAACTGCATCAAACACATTATCACAGTCATTTGATTGACTCTACCATGTTTGTACATCACTGCACAATGCCACACTTACCAATCACTATTGTCCGCAAGGGCAACTAGATATGCACAGCAAGTTGTTGGTCAATGTACAAATGCCAACGACAGAACAATGAGCCACGAATGGTAATCACCCACATGTCCAACCAGTGCTTGACACATGTGGATGACTGAATGATGACACAAGATTGAACTGCATCTGATCAAGACATGATACCAGACACTGACATGTCCCCCACATTTCCATCCCATGTAGGCGATGCTGGATATGCATTGACGCCATGGCTGATGACGCCTGTACCGAGCCCAAGGGACAGGCATGATGAGGTGTACAACAGGGCACACGTCCGCACACGTGGCATGATTGAGAGGACATTTGACCTACTGAAGGCCAGGTTCCGCTGCTTGAGCAGATCTGGCGGATCACTGCTCTACAGCCCAGTGAAGACGGGTAAAATTACGCTTGTGTGCACCATCCTGCACAATCTGTGCATGCGCAGGAACATTCCGCTGCCCCCAGACACAGAGGATGATGATGGAGCTGAAGATGGGGATGGGGATGGGGATGGAGATGGGGATGGGATGGCTCCACCTCCTCCCGGGGGTGCGCAAGATGGCTAACGAGCACGGGATACACTCATTCGCATTTACTTTTGAGAGACTGCACATTGACAGCATTGCATGGATATGACAATGGCAGTAAATAAATGAATAGACTGCAAATGAAATGATGGATGTCCGCTCATTAATGATTTTCTCAAAGGTGATATATTTTAGACAAAACAGGGAAGAAGATGCATTGGGTAGGGAAGCGGTACACCTGTGAACACCCACCACCCAAACGTACCCACCCCCAACCCGGCCCCAATGTACTAACCCCCTAATGGACCTCCCCCACCACCCAAATGTACCCACCCCCAACCCGGCCCCAATGTACTAACCCCCTAATGGACCTCCCCCACCACCAAACGTACCCACCCCCTTACACCCTTTTTGTCCATGTATGTGTCCTGCACTGCCAAATACACATGACATTATTTGCGTGTGTGCATCTGCGCATGGGCATCCTTCCTTAAGGGCCCTGTCAGGTGACTTGAGCACCTCTGTGGGCTGGCAGTAGTGGAGCTAGATGGGGTGGTGATTGTGGACGGCACAGTTGGTGTCAGTTTTGGCATACGTCCCAGATACGCCTGCTGGGCAAACAACATGGACTCCACTATCGTGGATGTATGGTGGTGGCAAACCGTCCAATGGCCCTGGACATCCGAAGCACAGATGTAGTGTAACTCTCCCTCTGCAGCCTGGCCTCCTCCCGCTTTCAACTAGCTGGGTAAGGGTGGCCTGCTGATCCTCCATCCTCTGCATACGGGCATTCAGCTCAGCCATGGAGGGTGTTGGTGACCTCATGGGACTATGCAGTGATGGGGGCTGAAGTGCAGGTCTTGGAGGGATGATATGTCATCCAGGTTGGGCTCCTCCCCCTGTGGCCCTACATCAGCCTGCAGGGCTGGGGCACTGTTGTCACTGCCTGGAGCCTCCTCTGCAGTGCAGATGTTCTCAGGGATGGGATCTGTGGGCAAGATGGGTGGGCGTGGCACTTGTGTGGCAGCAGGCAGCATGGGGATGGTGGTGTTGGCTGGTGCATCAGTGACAGATGCAGCTGGTGGCTGAGTTGCAGAGCAGCTTGTCTCATCCTCCTGGGCAGGGGTGCTGGGCTTGCCTCGCCTGTTGGGTGTTGTCGCTGTCACTTGAAATGGTTGTGGGGACACAGAGGGCATGCTATTAGTTGTGTGCTGCTACCTGATGGGTCCATCACATGCATCAGACAGGTCAATCAGTGAGCATTTGCATTAACACACATATGACTGTTGATGGCCATGTATTGTGGGGGTGTTGCTTCTCGTCTGGGTCTTGAATGGGCCCTTTGGGGCACTCCTGGGGTGGGTGTGAATTGGCCCTTTGGGGCACTCCTGATGGGGGTTGTGAATGGGTCCTTTGGGGCACTCGTGGGGGAGGGTTGTGAATGGGTCCTTTGGGGCACTCCTGGGGGGGTTGTGAATGGGTCCTTTGGGCCACTCCTGGGGGGTGGTTGTGAATGGTTCCTTTGGGGCACTCCTGGGCTCAACAAGTACTCATGGCATTGTAATGTGTGCACTTACCAGCATCTGTAGGTGGGCTCACTCCTGCCTCTGCATCGCCAATTCCATGTATTGCCTCAAGGTGGAGCACACTGCTGCCGCGCTCCTCCCATGTCTGCAGTCTTAGTGGTGAGGCAGGCCCTCCACCTGTGCTGCTGCTGTGTTGCCAGTGTGCATCAATTAGGTTTCGCACCCTCAGTCTGAGGTCGTCCCACCTCTTGTGGCAGTCCTTCACGCTGCGTGTGGTGACACCCACAGCTGTACACTTGCGTGAAGCTTCTGCCCACACCTCTTTGCTACACTGCTGGGTTGCACGGTGTTGGTTAGCGCTGAACAGCATTTCTGCATGCTGCACAATGTGGTCCACTAGTACAGTCAGCTCTGCCTTGCTGAAGTGTTGTTTACGCTGTCTCTCTGCAGGGATCCTGGCTGCCATGGTGTTGGTCCTTTTTGCCTTCTCAGAGTAGTGATTTGGCCTGTGCTGACTCTGGATGCCAGTGGATTGTGGTTTATATAATGTCCGCCTCTCTCTTTCTGGTTTTCGCAGTCAGGGTATTTCCGCTTCTGTGTTTGTGAGGACGGTGGCGGGCATGGTTTTTACACTGCTTTTGGGGGCGGTATGTCCATTTTCGTGGGTGTTTACGTGGTGACAGTGACACTGTTTCCACGTCGGCGTGGTGCACGCAACCGACAGGACATAATCGGCCGCTCTTTCTGCAACCTTGCGGACACAGAAACTTTATTACCGTCGTTACGGAATCACTGCATTCCGGTTCGGCGGACTCCAAATGAGGTCCATAGACAATGAACTTTGTTTTAGCAATGAAGGAACAGTACCTGTTGGTGAAAACACACAGTGCAGCCACACGCTTGTGATCCCTGATATTATGAAAGGTACGGCAGTGGTGATGGATTACTACTGGGTTTGTGGCCCACAAGCCTACTTGCACCTCCCACCCTCCTGGAAGGGCAAGTGTTCACTGACAACCCTACACTCAGTGCTACTAGTAATCCTGGAAGAATGCCTGAAGGGAGAAGAAATGCCTGTCGAGGTGCAAACAGCCACTCCAGCATCTAAAGAAGCAGAAAACATTTGCAGATAACACAAGAATTTGTTATGCTGCAAGAAAAAGGACGATTTCAACAGCGGGGAAGAAAGAAGTGGTGGAACTACATATCAAAACACTCTTCCACACTGCTCAGAGGAATACCTGATGGGTATCGACTTTTTAGCTCAGCAGAGACTTTCTTTTCATCTTTTTTGGCTCCTGGGGTACAAGCAGCTGCTAACACCAAGTGGGTTCAGATCAGACAGTGGGAGCTAGTCCAGCTGGCCAGTGACACAGAGAATGCGTTCAACGCCATCAAAGTAGAGTTTCGTGCATTGAGACTCATGATGATGCAGAACCGCTACATGTTGGATTTGCTAACAACCATTGAAGGAGGAGTGTGCAAAAGTTGGGAAGCAGCTGCTGCACTTTTGTATCCTCGTAGGCTGCTAAGAATGGGTCACTATCCCACGTCATCAAGGGGGTGCACAACCTAGGTGTTCAAATGAAGAAAGAAGGTGGAGTTCAGAACACGGATTGGCTATCGATTGCCTTTGATTGGGTCCCGTCAATACTGGTGCCTGTTATCATATTCTTCTTGGTCCTCTTCTGCGCATGTCAGTTGGGTCTCCGATGTTGTGTCAATATAATTCCTGATAGTGAAAAGATGATGTTATCTATTGGGGGATCTGTAACACCTTGCCATAAAATCAACAGCGAAACTCAAACTAATATTTCTGGGGTTGTAGATATGTCAGGTGGGGATGAGTTTGTTACTGTAGAAGTAACAAAAAGGGGGAATGTTGGGAAGGAGATAGCTTCTTCCTGCACCACCAAGCGCTTTAGAATTAGGCAGAACTTCCTTTGACTGCTTCTGCGGCCTACAAGGCATCAGAGGTAAAGGGGGCTCTGGGAAAGCTCTCTTATGCAAATATAATCACACACAAAGACATGGGCAGGCAATAAAAGAAGGCAGTTATTATTTAAATATAAGGTGGAAATAACTATTAGCTGAAAATATTTGTAAATGTCAAATTCTATGCAGTTCTAAAAATCTCAAAGCACGATAAAAGTAGGCTCTCTGAATGTGCTAAAAATGGATCGCAGGGCTCATGCAGTGTTGCATCACAGAGGCTGGTAGAATAGCACAAAGTAACTCAGCAGTGGTCGGATGTCTGTCAAAAGCCCATGCAGATAAGAATAGGTGATTTTACATGCTCAATGCACAATATGCATAATTATGAAAAACTGGTTTAAAAGGAGATTATAAGACCAGATATAAATATGAGTAAGATGAGTGGAGTATGAATGCAAATTAGTTATAGAAATGTTTAGTTTTTTCTGGGTCTAGGCCTCAATGGTTATAAAAGTCTGCAGTGCTGCAGTGTGTGGCTATGTAAGGTATTCTTATGTAAAGTAGCATGTCCTCACAGAAATCGCCGACCATGGAGAAAGGAAGACTGGAGCATCCCTTGTATGGAATCAGGATGGTGTGGGATTGAGTCATTCCCATATCCAGTGACCAAGCCAAGAGTATAAAAGCTCCTGCCTGGCACCAGTTTGCAGGAGAAAGGAATAATGAGGGACAGAAGAGACCGTTCAGGCAGCAGAGTTCTTTGCTCCTATCCTCATTTCTGTAAAGAATACATTTGTTTTTTGATAGACTTTGGCCTTACTACCCTAGAGGGGTGTACTTTACCCTGGTGTGAGATTGATTAGGGGTGCTCTTATAATTAGGGATACCCCTGCAAATTGGGCTACCCTTACAGTAGCTACAACTCTTTTGGGGAATTCTCAATGTTCATACGGCACAGCCCTCTTCAGAAGGAAGGGTTTTGAAATGGAGGAGAGGGGTGAGTGCAGGGGCGGAGCCAGTCTCAAAATTTTGTGGGGGCTGGATGGCAGTTTTGAAAACTGTTAGTGAGATGGGACAGTAAACCTATTGCGCTACTGATTAAGGTCCCCATCCTACTGCCCCATTCCCAAGCCCAGGAGGCTGAATGAATATTACACTTTCCTTTGGCCCATTCCATCCATCTATCACTCCAACTCACCAGAGGAATAGCCATGATTCTGTTTCAAGTGGGGCTTGAAGCTAATGTAGTAGGGCCCACACTAAGAAGAGCCCGCAGAGGGAAGGGCACTTGTTCTGACCCCAGCCAAATGCACAGGAGTGGCAGAGAGTAGTGAGGGAGGGCTATCCAATCAAGGGGGATGGGGAGTTGACCCCTTGAGAAGTATTTTTAAATGATGGGTTAAAATAGTGCATTTTTCAGTACACTTTCTGTGATAAATTAGGTAAAATGCCACACAGTTTACATTCGTTTTTGCAGGGTAAGGTGTAACAAGTCCATTAGATGCCAAGCCACCAACAATACACAAGAGTATTTTCAAACACATTTTTATAATGCCTTTGCCCACTATATGCCAGTACTCTGCAAGTGTAAAAAAGCATGTTAATGGTGCTTCCACCTGTCCATTCTGGTGCACCTTTATTTGCCACTATTCCCACACAGGAAAATATGCATGTTTGCTTTGTCCATAATGCCAGTAAGGATACTATAACAAAGCATGTTTATGATGGCTCTGTCAATAGATGCGAGTATACCCATGTAAGAACATACTCCCTTTGGCTTTGCCTTAATGCCAGTGAAAAAAAAGCCATGCCGCAGTAAGAAAACCTATTGTGGCTGGCTACACAACTCCCCCACTCTCCATATAAGAACTCTCATCATGTTGTATTTTCTCCCTAATGGCAGTAAAAAATGTCATGCCACAGTAAAAAACCATTGCTTTGCAGGCTGCACAAAGGCCCTCGCCCCAATGTAAGAATAGTTATGTTGCCTTTGGCTTTAAGACCAGTACAAAACTGCAAAGCCACAGTAAGAAAACATGTTCTTGCTGGCTAGCCCGCCAGATAGCTCAGCCGGCTGAGCGCATGCTATTGTAATTTGAGTCTGATTCACAAGTTCAAATCCTGGCAAGGCCAGCTCGGCCTTTCTTACTTCAAAGTGATCTCCCTGATCTCTACCCTCCTCTACAGACCTTGACTATTATGTTGCTTGTGCAGCTTGTTACCGCTCTCTTACTCAGTACTGTACTGTGTTTTCCCTGCTCACCAAGTTGTACCAGCGCCGTGATACTTACGGGTTTGGGTGCTGTCAATAAATGCGATAAAGAAATAAATAGATTAAGCTCATTAAATGAGTGCAAACTTTGGTTGGGTGATACATTTATGTAACTATGTTCTCTGTACAGCGCTTTGGCGAAAGCGCTATATAAATAACATATTATCATTACACAAATCCCCCATATAAGAACACTTATGTAGCACTCATCATTTTATATTTCCCCACGTAAGAATATTTATGTAGCCTTTGACCTTAACACCAGTTAAATAAAAAGCCAAGTCAAAATAAGGAAACATGCCCTTGCCCTCCCCATGTAAGAACACTCATGTTGGCTTTGCCGTTAATGAGAGTGCAGCATTCAATGCCACAGTAAGGCCCAGCCAGGCCAGCCCCACTGGAGTATTTCCCCCACCCCCCGCACCCCCTCCAGCCACACCATCACATAGAAACACTCAAGCTGGCATTCCTTTGCCCAGAAATGGCAGTAAAACATGTCATGCTCTTGTCAAAAAATACTCAGGTCCTAGCGTGCCTACACACAGATACACACAGAGATATGGACACATGCAGACACATTCACCCACCAGTCACCCACACAGCTAGTTAGGGGCGGGGTCTTCTGATACCCCCCATGGCAGCCCTTTGCCCTCTGCCTCTACCTTCACTTCAATGCCTGTTTTCTCACCTCAGAGAGCAGTGTATTTTCTTAACTAAATACACTGCTCTTAGAGGTTCTAGCAGTCTGAGATCCTGGCTGGGCTTAACAGCGGAGTGATGCCGGCTGTGTCAAAATCAGGGGGGGAGGGCTTTGGCCCTGCCAAGCCCATGCCTGGCGCCACCCCTTAGTGAGTGGGAGAGGCAGACAGTGCGAGCAGCAATATGGAAAGGAGAGGACACATGTTCTTCAATGATATGATATGATAATGTATTTATATCGCAATTGTGCACAAGTGTTTCAGAGCGCGACAAGGCAAGGGAGGGGAAATGGGGAGAACAAAACAATCTTACTTACCAACTCATCATGAAAATGACTTGATGTTGGAACTAAGCTATGACAGGGCGTTAAAAAGACCCCAACATAAATGGAAAGGATGCCTCCATCCACTCAGTTAAGGGTATTTTTCCCGGGCAGGCAGCAGAGGAAAAAAGCACTGCTTTATCAGGACATGCTGATGCGTCAGGGCGAGGGCGCGCAGAGCGGGAGAGCCGAGCGGTGGCGTCGGGCGCCAACGCGGGGGACAGCATTATGCATCAGGGCGGCCATCCCTCAGTGTCAGCTGCAATTTCTTTAATGACAGCTGTATGAGCACCACGCGATTGCGCCATTTTATCAGAGTCCGGGGCCTGGCGCTGGGAAAGACAAATTACCAAGCGCCTCTGAATCGGGGGAATCTTAATTTGATGCCCAGCGTGCGCGCCGTCTCCAGAACGCAAAGGGAAATAAGGGACATACATCATAGATGCGCGCGCTGGAGCCAGACCGAGCCATCCCTCAGTGTCCAATTCCAGCTCGCCTGCATGTGTGTCTCTGCGCGGAGGATGGACACCAGATGAGACCCGCTCGCGAACGCCCACCCCACCCCACCCCAGCATCCTGCTTTGCAGAACTATAAACATTTCAATCCAATATGTGTGTAGAGAACTTTAACTGATATGACGACTGGTCCAAAAGAGGGCCCCACAGCGAGAAAAAGAGCCACAGAAACTCCCTGCAATGGTTTATGTACATCGTCGGTGGCGTCACTAGAAATCAGTATTAGAGGGGGCAAACCAGGGGGCACACATACAGAAAGGGGAGGCAGGGTGCTGGCACATCAAATAATGGTGTTTAAATATACCTATATTTTACAACGCTGATTTTTAAAAAAAATGTGACATTATGCATGTACAGAGTAGGTTTAAGACAATACAAGTTTTGTTTAAAGTTAATATACATCCAAAAAGTTAGCTCACATTCAAAAGAGGCAAAAATGCACTATGCACTGAAAAAGAGACATCACCGCCAGCACAGCTTCAACTAATGTGCAGTTAGAGGTGGTATTTAGCAGAAGAGACATCACTTCTAGCTGAGCTTTAAACAATATCCAGGCAAAACGAGTCCGTTTAACAGAAGATCTATCACTTATACCTCCGTTTCAAATGATAGTTAAGAACAGTCTGTTTAACAGATGGTAATATCGCCTACCGGCGCTGAGCATGGTGGGAAAGGAGGCAACACCCCCCTTGCTTTTTAGCAATGTTTGCAGGAATCGTATGTTGCCCCTATGGAATTGTTCACAGTTTTTAGTTTACAGCTGGTGGCTGGTTTGGCCAGTGGTGGCTCGTGAATTTTTTAATTGGTGGCCATAAATATTTTCCTTTAATGTGCCAGAGCGACCTAGCATAGCGAGGATGCCTGAACCAATCAAAGAGGGTTGGGAGGATCCCCCCCAAGAAATTGTTTTATATAATGGCTTAACATGGTGCATCTTAGAGCACACTTTTTATGAAAATGACAGTTTGCAATTGGTTTTGTAGGGTAACTCAAGAAAAAGTCCAATAGATTGAAGTTACCAACAGTGCACAGGAGCATTTACCCATGGTGTCTTTCTCCACAATATATGCCAGTATAAAAACATGTTCATGCTAACTGTACCAATATAAGGCAGTATTTTGATATAACAACATACTCATGTTTGCTTTGCACATTATGCCTGTAATGATACTGTAAGAAAACATGTCCACGCTTGTTCTGCCAATATATGGCAGTACCCCACATAAGAACATACTCCAGATGGATTTAACATTAACCATGTCATGCCACGGTATGAAAACATGGCCAAACTGGCTGCATCAAAATGCCAATCTAGCCACATAATAACATTGATCATGCTTCCTTTATCAGAGATGCCCAATACAAAATGTCATGCCACAGTAAGAAATGACTAGACTGGCTGCATTAAATTGTGAGTCTGCCTACATACTAACACTTAGCATGCTTGCTTAGCAAGGATGCAATACAAAATGTCAGTCCACAGTAATAAATGTCTAGACTGGTATCACCAAAATGCCAGTCTAGCCACTTAATAACACTTATCATGCTGTATCAAAAATTCCCAATATAAATTATAATGCCACAGTAAGAAATGGCACGATAGCCTGCACTAAAAGGCCAATCTAGCTATATAATATTACTTATCATGCATCCTTTAACAAAGAAGCCCAATACAAAATGGCATACCACAACAAGAAATGGCTAGACTGGCTGCACCAAAATGCCAGTTTGGCCACATAGTAACATGTCTCATTCTTTTTTTTTATCAAAGATGTCCAATACAAAATGGCATGCCACAGAAAAAATGGATAGACTGGCTGCATTAACATGCTAGTCTAGCTACATAATAGCACTTATCATTCTTGCTTTATCATTGATGCACAGTATAAAATGCCACCCCTGCCTCCTAGCTCCCCAGCGCCTCACACACATACAATTAATGTGAGTCATGGTATTTTCTACTAGGCATCTATCATAGGTGTCCAGAAGAAAGATATTGTGCCTGGCCACTGGGACCCCAGCACCTCAGATGCACACACTGTGATCATGTGTTCATGCAAGCTGATGACAAAGCTCCACTATCCATTTGTATATGCAGGGAGGTGCAGAGTGCCCTCTTATACTTACAAACATGCAATTTCCCAGTCAGCATCCCCATTGAGCCATGAAAGTCTGGGGAAGCAAAACAACCTTGGATTTGTATGGCCCAATGGACATGCGCGTCCGGGGAACAGAACTGCCAAACAGAAACTATGTTTCCCTGTGACAGTTCAAGCGAATCTAGAAGTGCTACCTCAGCTGCAAAAAGAGGCCGAGGGAGCCCTCAGTTTAGACTGGGCTGGCTCCTCCATAATGTGCAAGGGGGCCAGTGGGTCAGCGCCCTCTTGCCCATTATGGGCAAGCCACCATTGGTACTTCCTCAATAAATGTATGCAGAGGGTCAGTGGGACTGGAGATAAACTACTGCTGACTTTGAAGTCATATACTTGGGCTGCACTGTTGCCAATGCAGTGATTTTCAGCACATTAAGGGATCCATAAACACACCCTACAGTGGAAGGCTAACAGGTTAGCTCAGCAGGTTGAGTGACTGTTGCTGAGATTTTATATATTTAAAATTATCTGTTAATCGTATGACTTTTAAAATACGAGTGCTATAAATTGTGTTTGGCAAGGGTGTGAGTTGGGCAGTTGCTTGCTTATATTCAGGATGGGGATGGGGTAATTTCGGCCCCCATAATGAAAATCCAATATTGGCACCCATGAGCCCACAGTTTAGTTTCCTAGTAACTGTTGTCATGCCAAGAGAAGCATGTATGTGTGATTAAGCAGTTTGACAAGCATTTAACCTCATTACCAATATATCCTGGGATAAAACACAAAGGAAGGGACACAACAATCACAGGGTATTTGTGTGAAAGTCAAACAAAAAACTAAACACAGTTTAAAGGAAGCTAGTAGATGGTTTAGGAAGCATGTTTCACTTTGGAAATGTCTTTTTCTATGCTGCACATTTGGAAACAAATGCTGCACCCAACATGTAGGAAGTCTGCTTTTAACATTGATGGCCCCACCCATTCGTGACCTATTAATGTCTGTGGTGTCCTTCCAGGCCATAGGAAAAGCAGAGGCTCAGCAAATAGATCCTGCAAACGTGTGAATGATGGTTGGGCGAAGGAGCATCTTTAAAACTCCTGGAGCGAGTCCTTTGCCAGAGGGGTGGGGGGCTGGCCATCAATTGGGGGTGGGGGTGCATAGCAGAAAATAGATCAGGCAATTGCCCCTTTTTGCCCTCCTCCAGAGACGCCTATGAGCATCTTCGGCATAGAACCAACATGCTATTATCATTGGCATGTCCATTTTCACCACTTTAGTGCAGTCATTCCACTATTTAAGAAACACTCAAATGGTGACCATCATATTGTGCGAGGGTGACTTAAAAAGTGAAAAAACTGGAGCAAGATGTGCCTGGCAACCTTTTGGGATGGTTCAGCTCGCAGTGCAGCAGTGTGCACAAGATGCGTGATGGGAGTACCAGAGACACTGAATTACATGGCCAGGGGTTCCTGCCTCTGCACAGGCTGCAGGTGTGGAGGCTTTGATATCCTGAAGCTTAACGCGATAGTGAATCATTATGTCCAGGTCATGGCCCTTCTCGTCAGGCCACACACTGCACAGTGCCTTCGGGGCCCACCATATGTTGATCCCATGTTAAGCACTGCCAGGCGGGTCCGGCACGAGGCATGGGCAGTCTGTGTGGCTGACCATAGGGGCCTCCAGCATATAAAGGGATATTGCCTTCAAAAGGGGCGGTGCTGCCTCCATTTATGAGGCTGCCTTGTTGATGCCCCAGTGAGGCAAAGTGTCATAGCTCAACCCCCTGCTGAGATGCTGTGGAGACAAATACCCAGGGCCATCATGAGGCGGGTACCAGAAGGGGAAACGGCCTTTGGCCTTGCAGGGCATAGGGGCCTCGCTGGGTGTGGTAGGTGCACTGCCTCCCAGCCTCTTCATTTGCATGACACATACAAAAGCGAAATATGCATTCTTCTCTGTGTATGCGGTTTTGCAGCACGCAAGTTAAAGGGTGGTTTAGGGGGAAGGTACTCTACCATTCGCACATCATACACCTCAAGCAGTAGGGTGCTGGCTGACAACAAAAGGAGCGTAATTAGAGGCAGCTCGCATTTTGACGCTCTCAGCTGTGCTGTGCATGCTGAAATTACAGCTGTACTACTGGAACACTCGGCCTGAGTTACAAAGCGTTTTGAGTGTATTTTTCCCGTTGAAAAAACGTTTAGTGAATCAGGTCCTCTGCTGTTTTAAGTAATCGATGTCTGTGGCACATGCAGAAAAGACGATGTACTTTTTTTGTTTTCATCAAACCAATTTAACCTGTAATCCATTCCGTTTTCACTGTATTGCACCCTTGTTATAACAATGACCACATAGAATAACCAAAGTTGAAATGCATGTTATAGGCTTCAGTGGCAGTATTGTTTAGAAGGTAGCTCAGTGAGTTAACCACTTGTTGCAGAAAACTGTGTTCATATATGCGGCGCCACAGTACCCAATCCTGAGGTGATATGTGTTGATAAATGCAGTTCATAGAAACACTTACTGGCCTATAAAACCATATACCTGCAACGGAAACACTAGTTTTAAAGTCTAAAATAGTATCAGTCTGGTGCCGACTTATTTACTCTTCCCAATAAGGAGCATGATGCATGAGACGGAAGCCATGGTTAGGATGGTCAAATAAGAGAGAGAGAAAGAGGGGGAGAGAGAGAGAGAGGGAGAGAGAAAAAGAGAGAGAGAGAAAGAGGGAGAGATAGAGAGAGCGAGAAAGAGAGAGAGAGAGAGAGAGAGAGAGAGAGAGAGAGAGATGGCTCCGCATATGATGAGAGAGAGAGATCAACGTGTGCAGTCCAGTATCCCGGCTTCACCTATAGACACGACAGTGATTCTGGTCAGATCTTCTTCATTGATTCTATAGCCGTTTGCTGATCTTTAACTGAATCTAATTCTGACCATTTGAGTAGAAGGGAGCATAGAGATGACCAGGCCAGCTACCAAAGCAGACTCAGAGAGCAGAAGAAGGAACACATCATCACTCAGAACCTCACAGATTCACTGACGATACCTGAGCTGCCATCTTAACCTATGGAGATGGGTTACACTTAATCTTGGAATGTGCAATACACTGCAAAAGTACAGAAGAGCCTACTGCCACCACCTGCTTGTGCAGCATATTCCGGCAATGGTTCACAGGCCTGACAGGTAGAACTGTGTTAAATGGCACGGCCGCTCTGCCATAAAATATCCTGATCTACCTGCATCTCTGTGGACTGGGAAGAAGGGGGTTGGCTGGGCATCGAGCCTGGTCTGGAGGAGTGAGTGTGCTGCGCTCTGCTTACTGGTGGGGGTGGCAGGGTGAGTTTCGAGAGGGTGTTGCGACTAGAATGGTCGTTCATCGCTGCATAACTGAAGTGAGCAAGGGCCTCACCAGACTACGGTGAGACTGGCGATTCATACACCTGAGGCTGCTCCTGCTGATAGGGCGCACAGTCATTCGCCATCTTTTACCATACTCCTTTGTTTATCTCAGGAGTGAGTCTGAGTAGCGCCTAGTGCTCCCTTGATTCCCTTCTAGGCACTTCTATAAACCTGAGTGTTGTAAAATGGCATGCCCACAGGCACACAGTTTGATCTGATAGCATCTGACTGTGGATTGGAGTGTGAGGGAATGATTATTCGGCCAACGGATGCAAAGTGGGCCACTACATCCAGGGTGCATGTCCTATAAGGTCCCTTAAACTCAATCTAAGGGAAAGGAGCGTACACCAGCTCGAGGGGTCTGGTCATTCACAATGATCTTTGGGCCTTGTGGCCTTATGCTGTGGAGTTACTTCTGCAATCGGAGCTGCAGACCCATCCGTGACTCAGGGGCGGTGTCTGCACTGTTTTGCAGGTGGTCACCTGGCACCTGTGCCTGTGCATCCTTTATCTCTGTGATTCTGGCTTGTCCTTCTTTTCTTGCTAATAGTGATGCTTGCATTGGCATGCTGATATATACACATCGGAGCCTGACTGGTCATCGGAATCAGGCGCATCAAAGGGCATCAGGCACATCCTATGACAGACCGGCGTGCCGCCTGCTCCAAAGGCAATACAGACTCTTCATCCACTCGAAGAAGAGGTCCCATAGTCAAGCCTGTATCTATGGGGCCACTAACAACACAGGAAAACGGTTTAAAATCTTCAAGGAACTCTCCAATCCTTCAGCAGTCTCCACTTCTCCCCAGATGTCCCTGACCCCTTGTACTTCACTGGCCTTCCACTTCTCAGACAAAACTCAGGACATCCTGTCCTCAGTCTCCTCTACTCCTATCCCTCCTCCCTCCACAGCTCTCAGGGCTCCCTTGCCCCCCCTCCCATTCCCTCCCACTCTCCTCTTTCTCACGCATAGCACCGGGTGGGTCTCTAGACATGTCCTCTATATGAAAGTCTCCTCCAAACAGGTGCTCCCCTGCTCATCCAGAACTATAAAGAACAACATTGCCTCCCTTGAGCCAACATCGGCTGATTTTTGTAATAACTCCTTTGCCACTGGCTCCTTCCCGCTACCCCTCAAGCACTCCTTTGTGCATCCTCTCAAAAGAAAGCCCTCTGCCAAACCCTCCTGCCTGGCTACCTACCCCCTATCTCCCTTACCCCGTTCTTGGTCAAACTCCTGGAGAAGCTGATCATCTCCCAACTGATGCAACACACTACATCTGTTGGTTGTCTTCACGACCACCAGTCTGGCTTCAGAGCAGCCAGAGACTCGGAAACTGCTTTACTGAACACCCATGATGATTTGCTCTCAAATATCGATTCCAGCTCTACATACATTCTAATTGTTCTGGACCTCTCCTCTGCCTTGAACATGGTCAATCATGCCACCCTGAAAAATCGGCTCTGTGATGCCCTTGGCAACACAAGTTTGGCTCTTGACTGGTTGACCTCATTCCTCTCCGACCAACCTCACCAGTATCTCTCCAATATCACACTCTCCACCTGTGGCATCCCTCAGGGCTCTATCCTCTTGCCTTGTCTCTTCAACATCTACCTTGCCCCTCTGGCCACCCGATCTCCTCCTTCTGTCCCCACTTCCAGTGTTGTGCATATGACATGCAACTCTCCTTCAAGCTTCCCTCTACTGCCTCCTCTTACTCTTGTTTCATCCCTGACTGTCTGACTGCCATTCAGGCATGGTGTACTGTCAATTATCTCTGCCTTAATGCCAGTAAGACGGAGATCCTTCTAATTGGAAGCCCTGCTAGCTCTGGCCACCTTCTACGGGCCCCCTTCCTCTCACCCTTTTGTGAGGCAAAAAACATTGGTGTCATATTTGATTCCTCTCTCTCCTTCTCTCCTCACATTGTGGACCTTTCAAAGAAGGCCCACTATCAGCTGCATCACGTTAGAGGTATTCTCCCTTTCCTCACCTTCCCCCAGAAACTCAATGTCTCCAGAGCTCTGGTCTTCTCTAGGATTGACGACTGCAACAGCCTCTTCCTCAATCTTTCTTTATCCTCCCTTCGCCTCCTTCAACTGATCCAGAATAGGACTGCAAGCTTTATCCTTGGCTTCAAGCCAAGGGACCACATCTCTCCAGCATTAAAATCTCTCCACTGGCTCCTGGTTGCTGCTAAGTTCAAGATCCTATGCATCACCCACAAGGCTTTGTGGGGTTTGCAGCCCTGCTACATCCAACTTTCTCTCCCTAAATACCCCCCTGCTAGAGTCCTTCGATCTTCTAGCTCCAAATCTCTGCTGATCATGTTCATCACTAAGCAAAGAGTGGGAGGCAGAACTCTCTCCTCTGCCGGAGCCTCCCTCTGGAATGTTCTCCCTACCCCTCTTTAAGTCATGGAATCTCCTCAAGACCCTCCTTTTCTCTTCCTCCTTCTCTCCCCCCTCCCCTGCTAACAACTCCATCTGCCACAGTAACTGGCTGCCTGGTATCCTCTGAGTTTTAGAGGGCACCAGTCGCCCCTGCCCAGTCCACCCCCATCCTCACACTTAGCATGTGGACCCTCACCCCTTGCACCCCATGCATTCCCTGGCACTTGCCCTCCTGTCGTCCCCTTTGTTTAGCACTCGCCTAGCCCCTGTGGCCCTCTCCACACCCCTCCACAACCCCCCTTTTTCACTTGCACTCTCTACTATTTACCCTGCACTTCCCTTCCCACACTAGCACTTTGCATTTCGCACAGACCGCCGCCCCCTCGCACTTCTTGTTACTGCACTTGTACAATCCGAGTGTCACAAGGCCTACTAGAACGGTTATGTCTGTGTCAAACAATAACTATGCACATGTGCCTTTTCACACTGTTTTTTCTTGCATGCATTCAAATCTTCAAAATTGCAACAATTTGGACTGGCCCACGTGAACTGCCATCTTTGATGGAAAAATAAACCAACACTCATGCTCTTTTTTTGCATAAGACACTTCTAAAATGAGTGTTTACAAGCACTGCCATGTTGGTGTGGCATTCTTTGTGTACATTTCATGACAGGTCTATAAAACATATATTATTTTAGTTTATGGATGTCAAACATTAATACATATTGTATTGAATCTTGCTGTATAACACAAACTGAGAATTAAAGTAGTCAAGGACCAACACTGTAGACAGGGCACAAACCCCAGCTTCACCACTTAATACAACTGTGTGACCTTGGCTTACATATTTAGTCTAAATGTCTAACATGTCATGAATTCTGCTCCTTAAATAGAGTGATTTAGTTCTCAGAGTAAGCTCTTCAGTACATGCCTCACTCTTAAGTCAACTGGCTGTAGTGTTGCTTCATACATTACTTGAATGACCATTCATTTTTTGTTCACTCCAAAATCTTTTTTTTCTTGGTTCACTCATGGCAACAACACTTGAAAACCATGGCCTCTTCTAATGTTGATCTATATTTGGATACATGCCTCTTCCTGGGAACCCTTATTCACGGCCAATGGTATGTGTATCTTCCAATCTGCCTCGTATACCTTATGCATGAGCAATTTTACATTCTATAAGGGTGCTAATCTGTGTTCTGCATCGACGCTGGTGTTTTGTAACCCTTTCCCATGTGGACTCTGATCTCTGTCCTGCAGGTACACTACAGCCTCCACACCTTTCTTGTGGTTGATATTACTGAAATGAGTTCTCTACCTATGCTAGAAAACAACTTCTTCCAATTCTAGCTATGATGTAGGGTGTTTGTTGACTTTGAAGGAGAACTCATGCTTATTTTGATAACTGCTGGGAAGATATTAAGCTATAGAGTTTGATTGGGACACAGGGGAGCATGGGGCAAACATAGTTTCTTGGATGCCTTCATATTTTCGGTTTGAGAGGCGTCCCAAATGCATCTGCTCCAAAAACCTGTGCAAACAGGGTATTTTGTAGCATGTTGATGTCTGCATAAAGGATATTTCCATGTCTCAATATTTCTCTGTAGGAATGACTCATGTTATTAAGGCTCTCCAGAAGGAAAGAGGTAGAACGAGGGGGGTACAGGCATGGATGGATGTCATTTGGGGGTGCCTAGGGTTTACAGCTGTGACCCCTGGCTACTCCCCTGGAACACCTCTCATGGGCTATTTGAACCCTCCACCCCTGCCACGGAGCTTGCACTTTAAAAAAATACTTTGTTGTTTTCAACAGGCCTCTGCAAACCCTGTTGAAAACAACAACTATTTAAAAAAAAGTTCAAGCCACTGTGTCTCGGTGGTCTATAAGGGTTGCTTAGCAACCCAACCAGCCTGAACCTGTGCGACTGATTTTGTTGCTGAAAATCGGCTGCCTCTACATTAGGAAAGCGTTAATGCCTGAGTACCATCAAGCGCAGCGTCTTCCTCTCATTTCAGAATGGTGTGGCCTATACTTACTCTGATTAAGAATTTAAATAATGCATGTAAAGATTTGGGATGATTTTCTGAGTTTGTACTAGTTCTTTGATGGTTATTTGTATATTATATTCTGTGTGTATTTAATTGCTTTGTTTTAATTGTATTAATTGATTTGCTTGTTTATCTTTGTGTAAATCTTATAAATAAATAAATAAAAAAATAAAAAAGAAAGAATTTAAGAAATGGGTTTGCCATATTAAGCTGCCTGGTAAGTGGATACCTCATACTGTGCAAGAAAGTATCTGTTTCTTGTTTTTAGTTATTTACTCAGCTGAAGTGAATCGTAACTTACTCCATTACAAGCCATCTGGGTAATATGCAGCATTGTATCTTCATGGTAATTAGCCAGTGAAGAATAGCTCAGGGTGAGGAAGGATAGCTCAGAGGCAACACGTTTGTCTTGGAAGCAAGATAACACAGCACAACACAGGTTTGAATCCGGATCCCATGCTTAAAAACCACTCGCTGGTATTAAAATGTTATAAAAGAACAATTCTAAATATAATAATAAGGGGATTGCGTTTAATAGCTGGGTTTCTGAGTTATGTGAGATTTAGGGGTCGATTCATGGAGCAAATGTGCACGGAAAATCCCAGTGCAAGCAGGCGCAAGGTGGCGCAAGCGTGAGAAACCCAGCGCATGCGCATGCGTGCGATTCAAGGAAGACGCTGTGCATGTTTCCCGCTGTCCGTGCGCCAAATCCTGCCATGGCGCATGCGGGCACACACGGCGTGCGCTACGCACACAGCAAAAGCACACATAGCGCGGCGCACACAACCAAAGTGGGCGTAACAGTGGGCGTAACACACGGAATGGGGAATAACGCGTGAAAAAGAAGGCGTAACTGAGGAAGTACTGCAGGGAACTACACGGAACGCCCACACGCACGCGAACAACCCGTATTCATGGATTTGAATACGTGAAACCCGCGCACGGCAAAAGACGCACACAGGTGTCAACGCGTCCTCCACACGAAGGCAGGCGGAAGCGTCCCCGCGCACAGTATAAAAGTGTGCGCAAACAACAAACACATATATACAGCTACGATGAATGCCCCATTTGTCGCAGCACTGATCGTGGGACACCGCAGGAGGAGGAGAATAGCCAGGGCACGCATTTTCGCACCACGGGCAAGCCTTTTTGGGATGCCTGACGACCAGGTCTAGGGCAGTTATAGGTTTCCAACCCATATCATCCTAGACCTGGTCAGGGAGTGGGAAGATGACCTTACATTCCCCACCCTTTGCTCCCAAGCATTGAGCCCCTTGGAGAAGGTGCTCAATGTCCTGCATTTTTTGGCCACTGGGTCATTTCAGCGGACTACTGCCATAGTGGGGGGGGTCTCACAGGCCACGCAGTCACGCTGCCTACACCAGGTACTGGCAATCATGACAGCGCGCCCCTCAGTCCGCAGGCACATGTACATGCCCAGAAGACCCGCAGAAAGGCAGGCCGTTGTCCTGGATTTTTTCAGGGTGGCACACTTCCCCAAAGTGCTCGGTGCCATAGATTGCACCCATGTGGCCCTACGTCCACCTAGGGCCACTGAGCACATCTACTGAAACCGCAAGCACTGGCATTCCAACAATGTACAGGTGGTATGCGATGCAAAGGGAATCATCACCTCTGTCTATGCAAACTACACTGGCTCCACCCATGACAGTTTCATATACAGAATGTCCGCCCTGAGCCGGGCCCTGGAAGCTGGGCAGCATGGCGACACCTGGCTCCTAGGTGAGTACAAATGCCCTTGCACATGCATGCATGTCACACACAAACACACAAATACACAAACCCCAATAATCACAACCATTTACACCTCCCCAGGGAACAGTGCCTACCCTTTGAGCAACCACATGATGACGCCAATCCGGAACCCCACCACACCACCCCAGGTAAGATACAACGCTGCCCATATTGCAACCAGGGCCATAGTGGAGCGCACATTCGGAGTGCTCAAGTCACGTTTCCGCTCCCTTGACCACTCTGGCGGGCAGCTACTCTATGCACCCCCAGTAGTGTGCAGGATAATTGTGGCAGCATGTGTCCTGCACAATGTTGCAACACGGCAGGGCGTACCGGTGGACATGGAGGTGCCCCCACTTCCCCAAACACAGGCACAGGTGCTGCCCATGGGAGGGGACAGGGCACGTGGTGAGGAAGCCCAGACCCAGCTTGTGGCCACATTTTTCACCTAAACTCCCACCCCTGCGGAGTGCACACAGGCCTGGCACATACCAGGTGACAATCGATGATGACAAAGAGACAGTCAACTGTCACAACCCTACCACCCTGAGATAGTTGCCATGGAAGTGCCACATTGTCTGCATCCCTAGCTACTTAAACACAAGCTATCCTGTGTGACCAAAAGGCACACATATGACATGACATGATATGGCATTTGTAACGTGCCTATACACAAGTATTTCAAGGTGCGATGAGGCAGGGAGGGGGGAACAAGGGAAGACAGACAACGATACTACTAGGCCAGGTGTCATTTAGTTTGTGCAAGTGCAGGGGTAGGGGGAAGGGAAAAGTGCAAGGGGAAGGGTAGGGGGGAGTGCAGTACAGGGTAAGTAGACTAAAAAACAAATAAATAGGCCAGCTGGTGGCAACTGCAAAGGTAAGTGCAGACAAGTGCTGGGAAGGGGGGGCTGTAGGGATAGAGAGACAGTCCCGCAGTGCAGGGGTTGTCAGGGAGGCAGTGCAAGTGGAGAGTGGCTGGGCCAGGGACCGAGGTCGGTGAGAGTGGCCCAGTTGCAGATCCAGTGCAGTTCCAGTGAAGAATTCTGCAAGGGAGAGGCAGAGAGAAAGCAGAAGCAAAGAGGAAGGTCTTGAGGTGCTTCCGGAACCGGACATGGTTCTCCTCAAGTTCCAGTGAGGCAGGAAGGCTGTTCCAGAGGGAGGCCCCTGCCTCGGAGAGAGATCTACCCCCAGCTAGTTGCTTTGAGAAGCGGATGACCCTGACATGCAAGGTGTGAATCACACACACCTGCAAAACAGGCCATGGCCATCACTGTTATGTCACTCAAACCCTCCCAAACCACAACATGACATGGCAAGCAATACCCATACACCAACACAGTACCATTAAGGTACACATTGCCATGTCATAAATGTACAGTGGCATCAGACAATGATGCCTGACATGGAATCAGATGAAATGACTGACCAACAACCTCCCACCCAAAATAAGTCATTTCCAAATGCATTACAAAAGTTGTAGACATAACATAACAATGAACGCCTGTCTACATGCACATTGTGCATTGCAAAATCAACACTGCAGCTTCTGTGTGCTGTGTCCAACTCCTGCAACACACTGCTCAGCGCACAGCACAGTGAATAGCCATTGTATGTGATGCACACCCTGAGCATCACATCTAAGCGACAGACCACATCAAAAAGCAAATTAGGCATGTACAGGATCCATAATTGGTCACAGAACATGTGCTGAAGGGACACAGTGGGCACCAGAAGGCAAACACAGTATACACATGGATGTGCAAGGGTGGTTGTAGTGCATCATAGTGCTAGTGTGTGGGTCAGTAAGGACATGCACTCAACATATGCATGTGCAATCAAGTAACCATCAGTGTCCTCTACACATCACATGTGAACATTCACCATGTGTACACCCCAGCATGTCAAACCACAACTATCCCCTCACACCTGAAAGGTAAACACAACACATGAACAGGCATTGATCAGCAGAACACAACATGTACATAGGATACCACCATTACAATGTCAGGGTTCCCATCACACTGCAGGGCAAGGCAACTATCAACAACAAACCCCCCCCCTCCCTCACAAATGACCATGACCCACTGAACAACTGCACCTGGGTAATGGAGCCTTCAACCCTCAATTTCACCTGGCCACAGGATCACCCTTCCCCTTCGTCACCATCTCCCACCTTGTGTGTAAAAAGGTGCCTGCACCCTCAGAGTCCACGCTCATTTGCAAAATCACAAAATCCAAGCCAGAAAAACGAACCAGAACACCCTCCAGTAGATGACTTGACGTAGCAGTACCCACAAAGGCCAAGTACTACCACAATGATGTAACAACCAATGTAGCACAGTAAAACAATGTCACAACAGGATGTGAACCATGTGTGGTACATAACATAGAATGATGCACCATGAACGGATGTGTCCTGTCACAGGTCCCGTGTACAGGCGCGGGAGTGTCACAAAACAACCACCCCAACCGTGTCCCGGGTGCCTGCAAGGTCAAACTCACAGAGGCCTCTGAGATCCTGGTGGGGAAGGAGGGTCAGGGATATGCAGTCGGGACAGGTGTTGGCACACTGGATAACTGGAATGAGTGGCAGGGGAGGGGAGGAGGAATGACACATGAAAGTAGGGAATGCACAAAAATGTACTACCTGCATGAACACATACACAATCCGAACAAACTTGGACATCATTGTCATGGCCTTCTGTAGTCCAGGCTTAGGAGTGGCACGAACCAACCACCCCCTCTAGGGTTTTGGCGCCTGCAAGTTTGGGGCTTACACAGGCATCCGCAACCCCAGCGGGGAAAGAGGGTTAGGGAACGTTGCTTGGATAGGTACGGGAAGCAGGAACACCGGGTAGAGGGTCGAGGGTTTAAAATTGAATAGGACTCCGGGTGATTAGGGGAAAACAAACATACCAAATTGAATTACACATTCATCCATGCATTAGTGCACCCCACAGCAAACCTATGCAGAGCAGTTTGAAAGAAAAACAACAAGACACTTAGCTCTGGTTTTGAGTGCTGGCCTCCTGCCTGCGCACTCTCAGGTCCGGTTACAGGAGCACTGCAATGCTGCAAAGAGAGCCACAATTAATAATCTGTATGTGCCCATTACACAAAAACACACCACCAAACATGCCCCATAGCAACAAACTACTCTACAAACAGACAATCTGGTGTAGATGATTCGTACCCATATATAACATTACCCCTGTGATGGGTCATACACAGTCAATGCAGTAAGTCAGCCGCCGGTGGGTGTGTGGCAAATGGAACACCAATGTGTCACAATTCACACAACATGCAATGTTCCCTGGGTAAGCAGACAGACCCACATAGCAAGGTATGACTTCAGAACAAGTCGTGTTCCACCATGACCGAAACAAAGTTGGCAGTACATATATCAAAATGTACATGGAAATGAAATGCACTGCACCCGAGTATGTCCCTTGCTGTACGTCCCTGTGAGCTGCCCCTTTCCATGTCTCGGAAGGCTACATGGTTGATACAAGTGCCTCAATGGACCTTGTTGTACCGGAGGGTATGTGCCACTGCCCCTGCAGGTGTCCCAGACAACCTTACAATCAACAGCCATCAGTCCACCAACACATCTGAGCTGCATTGTGTGCTTCAGCACCAATATTCGTCCAAGCTCACCCTCAAGCCTGCATGTGCAACTCGCCTGGTGCAAGCTTTGCTGTGTTGTGGCCCCCCTGTGCTGCTCACCTTGCCTGGAGTTCCTTGGAACACGTCAGCAGTTCTAAGATGTAGGTCTGCAATCCCTGTGCCTCTGCTTGTGCACACATGTGCATGTGGGCACCAACAAACGTGTCCAGAATTCAGACGTCCAATGGGCCATGTCTGCTGGCAAAGGTGCTCTGGAGGCTCATCCCCCTGCAGAATGGGGCATGAAACACATGATTAATGCTTTAAAGTAATCTGTGTGTGTCTCTTCAGGCATCTCATTACTGGACCATGTCAGAGACGTACATCAGAAATCACACCATCAGGCCGTCTTTCACATCCAAAGTGTGGAACACACTATCTACGGCATGAATTGCACATGTACAGTAAAGATAAGAAACATACTACACAATGCATAGCAATGAATGTACACATTAATCATGAAACACCCCATCTAGCAAAAGCTGAACAGTGGAAATAACACCGCAATCATCCCCACTAGGGGTGTCAACACAAGTCACACAGCACCAGACATGCCACAGATATGACAGTCCAAAGCCCTTTTGTAATAGGTTGTCACACCGAACCATCCTTGCGAGCCCATGGATAAGGGAGGCAGGAGTGGCATATGTGAGTCAAGGACCCCAAGCAGCAAACACATACACAAGACAAGCCTGAAGGGCACAGCTGGAACAGACAGTGGATGCCTTCAAAAGCCACAAAGCACCGCACCGTCACATGAAAGCACAATAGACAAGCAATTTTAAACTATATTAACTAATTACACTAACTATGAAAAACCTACATTACCTAATTAAACTAACTATCAAACAGAAACTTAACTAACTAAACTAAAAGAAAAATCAAAAATGGCACCATAGGACCCGGGTGGATGGGGAGACACCCAAGAGGGGGGAGGTACAGGGTGCTGCTCAACACCCACATGCGATGATGCTGAGCCAAAAAAAAACCTCCATGGGCTCAACGCCTGCACAGCCCGACATATGTGGGAGATAGATGGTCGTCCGAGTCTGGCTCATCCTGGAAAGGAGGACGTGGCACAGTAGCCTGGCCACGCCTAGCCGCAGCTTGCCCCTCGTCGGCAGCAAGTCTGCCGGACGGGTGAGCCTGGTTCTGTGTGGTGATGTGACGTAGGTCTGCATGCAGAACCTTACGTGATACACGTGCTTCGTCTTGCAAGGTAGCACGTGTAACACGGAGTTCCTCCTGCAAGGCCTGGCTGGACAACCGCTGCACCTCCCGGCAAGCCTGTAGCTCAGCCGAGATGGTACGCTCAAGCTGTGCAAACCTCTCCTCTGCCTGCTGCCTCTGGGACATCATAAGGACACCCAGAACGGATTTGAGGGAAGCATACTCCTCCCTCAGGGCATCCATGTGCGACTCTGCATGAGCAGCAATTGCTTGACGCAGAGACGACATTTCAGCCTGGCGTGCCCTGTCTGAGGCCGCCATGCCCAGCCTGAGCGAGTGGGCCATGGACCGTGCCGCCTGCTGCTGGAGAAGCACCTGCCTAGCAGGGGGGAGCACAGATCGGGCCAAACGCTCCACGCTCTCAGCGATATTCTCCATTGCTGCCCCCTGCCATTCTAAATTGGCAGTCATGTCTTGCTCCCACTCAGTATACTGCGGTTGCGCGCGGCGACCGCGTTGCCGGGCTTGACCCCTGCAGGACCCAAGGACCGGGTGTCCTCGCTGTATTGGCACCGCCCGCGGCTGCACGACTACATGCCCCCGTCGACGTGATGTTCCAGGCACATCAGTGACTGGTGTGGAGGGTGACCCTGCGTCCCGATCCACCACGGGCGGAGGAACCAAGACTGCCTGATCCCTCAGTGCAGGTGTCGCAGACAGAGGAGTGTCCACATCAGAATCACTCACCCCTGACACATGGACTTGATGCTCATCCAACTCAACATGGACGTCAGAGTCGTCATCATGGCTGGACTCATAGGCAGCCAGAGACAAGATGGACTGTAGCACTTGGGGGTTTTCGTGGCCTACCACCCCACGACCCCCACTTGTGCCGGCTTGATGTAGTGGTAACAACCCTGTGTCTGGCATGACAACACCATCCTCCGCCTCCATTGCATCATCACCTGAAAAATAGAGAGAAAAAAGGTCACTACACATGTCAGAAGCACACAACACACACACACACCGACAACAAACGCATCAGGCAGACATGTGATACACAACATATAACCTGGCATGCATGCTGGGTCAACTTTGAATTGCTTCTGTGATCAGACCTGTTGAAAGGTGGCAGTTTCCATGGAAGTTGGTCTATGCAGTGCAGATAATGTGTACGCCACTCACTACCTACATGTACAAGGACTCCAGGGAGTGTGCCAGGAAATGTGAAGGCAGTGCAAGGTCAAATTCAGGCATCACGTGCATTGTGCATTCAATGTGTACCATATCTAGAAGCCAAGCACCCCTCCAACCCAGTACAAAAGCAGGGATGCCTAGCATGGTATCAAAAGGCTGACCATACACCTGTGCATTGACAGGCAGTATTGACTGGCATCAACAGCTTAATGTGATTCAAGTGACAACACTGCAAATGATGATGGGACAGTAAGCAGGACACATGATGAAAACTCTGGAGGCCGCCCACGTGTGAAGAAGACACAACAACAGTTGGACAGAGTCATTGGCCATTGAACAGGCTGAGGCCTGTGAGCCACACAGATTGTCAGACCCTAAACATGTGTGCAATGCAGTACTGAGCCACAGTTGACATGGGAAGGCTGATGACATGCCATGCAATGTAAGTCACCCAGGGCTTGTATTACAGTGATCATCCAGTCAAGGACACATAGGGGCATGCGTGCAATGCACATGGAGCATGAATGGGCACTCATGTCCCTGCGGGACATCTGACCTATGCACAGTACAAGTGAGATACCCTGCATCAAGTACTAAGGCTGTACCACACGGCATATGTCTGGCAGATTGTACGTTGAAAGTTAGCATCTACACAGGACGCGTGAACAGGAAAGTACACATTGGCAAGATTGAAGCAGACCAGTGCAAAGGTGGAACTGGGGTGCAGAGTGGCGGAGGAGGGGCAAGGGAGCATGCCTACATGGAGTCCCCGCATGCAGGCAGAGGAGAAATGCACGTCAGTCATGCAATGACATTGTGCCTGGGCTGAGAGGAAGGTCACCCCACGCCACATGCAGAAGGGCCAGTGAGCTGGAACATGGACCGGAGGGGCATACTTGTAACCAGCATGTCAGTAGGGTGCAATAGTGGTGATGCGGACAGTCCCCGTCTGCTCCACATGTCCACCATCCAGCAGAGCAGACATGCATCACGGAAGCATTGCATTACTTACACATCAGAACCATGCACACGTCACATGTAGTGGCAATCATGCACAACACATCCCACAAGTGAAACACACACGTCCTCAACAAACACGCATCAACACTCACTGGACTGGGCATCAAAGTCCAGCATCTCTCCCACTCCTTCGACCAATTCAGGTGGTATGAACTCCCCAACGAGTGCCTCATGCGGAGTGAGCTCTTCCTCTTCTGGTGCAGGCCCACCGCCAGTCACCAGAGTCAAGTTGTAATTAGAGGCACGCTTAGCCTTAGTGCTGCGTTTGATGTCATTCCAACGCTTTTTGCACTCTTGCGCCGGGCGCACCTCATGGCCGAATGAACTGACATGTTCCGCAACATGCTTCCAGTGGGTGTCACGTTGGGCAGCCGTAGTCTGACTATTGGCACCCACTAGCATGTCACGGCTGTGGCCCCGCACGTAGCCCACGAGGAAGTCCAGTTCCTGCTTGCAGAAAGGCTTCTTCCTCGACGTGCAGGAGGTCGTGGCTTTGTGTGGGGTCCCAGCCTGTGCTGCAGGTGCAACCTTCCTCCTCTTGGACTGTGTCGCAGACCCTGGCTGGCTAATGCCGCCCTGACCAGTATGGCCAGTGGGTTCGGTGGATTGAGCCAAGGGAGTGGCAGGTGGAGGGACGACCAAAGGCCTGACTTGTGTCAGTGGCATCTGGGTGCCCTTTAATGGACCCTGCGCAGCAACATCAGCTGTGGCAGGGTCATTGACCGCAACGGTCCTGGTTGGCAGACTCACAATCGGGGTGTTGTTGGGTGCATCTGCCCCTGCACTTGCCAACACCCGGCTGTTCGGGGCAGCAGATGACATAACTGCCCCAGGGACACGTGTCTTGGTCTGAGCAGCCCGGCCTGCCCCTATGGTTTCCCTCCTGGCCTGTTGGAAATCTACCAAGGGCTCCTCAAGTGCCAACGCAGCCTGCGCTGGCAGACCCTGAGCCTGGGTGGCGGTGTCCACAGCTGCACCTGCAGCTATCACTACCCTTGGGCCCGTGGCAGTCGACGGAACGGACTGCCGGGACACACGGGCGCCAGTGCCAGATGCAGAAGCTGAATCACCCACAACCACAGGGGGTGGTGGCCTGACTGCACCGACACATGGCACAACATTGTGCTCAAGTGGCGCACCCCTGCCTCTTCCCCCTCTGTGGCCGCCCTGGACACCCTGGAGTCCCCCTACTCCCTGGTCACCACGGTCACGTCCCCGACCATGCCCGCCACGAGGAGTACGCCCAGCTGAGGCGCCCCTCACCTTTGGTGTCCTCCCAACCATGGCACAGATGTAGTAGTGCCGGCACAGATGGAGTAGTGCCAATGGGAGGTGTACACCACAATTGACCTGGGCAATTGGGGTGAAGGGGGTGGAAAGCAATATGTTAACAGCCTCCCTGCACCTGCAAGGCTGTATGTGACCCTGGTGATGTAGTGACGGGTCACGCAACGCTCAGGCACCCCAAAACTGCAGTAAAACCGTGCACGCAACCCTGCAGCCTACGTGCGTGGATTCAACCTCCCGCAGTACGCGGTGGCACCCAGTAACACGAATAACGCATACGCGTGGGACACGCAGGCTACTATGACATCGAAAATGGGTGCGATACACAGGGGCACCCGCAGTGGGAAAAATAGCGTGTGCGACTCACCGTCTGACTAACGCGATGCAGAAAAACACACGTAGCCAACACCCCCGTCAAAAGAAGAGATACGTCCTTGATAGCTGTGAAGTTGTGATGGCGCGCGAAACAACAGGAAGCAGCAACACACGTCGGTCTCCACGAAAGGCACGTACAGCGAACTGCTGGCCCCGCTCACCTTTAACCTGTGCTGAGGGAAACGCCCGCGCGCGACACGTCACTTACGCGTATGGGCCCTTTCCTCGGATTACACGCGGATGTGCAGTTTTTCACACGCGCTGAAATGCCCATGCACGCGTGCGCGCGTCACGTCACAGAGACGCTTGCGCTTGAAGGGCCTTTCCTCGAATTACACGCTGACGTGCAGAATTTTCACGTGCCAAATCACTCCGTATCAATCTGGCCACGCATAAGCACACGGAAGACCACGCTCCTGCCCAGAAGGCCGAATTACTGCCCCCCAGAGCCCTGAGCACGCTCCCACCTGCCATCTGCTGCTGCCTGACTGCCTGCTGCCCATGTGCCCTGCCATTTGCTGCCTGCACATCAGCCAGGGGTGCTGTTGCTGTGACCACCCCTGCTGGAACCGAAGACTCCCGACTGGGATTCCATCGCTCCACAGCCCAGCCCCAGGACCCAGTTGCCCACCCTCTCCTGCCTCTGGGGTGGTCATGTCAGGCACTGCAACATCTGGCACCACTGACAACCCCCGGCCAGAGAGGCAGAGGGGCACCAGCTTCACTGCCACCGAAGTTGGTGTCCTGGTGGAGCAAGTGCTGGGGCAGTATGATGCCCCCTTCGGAAGTTCCCGCGCCGACAAGGAAGGACGGACTCGGATCTGGACGGACATCGTGACTGCCATCAATGCGGAGGGGGTGGCAGTCCGCGGCTTCCAACATGTCAAGAAGTGCTGGGAGGACTTCAGGTCCAGGACCCTCAACAAGGCCCGGAGCCTCTTGAAGGCAGCGGATGCTAAGGGTCGCCAGGGCCACTTGTCGGAAGATCATATGAGGGTCCTGGAACGCATATCCCCAGCGCTCCACGTCCAGGTCCTTGAGAGGCAGACTCGCCTGGAGTCGAGCGGTAAGTGTACATGCATCATGATTGTAAGCTGTGCGTGTGGTGATGTGCCAGTAGTGTGCAGGTTAAACATCTGTTTGTATGGGGCCGAGTATGGGTGGGGGTGTACAGGGCCGTGAGGCTAACACATGCAAGGGTTGTCATGTGTGAGACATGGATGGTGCTTGTGTGTGTAGGCTTGCATGCCAAATGCAGTTGTGTGGGCACACATGTTTGGATGAATGTGTATGTAAGTAGGCATGTTCGTGATGTCACGCATGTATGTTGTTTTCAGCTGCATGTATCAGCACTGTGTACATGTGTATGTGTGTGTATTTGACAAGGGTGCAACAGTGATGCAACATTGGTGCATGTGACAGCGGGATGTGGAAGCCTGATTGGCAGATGTGACATGGATGCCCATCTGAACACTGCGACAGTTGGCAGAGGTGTACACATGCATGCAAGTGTGGTGGTGTGCGTGCATGTGTAGTGCACTCCCTCTGTTGCATGTGATGTCTGGCTCACCTTTGCCTGCTCATGCTGTTGTATGTGTATGGATGGTGCTGGCAGTTGCGATATGGCTGTGGTATGGCTCATGTGTGGAAGTTGAAATGACATGTGTGTTGGGGATTGTGATGGCATGTCTGAGGTTTGCCAATGCCACTCATGTACAACTGTCATGTGTGTATGTGTCCATTGTACAGTGCCCTGATGCCTGTGTTTTATTTCTCCCTATCTGCAGCGTCAACTGATGAAGAGGGCGGAGAAGGTGCTGTGGAGCACAGCGGCGGGGATCGCACCGCCAGCCAGAGATGCAAGGCCCGGCTCCCCTCCCAGGTTGTGATCTCGTCGGGGAGTGAGGAGTCCGGTGCCGCGTCCCAGGCCGCAGCTGCCAGGGGGAGGTCCAAGAGGCGGAGGTTGGAGTTGGACTCCTCGGCAGCAGAAGGGGCAGCTGGGACCCCACAGGGCCCAACGGGGGAAGATGGCACGGAGTCATCCAGGTTGGTGGGGGATTTGGTGGAGGAGGAGGCCGTGCAAGCAACAGAGACGGGGTCTGGAGGTGGGGATTCCACTGGTGCTAGTGGTGCAGTGCAGGACCAGGGACAGGAGGCAGCACAGGCCGCCGCGGAGGTGCCTATGTGCAATCCTGTCCCTGATCCTGTCACTGCATCATCTTGCACCAGCAGGGATGCCTACGTCCAGACCCGTTTTCAGGCAGGGGATGAGCTCACAACAACTGGCCTTCCTCTGCCTGCGGACGTGGCTATCCGGGTTGAGCCTGTCCTGACTGGTGTGGCGTTGTGTCAACGGGCCATGCGAGGTGACCTGCAGTCTTTTCATGAGGAGACTGCACGTCATCTCGAATGGCTCATTGACCACGTCGGCCTACTGGGACAGGTCACCCAGGCCGGATTCCTCCGTTTGATGGGGCTTGCTACGACCCCCTCCTCAACTGAACCCCCTATGCGCCAGTCATCCTCTGTGCCATCTTCCCACCCATTAGTCACCTGGGTGCCCTGTGGAGCTGCCTCTGACGGTGCGGCCAGGCTGGTGGAGGAGGCATCCCTGCCACAGTCGGGAGTCGGACGCCCAGCAGGGGTGGCCACATCAACGACTGCACCCCAGCCAGCGGAGGATATGCAGGCAGCAGGAGGCAGTGCACGGGCAGAGGCACAGCAGCAGCAGCAACGTGGTGGGAGCCATGATGGCTCGGGGCCTTCGACATCAGAGGGGCAGGCATCGGCCGGAGGGCAGGAGGACCCAGGACGGGAAGTGTCTTCCGTGTGGCAGCGGTTGGGCCACGCCATAGATGCGGAGCAGCAGCGGGCGGAAGAGGCACGGCTCACGATGGTCAGGGCGGAGAACTCCATGCGGAGGGCCCTGAGGCGGGCCGAGTGCCTCGAGGCAATCCGCAGGGGGTTGGAGGTGGACACGTCGACGGCCCTGCGGACCCTCGTGGCCATGGAGGAGGACCGCCTCCGGGACATTGAGCAGGAGTTCGATGATGCCCTGGCCCGGGACATCCAAAAGTGAGCCGTCGGACTAGCCCGCTGCCCTTGTAAATAGTTCTGTAGTTAGTGTTAGGTTTCCTTTGGTTTTGCATTTTATTTGGACCTTTTGGACAAAGGGCCACATTTTTGTATATAGTTTATTTTTATTAGGTACTGTTATTAGATAGGTTTAATTTCTTCTGTTGGGATCATGGACCCTGGATTGTTTATCTGTATATAGTTGACTGTTGGATTTTCATTTTTTTTAATGATTTACCCATGGAGCAATGGTTTTCGATTTTAATTTTCCATTGGATTTACTTGTGTGGACATTGACTTTGGACACCTTTCCTTTGGATTATGATTTGTGGTTTTGCATTATTTCACAGACATGCTGGTTTTTATTTTTTTAAATTCCCATTTTTGTTTGTTTATTTTTGATTCAATTTATGTTGCTTTTAATACATATTTTTTGTTCAAACTTCAATGTGTAGTATCATCTCATTGGTTTCATGCATATCATGATATGGGTTTTGAGATTCACTGACACCCATTGGGTGTATGTGAGGGACATGTGTTCATTTCCAAACTTGTAATTGGGGTTCTATCATGTTATTGCCATTTCTAAGTGGGTGGATGCAATACTCGGGTGGGTGTTTGGCATTTTGAGGCTGACCCTAAGGGCCAGGGATCTAGATTGTGATGACATGTTGGCTGGGGGACATGTGTGGGGGCCTGGTGGAGGGTGCCCCACAGTGCTGGGGGGTGGGGGTGCAGGGGGACTTGAGTTGGGGGCCTGGTGGAGGGTGCCCTGCACTGCTGGGGAGTGGGGGTGCAGGGGGACATGTGTGGGGGCCTGGTGGAGGGTGCCCTGCACTGCTGGGGGGTGGGGGTGCTGGGGGACATGAGTTGGACATGAGTGGGGGCCTGCTGGCAGGTGCCCCATAGTGCTGGGGGGTGGGGGTGCTGGGGGACATGAGTTGGACATGAGTGGGGGCCTGCTGGCAGGTGCCCCACAGTGCTGGTGGGGGTGCAGGGGGACATGAGTTGGACATGAGTGGGGGCCTGCTGGCAGGTGCTCCACAGTGCTGGGGGGGTGGGGGTGCAGGGGGACATGAGTTGGACATGAGTGGGGGCCTGCTGGCAGGTGCCCCACAGTGCTGGGGGGTGGGGGTGCAGGGGGACATGAGTTGGACATGAGTGGGGGCCTGCTGGCAGGTGCCCCACAGTGCTGGGGCGTGGGGGTGCAGGGGGACATGAGTTGGACATGAGTGGGGGCCTGCTGGCAGGTGCCCCACAGTGCTGGGGTGTGGGGCTGCAGGGGGACATGAGTGGGGGCTTGGTGAAGGTTGTCCCTGGATGCTGGGGGTGGGGGTGCAGGGGGACATGAGTGGAGGCTTGGTGGAGGGTGCCCCTGGATGCTGGGGGGTGGGGGTGCAGGGGGACATGAGTGGGGGCTTGGTGGAGGGTGCCCCTGGATGCTGGGGGGTGGGAGTGCAGGGGGACATGAGTGGGGGCCTGGTGGAGGGGGCCCCACAGTGCTGGGGGGTGGGGGTGCAGGGGGACATGAGTGGGGGCTTGGTGGAGGGTGCCCCTGGATGCTGGGGGTGGGGGTGCAGGGGGACATGAGTGGGGGCCTGGTGGAGGGTGCCCCAGAGTGCTGGGGGTGGGGGTGCAGGGGGACATGAGTGGGGGCTTGGTGGAGGGTGCCCCTGGATGCTGGGGGGTGGGGGTGCAGGGGGACATTAGTGGGGGCTTGGTGGAGGGTGCCCCTGGATGCTGGGGGGTGGGGGTGCAGGGGGACATGAGTGGGGGCTTGGTGGAGGGTGTCCCTGGATGCTGGGGGGTGGGGGTGCAGGGGGACATGAGTGGGGGCCTGGTGGAGGGTGCGCCACAGTGCTGGGGGGTGGGGGTGCAGGGGGACATGAGTTGGGGGCCTGGTGGAGGGTGCCCTGCACTGCTGGGGGGTGGGGGTGCAGGGGGACATGAGTTGGGGGCCTGGTGGAGGGTGCCCCACAGTGCTGGGGGGTGGGGTGCAGGGGGACATGAGTTGGGGGCCTGGTGGAGGGTGCCCTGCACTGCTGGGGGGTGGGGGTGCAGGGGGACATGAGTGGTGGGCCTGGTGGAGGGTGCCCTGCACTGCTGGGGGGTGGGGGTGAAGGGGGACATGAGTTGGGGGCCTGGTGGAGGGTGCCCCACAGTGCTGGGGGGTTGGGTGCAGGGGGACATGAGTTGGGGGCCTGGTGGAGGGTGCCCTGCACTGCTGGGGGGTGGGGGTGCAGGGGGACATGAGTTGGGGGCCTGGTGGAGGGTGTCCTGCACTGCTGGGGGGTGGGGGTGCAGAGGGACATGAGTTGGACATGAGTGGGGGCCTACTGGCAGGTGCCCCACAGTGCTGGGGGGTGGGGGTGCAGGGGGACATGAGTGGGGGCCTGCTGGAGGGTGCCCTGCACTGCTGGGGGGTGGGGGTGCTGGGAGACATGAGTGGGGGCCTGGTGGAGGGTGCCCCACAGTGCTGGGGGTGGGGGTGCAGGGGGACATGAGTTGGGGGCCTGGTGGAGGGTGCCCTGCACTGTTGGGGGGTGGAGGTGCTGGGGGACATGAGTGGGGGTGCAGGGTAGTCCCCCGTGGTGTGGGCTGCCTGCAGGGGCCATGGAGGTTGTAGAGCGAACACCTGGGAGGACCCACACACAGCCAATTCACGTGTAGTACTCCACGGAACCCCTGAAATACATGTACCCTGCTGATATCGCGTATGAAACTTCCTGCGCACCCCGAAATACATGTACACAGGACATTCGCGTGTGGAACTTCCAGCGCACCCCTGGAATACACGTACCCAGCTGAAATCACGTGTGAAACTTCCCGCGCACACCTGATATACACGTACCCTGATGGAATCGCGTGTGGAACTTCCCGCGCACCCCTGAAATACACGTACCCTGATGGAATCGCGTGTGAAACTTCCCGCGCACCCCTGAAATACACGTACCCTGCTGAATTTGCATGTGAAACTTCCCGCGCACCCCAGTAATACACCTACCACACTCGCACAGGGCCAATTGCGTGGAAAACTTCCCGCGCACCCCAGTAATACACGTACCCTGCTGAATTCACGTGTGTAACTTCCCGCGCACCCCGAAATACACGTACCCAGGACATTCGCGTGTGGAACTTCCAGCGCACCCCTGATATACACGTACTCTGATGGAATCCCGTGTGGAACTTTCCACGCACCCCTGAAATACACATACCCTGCTGAATTCATCTGTGTAACTTCCTGCGCACCCCGAAATACACGTACCCTGATGGAATTGCATGTGAAACTTCCCGCGCACCCCAGTAATACACGTACCCTGCTGAATTCACGTGTGTAACTTCCCGCGCACCCCGAAATACACATACCCAGGACATTTGCGTGTGGAACTTCCAGCGCACCCCTGGAATACACGTACCCAGCTGAAATCACGTGTGAAACTTCCCGCGCACCCCTGATATACACGTACCCTGATGGACTCGCGTGTGGAACTTCCCGCGCACCCCTGAAATACACGTACCCTGATGGAATTGCATGTGAAACTTCCCGCGCACCCCAGTAATACACATACCACGCTCGCACAGGGCCAATCGCATGTGAAACTTCCTGCGCACCCCAGTAATACACGTACCCAGCTGAAATCACGTGAGGAACTTGACGCGCACCCCAGTGATACACGTACCCCGCTTGCCGTGCTGGTACATGGTTCGCGCAGCCCTTTGCGCTGGATTGGGGATTTTGATGGCTTTTCCCTGCGCCAGGGGTGTTCTTGGGGGCATAACTGGCGCTGCTGCAGGGTCGCTGCGCCACTGTGCACCACGGCTGGTTTTGGTGGCTGGAATCCATGAATACGCTGTGCGCGGAAATGTATTTTAGCGCATGCGGCTGGCGCAGGGATTCGCATGCGCACACTGTGCGCCAGCCGCGTGCGCCACTTGTGCGCTGAATTCTATGAATTACCCCCTAAATAGCATAAGTCTGGAGGATGCTTCTATTATATATTGCCACCTGCTCGGTTCATACAATGTGCTGGGGTTCTTTGGGTTTGGTTATTGACTGCTAGAGGTATGGAGGGCAGGTTACCTGAGGGGGAGGAGTGTCTCACAGGTCTGGAATTGCTGCAGGTTTCCTTGGCTACCAAGGTGCCTGAGCTCTCAGTCCTCCGCCCTGACCTTTCCAGGCATGCTGAGCCCTAAATTTGTGCTAATGGATTAGGAGGGGACCGAGGTTTGCTTTGCTGAGAGTGGTGTTTCTCATTAGTTCCATTTCGATGTTCAAAAAAGTACGCAGAGTCGTTTAAATTCCAGTGGTGGTCTGTAATTACAACATGGGCTTTTGGGGTTCTGCAGGGGTCAGATTTGAGAGGGTTCCTGCAGCTTCAAGCCAAGTGGATGAGCGTCATTGCCTATGACACTGCTCACTTGGAAACCTGACTGATGTTTTTTACATTTGAGTTTCCATTTGTTATCTTCATGATGTTTTAATTTTTGGGTGTGAATGCTTCCAAGGGTGTCACTTTAGCCCACAATTAGCCTGTCAGTTTAATAATGAATTGTGCCATTACATCTACACTGCAGGCAAACAATCGCTGGGCAAACACATGCCCTGGGGTATATAAAACACCGAGAGGGGCACTCGTGAAGGCATTGCAGCTAACAACAGAAACACGCATTTGAGAAGTAGCTACCGCGGTTTATGGTGTACATTTAA
Organism: Ambystoma mexicanum; assembly: GCF_040938575.1. NCBI lineage: Eukaryota > Metazoa > Chordata > Amphibia > Caudata > Ambystomatidae > Ambystoma > Ambystoma mexicanum. The sequence goes on along the minus strand of NC_090936.1, from coordinate 505,395,941 downwards.
TTAAGAGTAAAATTCCCTCTATTTGTGTGGGCACAGTATACATGTTTTTTCTTTTTTACAGCATAAGTTATATGGTCCATCCAGTGTAAAGAAATAGTTGCAGTTCTCTTTAACATCACCCACTATCACCAATAATGATTCCAGAATGCCCTTTTATTTGAGAATGTCCTGTACCTTTTGTATTGTGACATCATTCACTGGATAAGCCCTATAAAGTACAAGCCAGGCCTTACCAAAAATGTCAGCTCATCATCTCTAAAGCAGCATCTGCCCGGCTGAACAATTTTCAACAGAAATGTGTACCAACTTCGAGATTAATATTATTATCGCGGGGTTGTTGTCAGATACAATTATAGGGTGGGGGCGGCATTGGAAGCTAGGTGCTAGCCTTGGGCATTCGCTGGGTGGTTGGGACACTAGACCCTGGCAGCAGAGTGTGGGGCACATGAGCATCTTTGTGGCGTGCCGCCATATGGTGCAGAACACAATAGGGCAATAGGTCGAAGTGGACAGCTGTTCAGAATTTAGCACAGGGATGATTTAATTCACTTTGACGGACACAAGAGGAAGAGGTGGTTCAAAAACCACAGGGGGTTCGTGCTGGTCTGTCTATCAATACAGGAGCCAGGCAGTCAAGCAGACTGCCTTATTCCAGCAACAATATTGCAGTGTACATACATGCATGCTTAAAGCATGGTGGTGGGTAAGTAATCGGTCTTGTTGATGACGCTTGTTCATTTTAGCACAGGTGTATCCCTACTGCTTTTTACTGATACCCACACCTAGTGTGCATCCCGCATTCCCACATGCCCGAGTCTGGCTGTACTATTTGGTTTGTTTTCACTGTTACCTGACATGTGCAACATTAGTTGGAATATATTGGCAGTACATTGCCATATGAGGCTAAAGTAGCATATGTATGGCAGTGTCCCTGGCTTATGTTGGTTCTACTGTGTCTACCCCTGTCATTAGATGACCCGCTCCATGGCATATTAAGGCAGCTCCATTCTCAAAATGTGGTTGGTATCTAAAGAAAAGTATTTTGTCTGCTTTAGTACTGGTTTGGTAGTTCATGAAATGTAAGCTTTTGTGTGTTTTTATACCTATCCATCACTTTAGGTGCTAACAACAAGGTTAAATGTCATGTGATGGCATCAAAGTCAAAGGTCATACGCATCACTTCCTGTGATGTCATCAGGTGCGTGATATCACTTCTGCTCCCACTGGCATTTTGGTGAAATGACGTCCCTGAGTAAAGATACTTTTCTACACATATCTCCTCAAAATAATTTCTGAGTTATACTGCGTTGGTTGCAGCCAGGGCCTAGAGTCTAAGGCCACCCAAGAATCTAGGCCCTGGCCACAACCACCGCAGCATAACACACCCATGCAAGCAAACAATTTGACAGTGGTATGTGGGCTGCATAGGGGGTATGTTTTCAAAAGTGTGTCTACTGGTTGCCAGAGTGTAATAGTATTTATAGGACAGTGGACATGGTGTATGGTAGTTGTGTGAAAACATAAAAATTGATATGAGGCTGGGAAGCCCAAAGGAAACACACCAACACAGGTTACAAAGGATATACAAGTGCTTTATTTAAAAGCTACAACAGTTACCAAAAAGTCAATTGACAAACGGATAGCTATTCGGCTCTCAGAGTAACGTAACAAACTTCAACGAAGGTTTGATGCATTAGTAGAGAGACCGTACATTGGAATACTTGGGATTTTATATTCTTTATCCAGCCCTGGCCAACCCCCTCGCGGGTTAACCATTCTTGGGATCAGGCCTAGGGTTCCTTGCCAGGTCAATCCCATAATGTATGCATTTTGATCAGTTCCGCTGATACAGTTGTTCATTTACAGATAGGTCAGGGATAGGACAAAGTCTTAGTTCGCGACCCCGACAAGTGGCCTGCAGGCATATTACTTATTCATGTGTGCGGAGGTCACAACGGCCAGAATCTCACTCAGATTGTCATTCGGCCTCCATTTTGATGTTCAGGGTGACTTCCACATTACAAGAGAACCTAAAATGGCGGCTAAATCCAAGATGGCGACCTACACAATTTCTTCGTTAAGGTCAAGACCTTGCTGCGGAGTCTATTTACATGATATTTTTAGACAACTTGGCGTAGGCCAATACACATTCAAATACTGCGATAGGAGACATAATATTATTTCAATTCCAACAGTTGGTTTGTTCGACTGTGTTCAGAATGTTGGTTTTATGATATTGTATGGCTGGCTACAACTATTGTAGTATAATACAGGTATGCACTGAATGTTGTGACTCCAATCATTGTATACTTACTGTTTGCATTGTTGAGGCTGTATGCAGTTGGGTGCCTGGTATGGGAAAATGTAGCAGGCATTGTTTTTTTCATTCTCTTTGATAAAAGAAAAGATCACATGTTAGGGTAGGTAGTTTGCATTGAGTTATTGCTTTGCATAGCAGACATTTCTGTACTTTGTCAACCCTCATAGTTAGTACTTTACAAGTACTGTGCTTCAAACCAGTGTACTGTGCAATGTGCTCAGTTCCTGTGTTTGTATAATCATTCGGTCTGTGGGAAAAAAAAAAATCCATGCAGGTTTAAAAAACCCTTTCTACGTTATGGTACAGTCTTTTCGGTGGTTGATTTTAATAGGAAGAATTGAATAGGTGTGTGGTTTTTGGTTTGGAAGTGGTGGTACTATTGTTGCAGTTAAATACCAGTTGCGTATTGTAATTGTTTATTTCTTGTTGGATTTTAGTAGTATTCATTTATCAGTTTGGTTGTTGCAGAATTTTTGGGCAGTTAGATATCTGTTGGCGTATTCTAACTGTTGATAGTTTTGAAGTTGTTGAGGGTATTTTTATACGTAATCACTGTTGCAGGGTTTCCTCATAAAAATATATATTGCAGTATTCTGGTTGTAGTTAGATACCAGTTGGCGTATTCTAACGGTTTACAGATTTTCACTTCTGAAGGGTATGTTTGCACTGTTAGATAGCTGTTGCCTTATTCTATTAGTTTGTGGATTTAAAGGTTATTGAGGACATTTTGTAGATGCTCATACTGAGATTAGTGAATACATTTTGGTTTTAAGAATATTAAGTAAGCGTTTACAAGATTTGCTGGTAATCTCTGTTTTAGAGTAATGGAAATATCATTACAATGGAACCATCCACATTTCTTTTTTATGTATGCAGTATAGTGAACTGCATTGGTTGTGGCTCCTGCGTGGTAGATTATGCCAACTGTTGTGAAAGTTTTCTTGCCAAGTGAAACTTGTCCATGTGTGAATCCAGTCAGCTTGCACTTGTTTTTGGTACCATCTGCATTGTAACGCAAAAGCATTACTATTACGTATTCACAATGCGACTGTATATGTAAGGTGGAACGATTATCGGAATTGCAAGTAGTACATAATATGCCATGAATTGCATTTTGTACAAACTGCTGAAATGGAATGGATTCACAGTTAGGTATGTATACATACACAAAGCGCTCATTAGGGACTAGCTCCTGTGCCACATGGCTCCAGAAAGTTCACGTATGTTTTCACATGTATGAAATCTGTAAGATTTCATTTATAGGTATGTTTTTGTTTTCCAGTACTTGTAGTAAGTATATTCGAAATTCTTGTGGATCTTCTTTTGTGTTTATAGTGAATCTGACCATTCCAGCACAGTAGCACAATCCCTGCCTTATTCCAGAAACACTGTAAGTGTTGTCAGGATTGTTCGTTTCATTTCTGTGAAGGACTAACATTTACAAACATAATTGGTTTGTTCCGTTTAAGTAAATGTTTCAACAATTAGTGGCAAATGGAATAGAATATTGATTGCTATATTTGCGTAGCAATTTACACCAATTGTATTGGAAAATTTGAATGGACCAGACAGTTCTGTGTCTGAGTCATTTGATGGAAGTGCACATTTTTTCTTTGAAGAGGTAGTTGCTTTTGTTTGTGCAGTAGATCCTTCTTTTGTTGTGGTAGTTGATGAAGTACCAGCTGTTTTTAATTTCTTTGGAGGTATTGTTGTGAGATCTGGTATAAATTGAGTCTGCACTAGTTTTCTTTAACACAGTTTTACTTTTTGAGGTGCAGGGTAGGTTTTGAGATGGGGTGCATAGAGTGCACATAGTCTATTGTACTCTACAATGCAAGGAATATCAGTGTTTACTTTACTTTCATCAAAATTGACTAGAAATAGTCTTTCAAATGTATGTAGGCGTGCCAGTGCTGCATAGCTCCTATCTTCTTTAAACGCTGTGCTGACAATATCTATTAATGCTTGATCTAGGGTAAGACCTACCATTTAATGAATGGTGACTGCGTATGCTAGAGATAGAGAAAATATTCCCTGTGTACATACATGTCTTTGAAAAGAAGGAATCGGGCTGTTGAGCGTTCTATCCTTTTAACTTCTGAAAGTTTGTCAAAGTGAATATTGACAAACTGAGTGTTGTTGACACGTGGTTATGTTTGAAAGCCAACAACTGTACCAAGTGCTCCATTAACTAGTCCTTCCTACATCTCAACAGAATAGTTTGTGCCCTAAGGTTTTAAACATAGGTTCACCTTTCACTGGTGTTAATTGAAGAAGATCTCTGAAAACAATAATGTGTTTTCCTCCAAAGAGCTCTTTCTTAGTCCATTTTGAGGACCTCTTGTAATCTGAGGTGAATCAAAGCCAACATTAGGTTGGAGACCATGCTCACCTCATCTATTAGGAGCATTTTCACTTTTTTCAAAACTCTGCGTAGTTCCATTGCAGCTTCTGGTGAAAGATTGTAGTGGTCTAATGTGTTTTGGTGTTCTACTGGAAGGAGCAGCAATCGATGTAAAGTGACACTGCCTATGTTTTAGGCAGCTAAACCTGTGGGGGCAGTTACAACAGCTAACCGTTTGTTGTTTGTCAATTGTTGGAGGAACGTGATGATGATTTTTATTAAGAATGTTTTTCCTGAACCAGCTTGACCACATACATATAGCAGTATAGGTTTGTATTCTTGACAGGTAAAAGTTGTAGTTTTGTGCTGCATACCATTGTTCAATTTGTTTAGTTACTTCAAGGAACATGCTATGCTGTTCATTGGTTAATTGAGATTTGAGTATAGCAAAGTCTTTTGTGTACTTTTCATACTGGCACATGGTGTTTTCTACTTCAGTAATGGCTAATTCTGCCTCATTTGCTATTAGTGGATGTCCAAGTGGTTCTTGGGTTTCTGTTAGAGAAGGTTGACTGCTGTCAGGAGTGCCTATATTTAGTTGTGCCTGCAGTTCTTCTTTTTGGTGTTCATTGTCTAACATGGTTTTATACTACGTAAAATGTATATCTGTTATAGTACTTTCATTTGCTTTGAAAGCATCTTCATAGGAGACATGGGTATCTAGTAAATCATCTTCTTTTCTCCATGGTTTAAAAAGTTGTAGTAGGGCCATGTAATACAGTTCTTTGTGTTGAGGAGTTTGTAATGACAATTTCACATGATTAATTAGGCTGCATTTGGTAAGTTTCACCAGGCTGCTTTCACAGTTTTCGACTCTGTATCTACCTTTCTTCTCATCAGGTTTAATATTTTTTTATGTGAAGTTTTGGTTACATGGTATGGACACATTGGGCCTCATTACGAGTCACCCGGTATGGAAATAACGGTGGTGGTAAATCCGCTGCCATCGTTGTTTCCATACCGGGTGATCTCAAGTCCTGCAGGCGGGAGGTGTCATTCCGGCCAGGTCTGACCTGGTGGGTTTAACACCACCCGCCTGCTGGTGGACATGGAAACACCGGCACCATCACAAGATGGTGCTGGTGTTTCCACTTCCCCATTCCCATTGAGTCCTGCAGGACTCAATGGGAATGGGGATTTACCAAATTCCGCCTCCGGAATTCCCAGGTCACCGGGGTCGTAATGCCCCGGTAATTCCGGGAATCACGGAGGCGGAATGGTAATACGAGTCCGGTGGTAACCTGCCGGAATTTCAGGCATGGTTACCGCCGGACTCGTAATAGGCCCATTGTTTCCAAAGCGGTACTCCTGTTTGGGTAGTATGTGTTGAGTAAGTTGTTTTTCAAAATGTCTTGGCTGTTGGGTTCATTTTTGGCTATTGTTTCAATGTCGTCATATGATTTGAGAACTCTTTTTCTGGATTTAGCAGGAACAAGGCTTAGCCATACTATGTTTTCAGATTTCCCATACAAGGCAGTGCCTGTTATACGATCTGTGGCTTCGTAGCAGCCACATTCTCTATGGGAGAGCATTTTTATGCCAAAACTGTACAATTTCTGTGACAGTGTTTTGTCACATGATATGTCGTCCAAGAGGTCTTTCAGCTCTGTTTTCTCTGCTTTGGTTAAGTAGGCTGTGAAATATCATACAACTGCAGTGGAGACAAGTATTGCTTCTGCTTTAGTATGCATTGATGCAATCTTACTTGTCTGTTTACAATAACAATTGATTGGTTTGACTAGGGGACAACCTCTTTTACCCCGCAGAAAATATTGATTGCTTTGTTCTGTGTGGGTTGGTGCCCTCCATATTTCTTTCCCTTTTTTTTTTGTATACCTTTCTAATTTTCCTTCTAATATCCTCTTTTTTCTGCCTTAATTTTGGTTATAAAAACACTTTTCTGAATACAGATTGGGCACCCATTTGAGATTTAAGCTGTCCTCTGATGCTATATGTTTTTGAACTACTTTATGCACAGTGTATTCATTCTTACATCTTAGGATGGCCACTAAACTAATATGCACTTTAATCGGATATGTTCAGCATTGATTATATGTTTTTATGGTGTTTTTATCATGTGTAAGGTAATTGAATATGTGTTTATTAAAGATTGATTGAATAACTTTTTATGCTCCTTGACCTGATCTATCCCCACATTTAGCTCCTTTACAGTGAGCAGTTTATTCCATTTATCTGTTCTTTGGTTTCATTCACGTGAACCCCCTTCCTTTTTTGGTGTACTGCACATCAATATTTGCATTCCATAGTAGGGCAATGATTGCATTGTAATCATTGTTGTACTTTGATCCTTCTGTTCATTTTATGCAGTATGTGTTCTCAGGTGATTTGCCTTTGACACTATGTCTAACTGAAGACATGAAGTTGTTTACTTGAACTGTTGTTGAAACTAGTCTAGGGAAACCAAGCGGCATTTGGTGTAGTATTTCCCTTTGTTTTTATATTTGCGCCGACAATATTTGCCACACTTGTGTCTTTGAAATTGTAAAATGTTTGCATGTAGGTCACTATGTGTAGTTTGTGAAGGAATTTCACAAGTGGCATATTTCTGAATGAACTGCAAAACAATGGCATCACTGTCCTGACCAAATTCAGGAGCATCTTTAATCCACAAACGCATGTGGATATGTGGTGCTCCTCTGGCTTGGTATTCTTTTCTCCAAGGGGAGGAACTGTTTTATTACAAATAAAGTGTAGAAGGGCAATAAAGCGATGATGGAAGTAGCTTGATACATTTACAGGATCAAGAGAGTACAGTTCTCCCAGTGTTTTTATGTCTATATTTGTTTTGTTTTTATTTGCTTGCGTGGGAAATCGTGCAACTCTTCCCATGCATACTCTAGACAACTTAATGTCACAAACCATGTGGGTGGGCCAAGGTTTCCTATCATACAGCGTACATCTGTGTGTCGTCAGAACCAGTATTCTTTCGTACCACGCATGTCTGCTAAAAGATTTGTAGTACTTGACTGTAAAATTTCATTTTTTCTTGCACCTTTTGAAGTAATTGTGTAGCAGACATATTTTGTAAATTGGTACCTGTTTTCAATGTGTGAGCAACTCCGTAGCATAGAGTTGCTAGTTCACTTTCAAAGAGAATGTGGAATATGTATTCAATGTTTTGTCTGAATCTGGGGTCTTCCGAATACATTTGTAAAGAGCAGTATTCTGATGCTGTTATTTGTGTGGGTCGGTCATCGTAGCTTCCTCCTTTTCCTGTAGGAAAGAGTAAAGGAAAGGCTTGTGCTTATACACTTTTTTCCCATATTCTGATTGGAGATCCTTCGGCTTGCCACATTTGGTAAGTTTCCAGTGCATCATCTATGGTGTCTTTGGAGTGCAGTGGGTGAATTGTAAAATGGTCTAAAATATTGGATGCTGTAGTAGGATCTAGAAGTTGAAATTGACCAGTTCCTGACCAGTCTTGAATTATTTTGGTGGTTTCCCTCAGCTTTTCTTCAATGTTTATTTCTTTGTAGTATTCATTGTTGTCTGTTAGATAATGCAGGGATTCTCTAACTTTAAGTAATTCCACTAGTTGATGCCAAATGTTTTTGTCTTTTTTAGGTTCGCCATAGACTAGGATAATCAAAGATTGATCTATTGGCCGTTGCACTCCCAGAGTGTCTATATTTTCTTTGAGATCTAATGGAATATAAACTACTTTGCCACAAATGCCTTTCAGTAATTCAGAGGGAGGTAGTTTTGCTGTTTTTGGTTGAAGGTGTATTATTGCTTGAAATGGGTGCACTGTTTCAATTATAATGCTCTCATACAAGTTAAGTTGTTGGAATGGTTTTGACAATGGGTTTATTTCCAAATTATTAGTTATAGCACGTGAAGGTATTTGGTTGTTGTCAAGTTTTGCAGTGCTGTACCTTCAAAGTATTGAGGGGTTAGTAATTTTGTATTTGTTTTCTGCTATAAAATAGAGAGCTAATTGGAACCACTTGGATTATTCATTGTTTTCTGTTTTGTACATTATGTCTACAGTTGCTGTGCTCTTTTTATAAAAAAGTTTGGTACTTCAGCAGATGTGCTTTTAAACTTCAGTATTTCTTTTTTGTATGTGTGTAGTAGAAGGTTGACATCTGTAAGGTTGTTGCTACTCTGTTCTAAAGATAGTGGGCCTCATTACAAGAATGGAGGAAATGAAAAAAGGAAGGCAGAATGGCAATACCGCCATCGTTAACGGGTCGGGGGCATTACGACCCGACAACCCGCCAATACCGCCAAAGCCCATACCGTGCCCCCTCATATCGGCATGGGTGCGTCTCTTCCAGGAGTAAATACCGGGATGCCGGTAATAGGAGGACATCACAACCTACGAGGGCATGCAATTACCGGCATCCCGAAGACGGTAATTAGGGCCTGAATGATGTCGGCCATACAGGCATCGTGGACCAACCGTAAATCGTAATCTGCAATCAAGCAAACTGCCACAGGTACACACAATCACCACCGGTGGAGTCAATGGAGCCTGTTTCAGCATAAAAGCAGTACACCCACACACCACACCCCTTCCTACACCAAAATGATACCGCTAGTTGTTGAAATCATGGGACTGGAGGTCATGCCTATACTGCTACAACTACAGCAACAACAGCAACTACAACAACAACTATAGCAGCAACAACAGAAAGCACAGAGGAGACGCAGGAGGAGAAGGAGGTTGAGACAGGCCAAGCAATTATCACCAGTGCAGCCAGTAGTACCTCGTAGGCAGCCACCAATCCCTCGCATCAGACCCAGTCCATTCAACCTAACCCCTGAGCAAATCCACACCCTATACTGGTTGGAACGGGACATCATCACCACCATAGTGGACATGATAAACAACGACATCGTCAGCCTCATAGAAATATGCACTGCCATCCCCCCGCTACTAAAGGAGGTGTCTGTGCTCAACTTCCTGGCCACAGGCACCTACCAGCACACAGTGGGCCAGCTGCATGGCATTTCACGACCACTATTTTCAAGCATGCTGACCCAAGTGCTGGATGCCCTCCTGAAGCACGCTAGCACCCACATATCCCTACCACGGACTGCCCAGGAGAAAGCCGACACCAAAGTAGGCTTCCATGCACTGGCAGGCAGGCCCAATTGTGTTGGTGCCCTCGACTGAACCCATGTAGAATTGGTAGTCCCTCATGCCGTGGAGGCGGTGTACCGCAATCACAAGCAATACCACTCCATCAATGTGCAGATGGTATGTGACTCCAGCAAGATCATCACACATTGCTGTGCCCAATATCCCGGATCCACACATGATGCCATGGTGCTGCGTAACTCCATGCTACCCCGTCACATGGAGCGACATGCTGGACCACGTGCCTGGATTCTTGGTGCGTTGCCTGACTGGCCCATGGCAGTGCATCGGGGTAGTGATGTGTTGGGATGCATGCTCCACATGGGTGGGAATGGGGGGGATGCATACTCCACCTGGGTGTGAATGGGGGGATGCATACTCCACCTGGGTGGGAATGGGGGGGATGCATACTCCACCTTGGTGTGAATGGGGGGGTGCATACTCCACCTGGGTGTGAATGGGGGGATGCATACTCCACCTGGGTGGGAACGGGGGGGATGCATACTCCACCTGGGTGTGAATGGGGGGATGCATACTCCACCTGGGTGGGAATGGGGGGATGCATACTCCACCTGGGTGGGAATGCACGGTGAGTGGAGAATGCACGCAGAGCCAAACACTCCTGACCTGAACCTCCCAACCCCAACACAACACATCACTGGCACACATTGGACCAATTACGTATATCAATGACAATATGTAAGACGCACAACCTGGCCACCATGTGTATGTCTAGCAAAGCATTACTAAACATGATAGAAACTTTGCCAATGTGGCAAATGTGACCATGCACTGTTTAGTATACACAGCAAAATTGGGAGGCAAAACATCATCCTGCAACCACAGTACACCCGCACCAGCATGCTAGAATTCACCCTGCATCATCTGTACCACGCCATCCACACTACCATACCTTATAGCAGTATAGAATGCATCTAAATAATATTTATGCATACGTACAGGGACATGTGCATGTCCACAGCAAATAGCTGCGGGCATGACTTTGAATCCTGAAGGTGGCAGCTCAGAGTGACACACACCTATTTGTATTTGCTTGCAGTAGATGGAGGATATCTCTTGAAGCCGTGGCTACTTACCCCTGTGCGGAACCCGCGGAACAGCCATGAAGAGGAGTACAATTGGGTACATAGCCATACCCGTGTTGTGATTGAGCAGATCTTTGGCCTGTTGAAGGCACGGTTCCGCTGCCTAAGCAGGTCTGGTGGAGCACTCTTTTATAGGCCTCAGAAGGTGGCAAAGATCACCATGGCCTGTGTCATGCTGCACAACATGTGCGTCCGGAGAAATGTACCACTGCCACCTGACATTGACATGCACTCACCGGGTGAGGATGATGAGGATGGAGACGTAGGTGAAGCAGCACCCCTGCCAGTACGTTATGCACAGGATGGCCATGCAGTACGCCAATCACTGATTCTCAAATACTTCTGAACCACAGGGACTTTGATAGATATGTGTCAGTTACACACTGGTTCCATGTGGACATGCACACAGGGAATGTTGGGAGTTGGGCAGTGAACACTGTCATACATTAAATGGATACACACAAAATGAACAATGTCCAGGCATTGAATGTTTTTTCACACAACGGGTGTATTGATTCAAAATGGAAAAATGTGACCACCCCCACAAAACCCCGAGGGAACTCCCAAAACCCCCCAGTGAACCCCCAAAATCACCCAGTGAACTCCCAAAACCCCCCAGTAAACTCCCAAAAACCCCCAGTGAACTCCCCCTAATGCTCCCATTCACCCCCAACACCATCTGTCCCACTCCCATAGTTCTCCCACACTATTTGCGGGACTTCTTGCTGTCCGGGGCCAGCATTTCAGTGTACCTCGCACTACATCTCGTAGGACGCACATGGCTGGAGGGTCCAGAGGAAGTGGGGACAGAGGAAGCAGGTGTGGTGGATGGTGAGGATTGGTGGGGATTTCCACGCCTGCTGAAAGTTGTGGCCGCTGCATGTGCAGCAGGATGGATGTCAGGACCTCTGTGATGGACGCCAGACAGTCTCTCATCAGCAATGCCGACACATTGACTGCGGCTGTGTTGGCCGTTATGGTGGCTATGGTCCCCGCTATGGCTGTGGCTACCTCGTGCCTGATGTCGTCGCCATCCGCGATATATTGGTGCATCAGGTCCAACATTGACTCCTGTCTGGCCTCCACCCTCGCCAGCAGTACCTCAAGGCTGTTGGTGGGAGCAGCAGTGGTTGAGGTTGCTGTCACGGGGCCTGCATTATCAGTGCTCTCCTCGGGGAAGGGGCTCAGATCGGAATCATGCAGGCAGCGATCAGCACTGCTGTAGGTGGGTGAGGGCTGAGTTTGGGGCGGGGGATGGACACGGAGCTTGGGGAGTGTGGACATGCAACATGCGTCACTCCTTCCTGGTCCACATACTCCTCCACGTCATCTTCGGTGTTGGCCAGTGGTTCCAGGGCCTTGCCTTCCACTGGTGTAGGTGTGGGCAGCTGGGTGTCCACAGTGTCAGGCGCACTGGGTGTAGGTGTTGGCAGCTGGGTGTCCACAGTGTCAGGCACACTGGGTGGAGGTGTTGGCAGCTAGGTGTCCACAGTGTCAGGCGGACTGGGTGTAGGTGTGGGCTGCGAGGCTGCCCCTGAGGTGGTGGTGTCGGTTGCCGTTTTCTGTGGCCGGGACGTGGATGCCCTTGTGGTGGTATCCTGGCTGGCATATTCTCCATCGGTGCCTGGGGAGGTAGAAGAGATGCAGGGCATCAGTGATGGTGTTACATGCTAGATGCATTATATGGTGCTGTGGAGTATTTCATTTATCATGCATTCATGTCTTATAGGTGTGTCACACAGGGTAGTATGTGGGGGCATTTTGCCATTTGCTGCATGGCAGGTGGCATGCCGTTGTATTGTGGTTTGTGTGATGTATTACATGGGCACGGTCCGTGTGTGTTGGCTGTGTGTTGGTAATGGGATTGGCACTCAGCATGCATTTCAGTGTGGCAGGGTTTGGCCCTCCATCTGGACAAGAATATGTTCATGTGTGTGTTGGGACATGGATTTCCTTGCCTAGACTCTCTTCCACATCACTTGTGCTACGTCATGGTTTCCCCTACAGGGATCTGCAGGGTCACTCACCTCCATCTGCAGATGTTGCCGCACCCGTCTCCATCTCCCCAAATCCCTCGATGGACTCCAGATTGATGAACGTGCTTGCCGTCTCCTCCCAGGTGGTCAGTTTGGCAGGAGAGTGGGGACCCCCGCCTGTAGCCATGGCCTCCCTCCTGTTGCTTGACAGGATATTACGGACCCTGAGGCGGAGGTCATCCCACCTCTTCTTGCAATCCATCACTGTCCGTGGGGTGGTTCCAACAGCCGAGACCTTGTGGGCTAACTCCTACCAGATCTCCTTCTTGCGCTGCTGCACCTCACGCTTCAGCTTCTGGTCTTTTATCACATCAGCATGTGCGGCAAGGGTGTCCACCACCATGTTCAATTCTGCATCAGAAAAGCGCTTTTTCTGCAGGTGGGGGTTAGTCTTCCGGGTTGCCTTAGACATGGTGTATGTATTGCCACTGGTATCTCCTGAAAACAACTGGTGGTTTGGGAGGATTGCAATGGATTGAGTTTTTAAAGATGGCCACCGTGCATTTCCCGTTCCGACACGGTGACGTTACTTCCGGGTCCGGTATTACGAGCCCGGTATTAGCATGTTGTTATTACCGGGTCGGTATTAAGGGGTTCCTCCTAGGCGGAGGCGGTATCGGCGGGTCCTGTGATGGCGCTATAAGGGGTTGGAGGGCCTTTAGCGGCATGCCGGTATGGACATTACCGGCATGGGAGTTCGTGCGTGCTCGCACACTCGTAGTCACCCGCTATTGGCGACGTCATATGAGCACAGACCCGCTCATAACTCCATGCCGGTAATGACTCCGTTTTTACCGCGCTCCTCGTAATGAGTCCCATTGAATTTCGTAAGTGGGTTTCACTTCCAAAATATTTTCTTTGGATGTGCTCTATTTGTTTGAATAGTTCTTTGGCTGTACCATGTCAAAGAAAGTTTTTTAAATTGTCCAGTGCTAAAGCAGGACTTTTTTGCATAGTACAGTTTATGAACGCGATTTCTTACAGTTGAATGGTGTGTTGCTAACATTTTGATATGGTGGAAGGTGCTTTTGCAAGTAGGTCCGGAAATGCAGGCTATTGAATGTCCTCGTAGTCCTGTGTAATTGCGCACTGGACAGGAGTCCATGGTTTGTAATAGTTTTATTTTGAATGTGTCTTTGCCTTTCACATACTGATTGAAGAACTGGCGTAAAGATGTGAAAGGTTTTTTGCGTGCGTTACACATTGATGTGCACGGCCATTTGTAGACTGGACGCATTGGTTCGGTGGAATGGAGAATTGATGCTAAGTTTGCTGGGGATAATTTTGTGAGCAGCATTTCTTGTTCCATGGTGGTATTGTTAACCTTTTCATACCCTTGTCCACTGCTCTGTATGGCAATTGGGTTTGTATGCTTTTGTTTGTATGCTTCTTCATTGAAATATGCCTCTGCGCTGGTGGTGTGACTCCACTCGCCTGCACAGATGTTTGGAAAGCTGTTTTTGTACATATTCTGTTCGTTGTGAAGTCCTTGTTGTAGTTTAGTAATTAGTTTTGTTAGTGGTTTCATTCTGTTTAAAAGTAATATAAATAATGTCCTTTTGAGAAGGATTGCACTGTCTATGAGTGCTTCCAGGATTCGTTTTTTGCGGTAGGTTTTAAGGTTTGAGCATGATTTTTCTCCTATTTTTAAGGTTCTGAAGGACTCTGTGGCAGAAAACTTTTTGTAAAATATTTTTTGGGAGTATGCTTACTTGTGGCTACATCAAGATTTATTGGTGCAGTGTTAGCACTAGTGGTAGCTGCAGTCTTCTTAATACCTTTCTGTTTAGTTTTACATTTTGAAAGAGGAGTCAAAGTTTCTTTCCTGCAAGCTGCTTTAGTTTCACTTAGTGACTGTATTAGCTGTTTTGTTTGAACTTTGTGTATACATTCTGCTAGAGGCGGATGCCTATTTTGTACACTTTTAGTTTGATTTGCTCTATTTCTGTGTTGCTTTCTACAGAGTTGCTTTTTGGTAGGCATTCTTTGGAGTCTGTTGGAGAAAAAAAGAAAGTGTGGGTTTGGATGTTGTGCAATATATGTGTGCAATATGCATGAATGTCTGAGTATGAGGGTAGGCATACATGTAGAGGTGCGTGATTGTGGAATGGTCTGTTACGGCAGGTTGGAAAGGCTGTTCTCATATCTGTGTGTTACTATACTGGTGTTCAGATGGCAATACAAAGTGTGCACCTGCTGAGGTGCAATCAGTAATACTGAATCTAATGCTGTAGGGTTGATACAATTATTTGTTCTACAATACAAGAAGAGTAACCTGTTTGAGTAACAGTGAGAACACTATGACAGTATTGCACTTACTTTGTTTTATGCAAAGACTAAGTTTCTTCTGGGTTCTGTTTTGTACTTGAGACACTACTGGCTTTCAGTAGTGCGGTCTTCACTGCAATTGCGAAAGAAAGAAATTGGTACATATTTGTGTTAATGGTACAGTAATTTCACTTGAAGAATAGATTAGTTACATTTGCTGAAGGATTTCTTTCTAGGAAGAGGAACTGTTTGTGTTAAATTGCACAGCTTTGTATATGAATGGGCATTTGGATCATCAGCATCGTTGCTATGGGGGTTAGTGGAGTATTTATAACTGTGTCCTATGAGGTACACTTTTGAAAGTGTAAGTGTTGTTGTTGCAGTATTTAGTGTGGAAATAGATTAGTGGAAGTTGTAGTAATGTGAGAAAAAAGATTGGCAAGATGTACAGATTGAAAATGAGAATGTTTTTGTGTTTGGAATTCAATTAATCTTTCTGTGCATTGATGCTTGCTACACGAGTGGAGGAAACCTTTTCTAATGGCACTGTTCTGAATGTACACATGTATTTCTTTGGTTGTGCAAGAATGGCAAATTGGTAGGCACTCTGTTGAAATACATGCAATGTATGTACTTGCAATCCTTTGGTAAGATATAATCAGGTTTCCTGTTGTGTGTGCATTCTAGGAATGTCATAATAGTGTGTTAACAGGGAAGTGGTTGTGAAAATGACAGAAGGAAATAAGAGAACAACAGTTTGCACATTACAATTAGTGATATGGGTAAATGAAAAATTGGAAACTCGATTATAGGAGATGGGAGAAATGACAGTATGCTTGATGTATGTAGATATGGATGAATCTGGAAGGAACGATCTTGGAGAGTGTTGCAGTAGTTTTTGCTGTAGGTGTTTTGCAATCACAGGAGACTTGTACTCAGAGCGATGAACAGTACATCTAAAGTGCTGAATTTTGATGACAGAGTTAGATATAGAGTTCTTGGATGTGATTGGTGGATGGTTGTGTGACTGCTTAGCAGTAGCCAATGAGAGAGTGGTGCAGAGACTGAAGTGGAAAGGGAAAAAGGGCTGCCCCTGTATTACAGGGTCCGCAGACACCACGGTGGTCCACGGACAGGGTGTGCCACATGCTGGGTTTCTCAGCATGCCTGGCATGGAAAGGGTCTGTGGGGATTAGACAATCAGCTGTTCAGGTTGTGGTTTACAGGAAGAGAAGGTACTATTTGTTTTTATTGATGTGTGTACTGAAGATGGCTGTGGTTGGATAGATGGAAAAATTGAGTTTATGGATGGTGGGAAATTGTTTTATGAGAAATCTGCAGATATATGCAGAGATATGTGGCAGGGAGTGGAGACTGTGTGGTGTGATTTTTCAAGGTATACTTACAGTTTGTAAAAATATGGCTGTTTCCAACAGTCCAGATGTTTTAGTGGTTAATTGAGGAGGCATGTCTCTGGGGTATGTAAATGCAATAACTTTGCAGGGTGATCTGAAGCAGTTCCTGAATACATTAATGCACCTCTTTCCATGTGCAAAGATCATCTTTTCCCAAATACCACCTAGGGTTGCATGGAATGGTGTCATCGTGTTTTCAATCCTGAACAAGACATAGGGATGTTATGGTTAAGTTGCACTAATAAAAACCTATGAAATTCAAAGGAAAAACATTGTTACTGGGATGTTATGGTTACAAGTAAAACCGAAAAACCTCAGAAATTCGCGAGTTATGGTAAACTAAGCAACCATAACTTGTGCCACCACTGTGCACTGCTAAGACTAACAGCCATAACATCAAAGATAACATCACAAATGTAATTAATGACATCACTGATGATAGCACATGTGCATGTAGTTTTCACAAAATGTCTCCAGAAGGGATTGTCATTGTAATGGTGGGTGAAAACTATTGGAGGGCATTGGAAGAACCGTCATGAGATACATAGTTCATTAGGCAATGTGCTGCTGTAAACACCATAGCATTACAGAGTGCTTTGTAGTACATGAACCTTCGCATGTGGAAATGTTGGCATTGTGTGCAGCATGTATTATAGAGGTGAAATTTGCAAAAGCGTGCCAAAAAGTATTGCACCTTGTTGACATTTCCTGATATAGTTGTTCAAGGCACAAACAAGCATGAGACCTGATTGACTTCCAACACGCAGAATGATCCAAGGCAATACCATGAAATGACTATCACATCAGCAATGCAAAAAATGGGGGAAATTAGAAGAAAACAAGTATTCACCAAAGAAAAACCAAAGAAACGGTCTGAAAAAACAGGGAAAAAAGAAAAAAACAACAATACAAATAAAAAGTGATCAAACCAGGATAAAGAACAAAAACATAATTTAATTAATCGGAAACACAGCAAACATTGCTTACAATACAGAAGCAGCTACAGTGAGGAAAACCAAGATACAATGAAAACATAATCTGTACTATTCCCTAATAATAATATAAGATGTCTTTCTTATGTGTCGGCATCAAATAAACCAGTTGTGAGAGGGCATTGCAAATCTCCACTTTAGCATTTGTGCCAATTGCTAATGTGATGAATGAGCCAAATCCACTTCAGACCGAGAAATAAAAACATGACTAGAGACAGTCATTCACAGAGAGATGTACATGTACTATTAAACAGTGATGAAAGTATATAATGCTTCATCTGTGTTATGTCCAGCTGGGGCTTGTGTCTTAAAGTCTGTAATGAGTCTGGTCTCAAGTTGTCTTAACCTCAATGTTCTGTCACCACCTTGACAGTGCTTCTCAATATGTGCCACTCCAAAGAATCTAACACAAACTTACCATTGTGAAATCCATGGAAATGTTTAGTAATCAGATATTCTTAATCACCCTGAGATGCTTCCTCAGTTTTTGTTTGTTACTGGTACTGCCTACATACCATTTGGAACATGGAAATGCTCAACACATATACAACAAATTCACTGTCATATGGCCATATATGGAGAAGGCGTGCATCAGGAAGTGCCTTCAAAAGTGCCTACTAGGCCTGTCCATGCTGGAAGCTGACGTATAGCCGAACTCCATTCTGCCTGCAATCAAGGTTTGCCTCACTATCTATGGATTATATTCGACTTTATAGCCTGAAAGAAACTATCTGGACTTTCACTATTACTGTGTAAGCTAAGCTACATGTGCAATACTCAGACATGCCAACCCCCCCGATTTAGGCAGGAGACTCCTGATTTTGAAATGAAAAGTATAGCAAAATATTTTTATTTTTCACATACTCCCGCTTAAAATAATTCTAGCCCTAATGCATGCCGATGGAGAAATTAATTTCTCCCGAATTCTCTTGTGAAATCTCACTCCTAGGAGCCTCAGAATGTTGGCATGTATGAATACTCTTTATTTTCATTTTATTTTTTAGTATTGCTAAGCACCGCTCCCGACTTCCAGCAGCCCTTTATCAGGCATGCACATGCGCATCAGAGCGCATGCATCAGGAAGTGCCTTCAGAAGAGCCTGTTGGGTCTGTCCATGCTGGAAGCTGACATTCTGCCGAACTCCATTCTGCCTGCAATCAATGTTTGCCTCACTATTTACGGATTATATTGGACTTTATAGCTTGAAAGAAACTATCTAGACGCTCACTATTACTGTGTAAGCAAAACTACATGTGTAATAATATTTATTTTCATTTTCTTTTTTAGCTTTGCCAAGCCCTGCCCCGACTCCCAGCAGCCCTATATCAGGCATGTGCGTGTGCATCAGTGCACATGCATCACGAATTGCCTTCAGAAGTGCCTGTTAGGCCTTTTGGGTCAGTTGGTTGGTGGTCGGACACATACTTCTTGTATGAATGTTTGGTAAGTAACTCTGTGTCTCATCACGGGTACAGACCTTTGTGTGATGCATACAGTGTTTGTTTGTATTCAGTGTTGTCACCGGTATTTCCTGCGTAACCCCCGTACGCGACGCCAGATACGTTGACATGTGTAATTATTGATCCACCCATTAGGGCGAGTTTGCGGTGATTGTTGCAGCTGCTACTTTTTATAAGTACTTCTCTTGTAGCTGCCGCATATGTACAATCTCACTGCGATTTCTGAATGACTGATCTAACAGCCTGATGACTTTCTCTTTTCCCACTGTATACTGCTTATGAACACGCTGTTGTATGTCTTTTTTGTCTTTTTTCTTTCTTTCTGACAAAGTTGACTGTTTCTAAAATAGCGAGCCTATATGGCTCATACTGAGATGAGTTAAAGTTAGCTCACTTGCATTTTGCTGGCCAAACCTTTAACAGAGCATGATTTGTGCGTATTATTGTGCGCTGAATGCAAAGTTCTAATTGATCAACTTGAGACGTGCTGTTTGGCGAATTAGCCTGTGTGCTCTACTGTGATCATATCGCTGTCGGCATTTGACTTCTTAAACATGTCAGGGGGTTTAAGAAGTGGCCATCAGCATTTAGAAAAATCTAAATCCACTTCTATGTCAACCCAAGCTCTCACACAGTCTTCCAACATCTCTTCGGACATAGCTCATCATTCTGTTTCCACTCCTGACAATAATTCTGTGAGTTCTATGGGTTTAGTTACAGTTCTTCATACGCCCTCTAACTTGCAAACTAAAGTTACTACAGCCACACCTAGGGGCCTCATTATGAGTTTGGAGGCAGCCATGGTGCTTTTAGCAATGGGTTCCTGCAATGAGGATTTACCGGGTCATTCCGACTTAGGGGGACCCGGTAATTCCTCCTTGCATACCATCACTTATCCCATTAGGATAGATCATCTGTGACTGCATTGGTTAGCATTCGCAGATGACCTTATATTTTTTGATAAAAATCTGTATGGGGTGCAAAACAAGTTGGATGCCTTTTTTTATATGCTTCCCAGCACAATCTCAAAAGTAACATTGCAAAATCCAAAATTATCATATTCTCGGTTAGAAAGAAGATTCCTTCATTCACTTAGATACTTAATGGTCCCATAGAGAGGTCTTAAAATATCCGTTACTTGTGATACAATCTGTCAGACATCTCGTCTATTGAAAATTGGCGTAATTCTTTAAAGCTAAACTCTAGGCCTCTTACCTCACAATTCACCATCATCTACAAAAGATTATGCAAGTTTTCTCTTTTGCCTGCCATTGAATTGTATTCACTCAAAGCAGAAGCCATCATTGTATAAGACTTGGACATGTGTTTGTGTGACATTGATCACATGTTAAACTCTATCCAAGTATAACTGTGGAAGAAAACATTGGCGTTGGCTAATTCTGCACCAAATGCTTGCATTCATCATGAATTGGGTTTGTACTCACTATCCACAAGGTTTCATTGGAGTCAACTTAATACTAGAATTCTCAAACCACTAAGGAATTCTTTAGATTCAGATCTTTCTAAGATGCGTCGGGATTTAGAGCCTCCCTCTATGGTGTGGTTTGATATCGGAATGAGAACAATCATGGATTACATTAGCATTACACCCAATGTTCTCATTGAACGCCCAGCATACGCTAAAAAGCAATTATATGAGTTTGACTACATACGTACTATTGAGGAACTTGGGGCTCTCAAAGCGTTTAAAAAATATGCAAAATTCATCCCAAAGAGGATTCCTAGACAGATGTATCTGACATGCTTTCCCTGCAAAAAAATGTGCACCATATATATGAGATATAAACTTAACCAGTTACATGCACTTGACCATACCAAACACTGGAGACAAGTTGATATTGTACCATCCATAACATGTCGATTCTGTAAACATCACTCTCAAACTGAAACACTGAAATGTCTAGTGATTATTTGTCTACACTATGGAACATTGAGAACTGTACTCCTTGGTGATGCTTATATAGGAAATTCTACTCTGTCTAGAGAATGGTTATGGTCAAGATGTATGGAAGGAACTAACAAAACTTTGTTACTTTCTCTTGCCCGCATGTTGATCTTAAACAATGCCAATTTGTCTGATTTTCTCACCAAAGTTTGATTGATGGATTTAACCAAATTCTTTGATCTAAAATGATCATACTGCCAGTGTCAAAGATGGAGGCCTGTGGAACTTTGTACTTTTCTTATGTAAGCAACTGATATCTAAGAATCAGATAGACCGAATGGATGGAGGTTATGTTTTCAATGCCGCTAACACCATTATGTTTTAAGGCATTTTAATGTATTATTGTTGGCAATATTCCTGTATGTTGATTATTCTGTTTAAACAGATCCCGATTTTTTTTTTTTAAACGGGAAATATGAAAACAAATGATTCTAATGTATGGTAAATGGTATTTGTGTAAGATAGACTCTACGTGTGCTTCTTGTAAGGTTATTATTTCTAATTTGTTGTATCTTATTGTCCTTTTGTGATTGCTCCTTCTCCTTTTTTTCTCTGCTCCCTTTTCCACTTCGACTATGTTTGTTGTTCAATTGAATTATTATTTTTAATGATCCATTTTACTTGTGAATTTTAAGTAATGTCTATTTTGTTAAACTATGTAAATACCTACTTTTGTAAAGGTTTCTTGAAAACCAAGACCACATTTAAAAAAAATGGAGAAGGCAGTCCCTGTGACAGGATGCTTAAAAGAAGACTGTTATGATGCATATTCACAAACTGTACATTTACTACATTTAAGAAATCCCACAGTGCTCTTGCCTAGCCAGGAAGAGGTTCTTGCAGGAACAAAGAAACTGGTTAACAACTTATCTTTCAGGGAGGGAGCTTTATGGAAGGTTAAACACGGATGGGCGAGTAGCAAGCCTCCCAGATCCTTGTCTATCTGGATCACATGTCAATGTTTGGAGATAATCTCCCAAAATGTGATGGATACAAGGCTATATGTCAAGATGAGCTGAATTTGGGAGTCTGTTTTTTTTCCAAAATGGCCTTAAAATAGCCAGAAGAGAGTCTCGATCCAAAACACTGGCTTTTAGATGGGCACATTCAACTAGCTTCTGGAATAGCCCCCACCCATAAAGCGTTTGGCAGCATGGGCAGACTTGATTTCAACATCTTCCTTCTTGGAGCAGTTACATCAAAAACCTCACATACTCACCAAAAGGTAGGTTGTTGATACAAGACCTTTGGCGACTACTAGCTTCCAGTAGGGGAAGATTCAAGCACAGTTGTATAGAGCCCATCAAACGCCTTGGTGACCTTCACATCTAAGAAGACCAACTCAGTCTCACTATGATTTTCTGTGAAGCATAGATTTAAATAATTAGAATTGAGGATCTTCACAAAGTCAAGCCATTCCTCCACACATCCTTGCCATGGAATAAAAAGGTCATCAATGTTATCATAGCCAAAATTAGACCTTCTCAGTGTGGAAAGATTTGGCTTGACTCCAAACAAAGCTATGCTCCCACCAACCCATAGTAAGATTGGCATAAAGGGGGCTATTATGCCCCATGGCTGTGCCCCTAACTTGATGGTAAAATTATCCATTGAATAGAAAGTCATTATGATTAAGACAGAACGTCATTAGTTCAAGGATCATCTCTGTATGCCATAAATATTTAAAGGATTGCATGTCAAGAAATGTTTTGCATGCTGCCAAACCTATATCATGGTCGGTGGATTTATAAAGTGACACAACATCGAGAGTTACCAAAAGCATGTCTCTTTCCCATGTTATGCCATTTATATGGGACAAGAAATACTCAGTGTCACCTAAGTATGAAAGTAAAATGGAAATCAGAGGTTTAAAAGTTTCATCGATGAACTCAGCGACATTCTCCAGCAAAGATCTACAGAGAGTAACAATAGGTCTCCCAGGAGGCTTGTAAAGTGACTTAATCACCTTGAGCAATAAGAAGATTGTAGGAATGACAGAGTTGGTGGGTGATAAAAGATCAGACAACTCGTTGTCTAAGATACCAAGATCTGTCCATTTTTGTAATAGAATAGAAAGTTCAAATCTAATATTCGGAAAAGAATTGCAATCCAATTTCAAATAGCAACTCCTATTGTTCAGTTGTCTATTAAGCTCTCGGACATAGTCATGACAGTCCAACAGGACAATGTTGGAACCTTTGTCAGAGGTCTTAATGAATGAGTCACAGAGATTTTGGAGCTCTTGTAAGGTGTTTTTCCGTCTAGTGGTCAGATTGAAAGCCAAATTAAAGTTGGTATGTCTCATTCTCTTAAGATCAGCAATCACTAGATTATTGAAGGCTTCAAGAAAGCCTGTTGGCAATGGTGGATTGAATTTAGATTTAGGACGCATCTTGGTAGCTTTGGACTTATCAGTTTTAATGCCAAAATCAGACAGTTCTGAAAAATCCTCAGTCACATCAATATCCGCTTGCTCTGCGAGGTCAAAAAGAACAGGTAGATCGCTGATTGGTAAATCTGCATGCCATACACAAGGACATTTTGACTTCTCTGTTTGCTTTGGGTTACTAAGAAAACATTTGTCAGTTTGAGCTTTTGAATTAACTGGTCAAACTCCCGTCTAGTTTGAGTATAGTCAAAACTGATCATAGGGCAAAAAAGTGAACCCATCTCAAGAAGCTCCTTTTGTTCCCAGGTAAGTGTGTGTTTAGACAGGTTGATCAGATGTAAAGCCACATTTTACGTATCTATCTTGCACCAATTTCAAGAGCGTGTCGGCCTTTCTATTGTGCTTGTTCCTGAGGCCCCTACCCATAACTCTCGCCTGGTTTTCCACTTCTGGGCACACATTTCCATCCTCTCGTATTTCATCTGCTGTGGCCCCTTGCTCCCATTTGGGCATTCGCAACCTTGCAAAGGAGCTGCATTTTCTCTAAAAAATGAAGTTAATTGGTGGAGTTTCATTATCCCTGGGGGAAGCACCAGCGCCATGATTGTTATAGGTATACTTGCTTGTTTTATTAGACAATCAAATCTCTTGGCAAAAGTGGACATTCATCCTGTGTCATAGTCAATCTTATCCATTAAGAATGTATGTTTCTTTCTTTGTTTGATCTATTCCTCATGGGCCGACATTGTAGTTTCAATATTGCACTCAGCTTCTTCTCTGCTTCTGTTGTTTTCAGATTCACCAGCTTGGGTTCAGTTTCATCAATCTGTATTAAAATGTTGTCCCGATCTGATTTGGCATATTTCACCAATGAGGTGAGAAATTTAGCTGAGCACTCGTTGGTGGCTTGGCCCCATTCCTCCAACATCACGGGATCCCAATCTTCAAAAGATGGTGTGACCAGGATAAGGATGCCTCATGGTATTCGGCCAACCTCCAGACCATTCTGGAGATAATGCTCTTCTCACCATTTCAAAATCTCTAATCTTTACAATTTCTCTAGTTGTTTAAGTAACTAGATTTCTCTGTTTTCACTGACAACATTCTTGATCCTCACAGTTGCTATGATAAATACAGTTTTTTCTTCATCAAATAAGATGTTTGCCTGCTGCCTCTTTATAGTTCGCCATCATTTAGAAATATGCATACCAAGCACCAGTAAACTGGGAAATACCATAATATTGATGGTCTCAGCACTAGAAGAGAGGAGGAATCAACAACAGTCCAGGAACCATATCCCATGTTCATATATATTCAAGGAAAACACTTCAGTTGCAGGGACGCCAAGGGGAGAACTTAACACAACAAAACCCCTTGAAATTCAGCTAAAGCCACCTTAACTTCATGCCCCTGTTGTTCAGCCAATGACCACAATGGTGACATCACAAATGACATCACTAATGGCATCACTGGTGGTGACATCACTAATGACATCATCTATGATATATATTTATACATATATCACTGAAAAGCTTTATGTAAAGTGCATGTAACCCTTGATATTCAGCAGAGGTGGGAAGTCATGATCGGCTTTAGCTCTGCACTAATTTCATTCAAATCCATCCAGCAAGTCAACAATTATTAGCCTTGCTCATCCTCTCTGCTGCAAAAACACCAATGCCGATATAAAGGGTTTAAGGAGCAGGGGTGTCATCCAGAAAAATTGACATTTATAGGTTTGGCACATGTGCTGAAGCATAAACAAAAAGGAAATTGCAAACTCAAACTTCGCCAATTAGAATAAAAAATGTTTGTTCTGTTTAATACGTTACAGCCACATGGGCATAATGTGGACAGTGAACTACATGTATTTTCATAACAGAATGTGATTTTCATTGATCCTGCAACTAATCCTAAATATGCCCAATATGTAACTTTTACTCAGTTTTCTTTTCTTTCCTTTTTTGTTTTTTCTTTATCTTCTTTTTCTCTGTGTTTTCCTCTATCTTGATCAACCATGCACTTGCACAAAAGGTCAGATAACATTTTGGAAGATTTATGTATATTGTTGAGATGTATTCATTCTTACGAACGTGAAATTGTTTCTAATTTCCCAAGGCTGAAGTGTTTGAAGGGGTAACCAAAATGTCTTTTATTCACAGTTGTTATTTTGACATGAATTCCAATAATTGTGCACATTCTAGAAGCACTGTGCACTTTATTAGTCTCCAACTGTGTAATTTCAAAATAGGGTTTAGACAATCCGCAAATGTGATGACTTTTCAGCACGATGCACTTTATGCTGGTCGGGACCATTAAATCTGGACCATTGATAATTTTAGAATGCAATATGCACTTTCATGCCTGTTGCTTCAAAGACTGGATATAGCATCCATGTGTGCAGTTCTGCAATATGATTTTAACAAATTGAAAATGTGATGATCTGTATGCACAATGCACTTTCTGGAAATGGGACCATCGAATTTGGACCATTGGTAACTCTAGAATGCACTATGCACTTTCATGCCTGTTGTATCAAATATTGGGTGTATGTTCTGGATGGGATGGCTATGTGCCATATGGGCATATGTAGCAGGCACACTTGTGCTCTGCCATTTGTTCCACACCTGAGATGGGCTGGGAATGGATTAGCATTTTTTACAGCCCTGAGCACTGGCTGATTTACCGTTTTTTCGGGCTAGCTCTTTTTCATTTCACTAACTGACATCTAATAATCTAGCAGTTTAGTCGTGAGTGCCAATTGGAGTGACACAACATGGATTTTGTGTTTTGTTTCTTATCTGTTGCCTCTTATTTTTTGCCTGGTACTTACCTCCCCATTGATTCTCTCATGTATACTAACCTCCATAATTTCTTTCTTCCCCACCCTTTTTTTCAGTCCTGATTTATCACTAGTGTGCTGCTGCATCTGCCTGTGTTTTCCACAGCTATATCCTAGACAGAATATGAGTAGCTGTGTATTCTACGTGTTTTTCTGTATAAACACTTATGAGTATTGCACTATATTTTGCAAGTTAAAGCATTAATATATACATTGGAATTTTATGGAGCAACCTCTGCAGGCATGGAACTCTATGGGCCTGATTCATAGAAATAATTGCGCGGAAAATCGAGCACCTGCGTGCGAAATCACGCGCTTACCTGGGACTTGCAAGGAATCTGCACTGGTCCAACACGTCACTGTGGCACTAGGAATGCCTAGCGCGAGACTCCAAGAAAAGGGCCGGCTGGGGCTGAACAGCCACCTAAAATGGGGGCGGAACACATGGAATGAGGAAGAACACGCAAAAATGTGGACGTTACAAGGGACGTTCCACAGTCAAACAATTTCACAGCCCATACGCTCATGGAATAGAACAGGATTCACTAGCGCGTGAAAATGCAAGCGCAAATACCGAACCACCTACGCCATGCGATAGCAGACATAAACGTCAATGTGTGACCAACAAACGCATGTATACTGCCATGATGAATGTACCATTTGTTGCAGCAGTGATGTGGGACACAGCAGGAAGAGGAGGATGCCCAGGGCCCGGATATTGCACCCAAGTACCAGCCTTTTTGGGATACCTGATGACCAGGTCTATGGCAGGTATAGGTTCCCCCCTCATATCATCTTAGAAGTGGTCACGGAGTGGCAAGATGACCTCACATCACCCACCCTGTGCTCCCAAGCACTGAGCCCCTAGGAAAAGGTGTTCAGTGTACTGCATTTCTTGGCCACTGGCTCATTCCATAAGATCACTGCCATAGTTGTGGGCATTTTACAGGCCACGCAATCGCACTGCCTACACCAGGTGAACCTCAGGACATGGGGCCCTTTAAGACGAGGTAGCAATACTTAGAGATGGATGGAGATGCAGAAATTACTCATACATCAATAATCAAAATGACTCACGAAGTTGTCAAAACTCGATACTGTTTTATTTACAATGATCTAAACAGGGAGTACAACAGACATCATCCGACGTCGCACAGCAATTGCTCTCAATGTGTTGCATGAAAAACATAACTTTTAAAGTCACAATTCGTCATCATTAATGTCATACTACAGGGCAAACTACAAAAACCTACTAAGGAAAGTGAGAGGGTTACAGAAAACATTTAAGTATACGTTCCATACTAACAGGGATTGTGATTGGGGCTCTAACATCAGGTGGAACACTAAGCCCTCCTCTAGTGCAAGTCATCTTCATCGTCACAAAATACACACCCATTCATTGGTTACACAAAATGTAGGGCTCTCTGATACGTGGCCCTCTATAATTGGCTGGCATGCTTGTATCCTTCTGGAATATTCTACTCACTAGCAGCACACAAGATGGTTACCCCAGGTGCAGGGAGGGTGGGCCTGATCTAGCGCCTCCCCACCCAATTAGCCCAACACCTGTCATCACTCCTGTGGTCTGTCATTCAATTAAGGTTTTGAACTTGGCCTTGCAGAAGCTCTCCGTTCCTGAGAAATAGAAGGGAGTGTGGCATGGTCTTATCTCCTGGTTTCGTATGCAGCTCGACTCAAAGTCTATTTGGATCTGGACATGTGACCGGAGAACATGTTTTTAAGCTTTTTGTTGCACAAAATATTATTAAATGATGAACTCTTGACGCCTTCAGTGTTTTTTCATTCCGCTTCAAACAGAAGTTTGTTTCTTTCGCACATTCATTGTAGCTTCTTGACAGCCACCCAGGCTCATGGTGGCCTCGACCCTTGATGCTGGGCCATACCTTTCTCGAATTCTCCTTCGCCATCAGCTATTTTCTAACTGCGCCACAATCAAGCCCGTTTTATTCTCATGGATCCAAGTTTGTTAAAGTGATTTGTGGAACATCCAGACTGTATACATTCCGATATATATACATGGGTGCATCGCCACAATCTAGTCACTACGTAGCCAGCCTTAGGATTGCTTTGTCTACTTGCGTTACTGCATCTGTACAATTGTTAAATGACTTTGCATTTTCTTCAGTGTTCTCTTTGCACGAAATCTTCATTTCGATCCCTAAATGTTGCTTGTCTTCGACATCTCCTCTTCAGATCTTATAGAATACCTGTCAGGAAAAGACCCAAAACAAACCAGAACATATGGACAAAGGGTGTTAAAAGGGCTCAGGGAGGTAAATATGCATGTGTGGTACATCATGGCTTCTGTTCTGATAATAAACGCTCGGTGAAATCCAGCAGGAGGAAGGTGCTGCCCCACAGGAGACTGCTTTGTCCTCTCTGTAGGGTAAAGGCACATCTGGACTACATTGCCCAGCATGCTCGGTGCATGGGCAACCAATCAGGGAGCGGTTCAGGTGTGATACGCATCAACGCGCATGCGCGAGGACTCCAGCGTGGGGCTTGTGCTCGAGAGTCCCGAGGAGGAGGACGTGCTTTGAAGAGCTCCAGCGAAAAGCTCACACAAGGGGCCCCGCCCCACCAGATTCTGATTCCGGCCCCTCGCCAGCCTACAGATAAGTCTCCTATGCGCAGAGGAGGGTGTGGGGATGCACAATGCAGGGAAGCCTGCAGAGGGAGTTGGGGGAAGCGCAGGGGGCACTCAGCATCAGCCCATACTGTTCGCCCCTGCGCCGGCACATCAAGCTAAGTAGCAGCACGGGCGGTGTTGTACGCAATTGTTGCGGCTGCCTCCACGCCCCAGAGGATTTTACACTGCGCGTAATAACGCGAGTAACAGTCATTAAAAGAACGCAGCGCTGGCGTCACTAAGACAAGGAATAAAGTTAGATGCCTCAAGCCATACACGGCGACCTTCGCGTTGGCATTAGTAAACAACTTGGTTGCTAAGACTAGTCCCATGCGAATCACAGTCTGTGGGGAACCACGTTTTAAATCTAGCCGGGGAAAAGAATGAAAGTGTGTGTGTGTGTACGGATGCAGCATGAAGACTGAATGACTGCATGAGTGCATTCAAAGAATAACACGTTATTCTTTCTTGTAGCGTGAACCCAGCCTGCACAACCTACAAGGCACAGCTCAACACTGAGGGCTTGCGACTGGTGACAACAAGGACCACGTTTAAGGACTGGACAATGAACAGAGCTAAGTGATATATGCATGGCTAATCTGTGTCAGTGGTCTATCACTATTTGTTTGTATTTTGAGGTTGTGTGAAATTAACATGGTGTAAAGAGTCTTAATGAAAGCAACGAGGGGATAATTTGTCAGTCCACAAGCAATGTATGCTATGAAGGTGTGCAGCAGTTAAAACCTTTCCCAATCTCCCCATACCTACCTACAACCTCTACCTTAACCTTTTTCCGGTTTTCCAAAATACCCTAACCTATCCAACCAATGAGACCCTAACCCTCTTTCCCTGCCCTGGTCACGAATGCCTGCGTAAGCCTTGACTTGCAGGTCCAAAGACCAGTGTGGGGGTGGTTGGTTAAATCCACTCCTGTGCCAGGGATTGAAGTGCCCCTTGACAATACCTATAGTTTTACGTCTTTTGTGTACCTTCCATATGCCAGAAGAACAGTCTTTCAACATGGAGTCAGTTTCTCTGCAATTTTCGGTGACTTAGGCTTTCGGTAGAATCCAGTACGAGTAAAAGCCCCGGAGAACAGGACCGCATGAGATTTCTCCCCACACTTGTGAGTGGCGAAAAGGACACGGAGCCCTACACAGGAATCCCAACGAGCTACCATTACAGGTAAGAAGAGACACCTAGGGAGTTTGATCTGAACCATGGGAATAGATGATTTAGATTGCGGTTAATTACGTGCTGATAAAATGATCCATATTAAGAGTGAGTAATCATGAGACTATTCTTGATAATTGTTTTACAGGCTAGTTTTAACGTCTGCAAGCAGGATTCATGATCTGCCACCAGCCGAGTCCTCGTAGAGAAATGACTATTTAGCATCCCTAAAGTATGACTATGGGCCTCATTACACGGTAGGCGGTAAGGGTTTACCGGTACCGGTATTTTACCGGTACCGGTAAATCCTTACTGCCTTACTACGAGGTCCCTTTGCGGGTTGGGGAATTTAACGCCTGCTTTTTGCAGGCGTTAAAAACCAACCCGCAAAGGGACCCAGGGAGCTAATTACGGTACCGCAATTTGCGGTGCCGTAATTAGCACCTTCCCTTTCCCATTATGCCCTCTAAGAAATCTAAGAAATGGGGAATAGATCAGTAATAGTGGACCGATACAGGTTTAGGGTTTTGAAACCTGGGTACTAAAGGATAATTTTCTATTATTGCAGAATGGGTTTTGACTAGAACATCTAGAGAATCACGCTGGGTCTTCCCATATTAAGGGTGGTCTCCCCTGAGAAAGCAACTGTGCCATCTCTTCATCCATCTCGGATACCACTGGATGCCGGTGCTTTTATCCTTATTAGGATTACAATCATTTGAATAGGTAAGACTAAAAGGTTTACAACTTCCTTTTTTGATCATCACCTGTTGATGTATGTTTTCGATAGTGAACTGAGTATGCCAATATAACTGATACAATACATTAAAATAGCAACACCCAGAGAGTCATTCTTGGTAATCAATATGGTATACATTGAAATAACACAATATTTAGTAACTCCCCAAAGCAAGTTTAAAGATGTGGTAAGAAGGGTGAACTCTTCAAACAATTTATTTAGCCAGTCAATCTTATGGTCCCCATTTGTAATTAATTTACAGGTTCCATATAAAGAGAACTGAACCTCTTATTGAAACTAAGAAACCAGTCCCGGGGGACCAACCGCACTGGTGTGCCTAGGTAATTTATAAACCTTGGGTAGCCTGGACAACCTAATTGTGTCCCAAGAAATGTACGCAACCATTGCTGGTTCTTGTGTTTTTCTATATTTTATCAACAGTTACCCCTTCTTAATTGTGAACATCGCTTTAGTGAACAAAGAGAGTATACTATTGTAACTCTAATTTGATGTGACAACTCCTGATGAAAGTCCCAAAATGACAAAGAGGACTGAAACATGTTGAGTTTGTTATTTTGAGTGTTAGCCAAGTCTAAAAATTGATTTGGAGATCGAATAAAGGTCTGAAAAGCAAGAAGAAGGATTGACACTTCCGAGCTTAGTTCTCCCTAATAGTTGATGCATTCCATCATCTAGCTTTCCATCTCAAAAGGTTTTTCGGTCACTTGCAATATTAGTATATGTTTTTAGAGTTATTTTATGAATTATTGTGTATTTTTTGTCTCATGCGATGAAATTTTTTAACCGAATGAATCTTGATAAAATATTTCTAACTAGATTGTAGTGGTATTTCATGAGGGAATAACTGTTGATAATTTTGCTTTCTACCTTTTTGTTAATGCATAGTTTCACTTTCCCAAAACTAAGGTGGAAGATCCCTTTTGAGTGATTATTTGGGTCTTCTCATTGTTTTGAGTACCTTCCATGTGCGTCAGTTACACTTCGCATGACATCACCAGTCTTCTTACTCATTTTCATACTTCTTCTGGGACTTCTTCCAGAAGATCGTTATTTCTTCATGCGTATATAGGGTTTTCTCAATGGAGACCTTGTCTCAAGAATTCTTTGTGGTACAGACATCCTCATTGGAACTGCACATGTTGCAAATTCCTGTTCCCAACAAATCGGCAACATGGGGGCGGAGTTTCTGGTAGGGGTACTTAGCTCCTTCTCTACACAGGTGTTGGCAATAATGACGGCATGCCCCTCAGTCTACCGGCATATCTATATGTCCAGAACACCTGCAGAAAGGCAGTAGGTGGTCCAGGAGTTGTATGCGGTGGCGCCCTTCCCAAAAGTGCTTGGTGACATTGATTGCACTCAGGTTGCTCTACGTCCACCTCAAGCAACCAAGCATATATAACGCAACCGAAAACACTGGCATTCCATCAACGTTCAGGTTGTTGCAAACCTTTCTGGATGCACCCATCATAGTTACATATTCAGGATGTCACCTCTACACCGGGCCCTGGAAGCTGGGAAGCATGGCAACACATGGCTCCTTGGTGAGTAAGAATGGTCTTGCACATTAATGCATTTTGGACAGGGACACTGTCAACTAATACCAACCATTCTCACCTCTACAGGGACACCTACATGATGATGCCAATATGGAACCCCAACACACCTGCCTAGGTTAGATACAACACTGCCCATATAGCAACTCAGGCCATAGTGGAGTGCCCATTCGGAGTGCTCAAGTCATGTTTCCAGTCCCTTCACCACTCTGGTGGTGTGTTGCTATATGCACCACCAGTAGTCTGCAGGATCATTGTGGCAGCATGTGTCCTGAACAATGTTGCACCACAGCGTGGCGTCCCGGTGGACATGGTGGTTGCACGCCATCCACACTAACATGCCCACTGCTTGCGTATGGCTGGGCAAAGGGCACGCGGAGAGGCTGCACGTACCCAGCTTGTGCAAACATATTTCACCTAACCCCCGACCCCGTGGAGTGCACAGGAGGCCACTTCATCCCAGGGGGCATTCTATGATGACAATGGGCCAATCCACTGTTCCCATAAAACCACCCTGAGAAAGTGTCCTTGGAAGTGCTCAATTGTATGCATCCCTTAGAACTAAAACACATGTCATGCTGTGGTTCCAAAAGAAACACATTGAAGAGGGAGTACCCCACTACCACCATGCCAACCATTCAATTAACTCACTTCTGTGTCACCAAAACCATCCCATATGTAATGTTTAATGAAAATTATACAGTGCTATGGTATGTTATGTCATGTTAAAGTTCATTCATAAAGGGCCTATACACAAGGCACATGTTCAAAAGCGGCCAAGGATGGATGGAAAAAGTGAAAAAGAACAGTTGTTTATAGGCCTTATCATTCTCAAATGAGAATAGTCTCTACAGGCAGAGTAAGTGCATATTATACAATGAACAGTGTAGCAATAGGTCTGATAGCAATTGTACAGTTTTACCAAATGCATGAATGCGCCAGCATGCATTGAATGATGACTAGGGGGAACACACAGACAATCTACAGGCATGGTGCAATTAGATTGAGCAAGTGCACTGGTGTTTACAGGGGAGTGTGAGGTGGAGTCTGGGAACAAGTCAGGGGGGAGGGGTCCAAGTGCATCCATTAGTTGGAGATAGGGGTAAGTGCAGAGAGATGCCACTCTCCAGGGTCATTGACCGATGGTATTAATGATGAAGCAAGTGCAGGGCATGGAGTCAACTGTGTAAAACACTGCTCGGTGGGCCAGGGACCTGAGACACTGAGGTACACCAGGCGGCCAGTCATCAAGCTGTAACAAATAAATTATGGAGAGAGGGATAGGTTAGCACGGAAGAGGGAGATAGAAAGAACTGTAAAGTGAAAAGCCCTGAGGAGTTAACAGAACTTAAGGATATCATGCTCCAGATGGAGGGCAGCAGGGATTCTATTCCACAGGGAGGCCGCAGCTGAGGACAAAGATCTCCCTCAAAATCTCTGCCTTGAGAACTGCCTCACTCGAAAAAATGTGGATGTAGATGAGGGGAGAGCTCGGGAGGGACAGTATTAATGTAGTCATCAATGCAGGTATGTAGGTCCCAGGCCCCAGAACGCCCTGTGGATAATGCATAGTGTCTCAGATCTCAGCCTTGCAGCCACGGGCAGCCAGTGGAGTGATTTCTGTGCCAGAGAGAGGCAGTCCCTGGGCTTGGGGCCAAGGATAAGTCTTGCAGTTATGTCCTTGATGAGTTGTACAGGGCACATAGTAGAAGCCGGGACGTAGATAAAGAGTCTATATCAGTAATTCAGCCTCTAGATAACCAGGCCTCTCAAGAAAGTGAGCTTCTGGGTGAATGTGAGAAAAGGTAGAGTATCTCTGAGGAGGTGGACCTGATAGTTGGACTATCCACATATGTCTGAAATGTGACATGAGAAGGAGAGAGTGGAGTCGAAGATACCCAAGGTATTTACATCCTTGCAGGTGGGTGCGGCTGCAGGGGCAAGGGAGTCTAAGCAGAGTGAAAGTGGGAAAGCAGGAGCACGGGTCCCTATGCAAACGATCCCAGTCTTGTTGCCGTTAAGGCAGAAGTTGTTTGCAGCACACCATGACTGCATCATGGACAGACCGTCAGAGATGAGTATGAAGAGGATGTGGCTGAGAGTAGCTTCAAAAAAAGTTGTCCCATGTCCACGTTACATTGGAAGCCACAGGTGAAAGTGGAAATTCCAGGTGCTGAGGCAGCCATATTCACCTTGAAGAACCAGTTGTATAGTTGACATCCCTGTGGAACGGCACAGGTTGAAAGAGCAATAGAAGATAGAAAGGCTTATAGTACCACCTGGGATGGGCTGTCAGAAAGAAAGGAGGTCAACCACGCCAGAGCCGGATCTGTGAACCATGTGCAGCTCACCCACCGTACCCGTCACCTTCTTGTGTGGTAGATCTGAACAACCAACTTACCTGTCTAATGTGTAAGCAATGTGACATCCTCAAACATTATGTCCGAGCACAGAGTGTGCATGATGCGCACAAACATGTCCCTATTGGGGGGGTCTACATACAAACAGCAGTATACAATGTCTAAACAATCAGCATACCAGAACAAACTATATCAAATAAAATCTTACCTGTCCCCTATGCATACATTTCACAGTAACTTTTCATTCTATGGAATAGCTATCATTCACTGATGTAAGGATCTGCTTAAAAAAATAGTTCAGCTAACACATACATACCCCTAAAAAAGGAAAATCCATGGCCACCACTTTGTGACACATAACTAATGCAAAACAACAACTCCCTAGACATCTACATGTGTCCATGTGCACATGCACAGACACCTGCATACTGCATGCACATCACACACACACCGACAACCAACAACATACCCCACACTGCCTGTCGCCCTGAATGACATGCAGCGAAAGTGCATGTCAAAAATCCCCCTTCTTTACACAATGATACATGCACAATGCATGCTGCATGAAAATGTAAAGACATCACATATGCAGATAAGTGATCACAACCAAAAACTGGAAGACTAACAATGCCATGAGAAGGCTCTCCTTCACCTGCGTAGTATTGGGACAGTGCACAGCATGCAGTCATGGGAGCACATTATCAATAAACACACGTGTGCTTCATTTGTCAGGCACTCATCCAACAACCCAATACATTTCTAAGTGCACGCAGGCCAACACGGTCCTGACAGGGGAAGACAGCCAATGAATTACTAACAGAGACAAATAATAGCATCAATTATACAAAGAAATCATGACAATAAGTGGAGAAGAACCCACAATGCCTTGTGAGTGTTCACAAGGTGCAAGTGTCCAGTTGAGGGTGGTAAGTGAAAGGTTCTGATTTGTTCATGTTGAACATCTTGGGGTGAATGGCACACAAAATGAAAGCTAAATGTAAGTACAACCTCACATGTGGAGGCTGAGCATGATCAAGTTCGGTATATACAAAGTAGATTAGATGATACATGTGGGGGGTCAGGACTCCAAGGACACATAAGAGACCTGTAAATCATGCACGCTAATGTATCAATAGCACAGAAGAGAGGGAAAGAAGGAAGTGGGGAACAGAAAGAACTTGAGGATTATAGTGAACCCAATGAGGTCCTTCTCAAGACGCAGAGGGAGAGTGAGGCTATTACACAAAAGTCAGCATGCATAGGAAATAGATACACAAACAGCCCTTCACATACCAAAAAGCCTCACACTCAGGGAGTAGTTGTCAGAGTAATGCAGTAGTATAGTAGTGGAGTATTTGATCAGTAAGCGTTGAAGATAGCGTGGTACCCAGCACCAGATAGCGATGTGGATGACACACAAGTATTACAATGTAATCCATGCTGACACTGTGAGCCACTGAAGCCTTTCAAGTGCAGGGGAGATGTGGTCCTTGGGCCTGAGGCAAATCATGAGTCTTGGTGACCTACTCTGTGTAAGCTGGAGGGGTTGCAGGGTGGACCAAGGAACACTAAGGAGGAGGCTGTTGCAGTAGTGTAGGCTGGAGAAAACCAGAGCATGTGTAACTTTGCGTCTCTGTGTGAAGGTGTGGAAGGGTACAGTTACTTTGACAAACAATAGCAGAAACAGGGACTTCTTGACAATGGGCCTCATTACGACCCTGGCGTTAATGGTTTAACTGTGCCGTAAAAGGTGTTGGCGCCGTTAAACTCTTAACGCCTGATTACAAGGTTTTTCCAGCCGTTAAAGTAGGGAACCGCAAAGGGACTTTGGTGCTAATAACGGTACCACAATTTGCGGCAACGTTATTAGCGCCTTCCCCATTCCCATTGAGCCCTATGGGGCAAAAGTGGGAATGGGGAAGGGCCATGGCGGCATGGGGAATTACCGCCCCACCAACCTCGGAATGGGGTGGTAATTCCCCATTCCTCCATGGCGGACACCGGCATGGACCATGGTGCTAGTAGCACCATGGTCCTCCGCCTGGGTCGTAATGAGGCCCAATGTCATAATTA
The DNA here is from genome assembly GCF_040938575.1 of Ambystoma mexicanum. Classification (NCBI taxonomy): domain Eukaryota; kingdom Metazoa; phylum Chordata; class Amphibia; order Caudata; family Ambystomatidae; genus Ambystoma; species Ambystoma mexicanum. The sequence continues at coordinate 505,359,064 of NC_090936.1, read as the reverse complement.
TGAGGGAAGAAGGAAAGGGTGTTGTCGAATAGGACTACACAAATTATGGAATTGGATGAAGGGTGCAGGTGGTGAGGCCATGGAGGCAGGACAGAGTGAATGACCGAAGTATGCTGCAGGGGGTCGTATAGGGACACTCTTTGTTTGTATGGCATACAAGCCTAGGTCATTAGCAGTGCACCAGTCCAGGATGGCTGAGAGGCAGTCGGATTGAATAAGGGTGCAAGTGTGTGAATATGAACTTTGCAGAAGAGTAGTGACTTGTCAGCGTAGCACTGATATTTGTGTTAGAATGACTCAACGAAGCGTAGCAGCAGGGAAATGCATATGTCAAAGATGCATGGAAAATTAATGGAGAGTTGTGGGACACCACAGGTGCAGTATGAAGTAGTGGATGAGAAAGGGCACAGAATGTTATCGTAGGTATCGTTGGTTAGGAATGAGATAAGCTAGTCCACTGGACCCTCAAAGATAACAAGTGTATCACGGATCTTTTCAATGAGGGTGGAGTGGTTCACTGTGTTTTGTACTTGAGATCAGTATGCATTGGTCATGAAGGTTTGATTCCACAGTGGTGTACATGTACACTGCCAACGAGTATATCAAGGGTGTCCATTTGTGGGCGGGAAAACTTCACATTCACGTTCCCCAAGAAAACAGTGAATGAAATGGGCCAGTAGTTGGCTGGCCAGGAAGGCTCAGCCGATGGTCTAGTATGGATGGTTTGCATGAGGGAGTGCCTGAGGGAGGATGGAAACAAAACAGCAGCAAAGATTTTTTGCACGGATCAGTAAGAGCATGTGCCACAGATGAGATGTGCCCTTGATGGTTCTGGATGAGCACAGGCTCAGCAGTTTTGAGGAGACATTCATGTATTTTACAACTATGGCAACTTCTTCAGGGGAGACATGAGTGAAGGATGAAAATTAGGAATTAGGGTCAGTGGTAGGGGGGCCGGAGGTGCAGTGGTGTGTGTTTGAAGAGCCTGACACAAGTGGGTTTAATATTCCCAGGCTTTCTAAAAAGTAAATGACATGCAAGTGCATCACAAAGGGACTGTGAAGCACTATGTGCAGAACATACATTGGATGGTTTTGCAAGTACACAAATACTCACCTCTTTCACTCACGCCAGGACCATGCTTGAACTCACAATGGAATGCTGGCCACCTAGGGGACTGCTATAGAAGACCTAAGCAGACAACAGAAAGCAATGTGATACATCAAGGAACACTAAATGCATGCAGAAAGTAGGATGTAAACCAAAAGAGCATGGTCAATGCAGACTTCATTTTCACAGCGCACAAATGGTCCAATACTGCATTCAATCAAATGCAGCACTTTCATGCACCCAGCTGCGGTGACCTTGAAGCTGCAAATACTATGGAGCAGCATGCAAGGTACATGCATGCAAAAGCACCTACAACATCAACACTAATATGCTTGTACACAACATGGCAATCAAAACCTTTTCCCATAACTACTCAAATATTTGTGGCTTAAAACTGGTGTCCCACAAAGTAACAGTTGATCCATAAGCAGGGCAGGGCAATTGTGCCATTGTTACATAAACCCACTAACACTGCTAGGGATGTGAAGTGTCGCTCATGACACATGATCAAAGTAGCATGAGAGCTACATCAGCAGAACCAGCAACACCTGCCACTGACCACAAACAGCCTTGCTACCCACTTCCAAGCAGCCATGAACGCACTAAGCAGTTAGAATTGGCCCATTTTATATTTTGAGAAGAGTGGCCAAACAAATCAGTCACAACGACACCATGTGCAGACCCATCATTAGAAGCCCACCCTGTGAAAAATGCACCCATGAATAATTACTGGTGGCCCATAAGACAAGTCAATCCCAAGTGAACACACAGTGCTAAACCCCCATGCAGACACCACACAAGTGTCTGCTAAGGCCCTTCACTTACAGGGAACCCACCTGCCTTGCATACGATGCACAACATCTGGAGACACTAACCCTAAAGGATATCACCTGCATTATAAGAACAGAAACAACATGCACATCCATGGCACCACATGATTTCAGATAGTAAACATGCATACACCACCCACTGCATAAGCAACACTGGGTGACAGAGGGTGACTGGAAATAGATTACAAGCAGCCAGGAGTGAAGGGTACCACAACAGAGAGAGGGAGAGAGAGTGACACTGAGAGGGAATTCCAAGGAATTTCCAGATCAATGAGTACACTTGCTGTATTGGAGATGGACAATGACATGCTGAACCGCACAGTAGGTGCAGCCATAGAGGAATACCCAAAGGTAGGTAACACAGTGACATCACCACCACCTAAATAACCATGCTGGCACGTTAGCTTGCAAAACACATATAAGACAATGAACACATGCATTAAACAAGCAGAACAATGATGCATGCCCAACATGCAAGACAGTGCTCAAGCCTACCCACTGACTGCGCCAGAATGGTGTCAATCACGCATCACCTTCACCTGGAACTGTATCTCCTTATGAGGTACAGGTGGGACAGTGCCTGGTGGAGGGCATGGGGAGCATGGACGTCAAAGTGTGCAGGGTGTCTCCTACGGAACAGCAGTCACTGCCAGATCATGGATTTCTGTAACAATATGGGAGAAGGAATTAAAACAGCCATAGTGAAGTACCATACACACAGCATACATGTGCAACGGCACACACAACACAAAGGGCCTCATTACGAGATTTGCGGTAATGGAAAAACGATGCCGGTAAGGGAATACTAGCACGGCTTACCGCTCCGGCCTATTAAGAGTAGACATCCCATTATCACTGCCACCGCTGAGACCGTGCCCCTCCATACCGGCATGTGCACGGGCATGCACCCCTTTGGGCCGGCAATATTGGGATGCTGCTAACAGGAGTTCATTACAAGTCACACCGACAGGCACCTACAGGCATCTTGAAGGCGGCAATTAAGGATACCATGATGCCTTTATAACAGGCATCACGGATCACCCGCTAATAGCAATGTGCTGTGTTCCCAACTGCCACAGGTGCACACAATTAGCACAGGTGGAGGCAATGGAGTCTGGCCCAGCACAAAAGGAGCACACCCACACACCACACCCCTTGCCACACCAAAATGATCCCACTTGCTGTTGCGATATTGGGGCTGGATGACATGCTTGCATTGCTACTCCATGAGCAACAACTACAACAGGCACTACTGAGGAGACGCAGGAGGAGAAGGAGGGTGAGACAGGCCCAGCAAGTCCCACCAGTGCAGCCAGTGGTACCATGCAGTCAGTCACCAATCACTTGCATCAGAGCCAGTCCTTTCAACCTAACTCCTGTGCAGATCCACACCCTGTACCGCCTGGACCGGGACACCATCACCACCATTGTGGACATGATACACGACAACATTGTCATCCTGATTGAAATCCGCACAGCCATCCCCCCTCTACTGAAGGTAGTGTCTGTGCTCCACTTCCTAGTTAGAGGCACCTACCAGCACACAGTGTATCCTCACCATTGCTGTATACACGGAGTATCCTCACCATTGCTGTCGGAATCTGTGCCTGTGGGGGACCGAGAGAGGCACGGCATCAGTGATGGTTGTACATGCATCATGCATACATTGGTATTAGTGCAGATGTACACCTGTGATGTTTTGCTGTCTTGGAGTTGTGGCATACAGGTTGTATATGGGGGGTTATTCAGGGATACGTCAGGTTCTCACATGTGTAAGGTGGTGTATGCTGTGTGACATGCCTTTGTGTTGTGGACTGCGTGCAGTGTGACACATGGCGTTTAGCTGTTTGTGGGGTGAGTTTCAGGTATGGCAATGGCATTCTGCATGCATGTTGATGTGACGGTGCTGGGGACAGCATCTAGACAGGGATGTGTCCATGTTTGTGTGAATGGCCTCCATGCCGATCGTACTGGCACATGTCTCCTCCCATCTGGTGAGCTTGATAGGGGAGTGGGCCCCGCCGCCTGTTGCCAGACCCTGGCTCCGATTGGCCGATCTAATGATCCACACACGGAGGCGTAGGTCATCCCACCGCTTTTTCACGTCTTTGATGGTGTGGGCGGTGGTGCCGACCGCACTGACCTTTCTGGCCACTTCCTCCCATATCTCCTTTTTCTTGATCTGAACAAGTCGCCTGAGGTCTGCTGCGAAGACCACATCACCATTCTGGGCCAAAGTGTCGGCCAACATATTCAATTCGACCTCGGAGAAGCGCACCTTGCGCTGACGGGAGGCACCTTTCTTGATGGCCTTTGGAATCCTGATGGTGATGTATGTGGTGATTTGTGGATCCAGGTCCTGTGTGTGGAGGATTGCAATGGATTGTGTTTTTGAAGGAGGCCGCTGTTGGATTTCCCGTTCCGGCACAATGATGTTACTTCCGGTTCCAGTATTGGCGGACCCGGTATTGCCGGCCCCGTTATTGCTGGTGCCTGTTATTTAGGGGTGGACGAAGATGTAGGAGGTGTCAGCGCTTTGCATGATGCCGCTAACAGGGGTTTTAGGGTCATTAACGGCATGCCGGTACAGACGTTACCGGAATGCCGCTATGCGCGTGCACGCATTCTCGTAATCGGCCGCTGTTAGCAAAGTCAGTGCTACCCAGATGCAGAATTGCCTCCATGCCGGTAAGGTTTGGTTTTTACCGCGATTCTTGTAATGAGGCCCAAAATAACATGCACATGCCATCCTGTGCACCACCATGTAAACATTACAGTTGACTTCACTTTGCATGCCTGCATGTACACCTCTGCACACATCATGGCCTTGACATGTGCACAGCACACCTCAAGGAAAATTGACCAAACAAACACTTCACAAAAACCAGGTAAGGACTAATTAAAATTACAATGCCAACATCTGGGCCTGGAGAGAACCAAAATATCCCAACAAAATATTAAAAGAATACAAATCAAAAATGTCCATCATGGACCGGGGGTTGGTAATCCACCCAGGAGGGGGAGGGCAGGGTGCATGTCAACTTCCACAAGGGTGGATGTTGAAAAAAAACGATTCCCTCCGTGGGCTCATGGACCGTCTATGATGGACCGGGAGGCATGTCTCTGCTGTCAACACCTTCCTGGGTTGAATGAGAAGGTGGTTGTAGTGCTGGAGGCTCACCACACAGTGCCCTGGCCTGCACCTCAGTGACAGTGGCCATACATGACACTGATGAATGCACCAGCACACCAAGGGATTGGAGGTCACCATGCATGACCTCACAGTATGTACAGAATTCCTCCGAGATATTCTGCCTCAATTGTAGCATCTCTTGTTGGAACATTCTCCTGGTGGCTGCCTCTTCCTCTCGGATTGCAGCTCTGTGGGCCAACAACTCTTGCCTCAGGACTTCCCTGTGTGCCCAACCCGCTTCAAGCTGGTATGCCTGCAGGGACCTCACATCTGCCCACCGACTCCTGCTGTTGGCCTTCATGTGCAGCATGTGTGAACGGCATGTGGACCACATTACCTGCAGCTGTTGCTCACCTGTGTTGCTGGTACAATCATGGATCCAGCCACCCGATCCATGCCCTCAGCCAAACTATCACAGTCTGCACCCTGTCGGTGCACAGTAGGCAACATTGACTGCTCCCAGACTGTCTGCCCGGGCTCCCCCATGTGCAAGGGGCCCACACCTTCCTGACCCAAGGGAGCATGGCCATTGCTGTGATGACGCTGTCTCTGGATGCATGACTGCAGCCCTCCCTTGGACATCTGGCCCAGGACCAGACAGAAATACATGGAAGTGTGGCCTTGCATCTATAACCACCACAGACACCCCTGACACCACTGAATGGCCTTGTGAAGGCACCTGACCCCCTGCAGGCTCACGGGCCCCAACTGCTCCAACACTTGGTGCACACACCTCCATCAACATTGAGGATTGCAAATCTGGTTCAGCAGCAGAGCTACTGGATTCTAAAGACTCGGTATCAAATGCTGACATTCCCAGGATGGTCTCTAGCACCAGTGGATTTTTATGGCCTGCCACGCCACGTCCTCCTCTTTCTCCTCCTCTGCATCTGGTGCCTCCTCACCTGCACAAGGACAGTAAATGACATTAGGAGTCATGTGAAACATGTCTATGTGAAATGTGTATAACATTGCTGTCATGCAACACAATGCAGGGGGTGTCACCATGAGAGAAATAGCATACACACACTACGTACAAGAAGTCATCGATCCTGGCATATGCAGACTAGCAACGACATTTCATGTTCAGGCCCATGCATCCAATGGACACATCAGCAAGCTCATCAGCAAGCTCATCATGGCACATGGCACAGCAAATGAATGACCATTGCATGCTAATTGGCCATGGTCATGTGGTTCTGCAACATGCTATTACATTACATGTCAACATGTACACACACACAGAGTCACATACAAGCACGCAGCCATCACATGCCACACCAGAGTTGAACCAGCAACAGTGAATGCACACAATGTGGACATGGCCTGAGTGTGGAAAAAAGGAAACAACACCAGTTCAAGTATGAACATAAGAGTGACACCTAGACAAGGTCTGTGATGTGGAGAGAGTAATTACATACACTTGGAGTTAGGAAGAAGGGACAGTGAGCCACAAGAGGGACCGGGCCAAGGACCCATGGAGTGTGTGCTGAGTGTGGGAAGGTAACAGGGAACAGTCCTCACAGCAATTTCACAGTGCGGTCATTGCCGTAGCTACAGGGGGGAAGGGCATACTCAATAAAAAATCTATGTCACTCATGGCATGCTGTGAGGCTTGTTGGTAGTCTCCCTGCAAGAGTTCTTTGTAGCATGGAACCACCTATGTACATCTATCATTAGCAAATGTACACCCTGCAGTGCATGAAGTGTAACTTGTGCTTCAAACACAAGCACATGTCTAGCGGAGCAGAGTCACTGACATTACTGATGCAAGTAACTGGGTGGCACGTTGTGTTAGGATGTGGCAATTGTTGGCTGGGTATGCTGGTGGGGGACGACTACTGTCACACAGCTACGTTCAAGGGATGTGCAACACGTTTTGTATCCACTCTTCAGTACACTCGACAGGAGTCAGTACACCATGACATGGTTCTGCCAGGGCTGTCATCAAAATGCAGGCATAAGCGTAACACAATCATACTACTTTGTTTGCTTCCCCTACACATACTGAGGATGAACAGTCTTGGACACTCAGCGATGTGTCCTTGTAATCTGGCAGGCCTCCCATGCCTTGCACCTGATTCATATGAATGAAATGGCTCATAGCCTGTTAATGCGGGTGAGCTCCTCCTCCTCTGGTGACCCCCTTCCAGTTGCCACAGCAGAGGCGAGGTTGGCACCCATCTTGGACTTGGTGCGATGGTTGAGGTCATTCCAGCGCTTCATGACCTGAGCAACAGTGCGCTTCTGATACCCTAAGGCATTTATCTCATCTGTGACATGCTGCCAATGCACCGTACGCTGAGCAGGTGTATGTGTGCTCCCTGGTTGCAGGCACATGTCATGGTGGCAGTCAGTCACGTAGTCCATGAGGATCTCGTGTTCTTCATCATTGAAGTTCCTCTTCCTCAACGTGCCAGTGTCTTGTGCCGTGCCATGGAGTTGAGCCTCTTCATGCTGTGCAGGCTTTGCCTTCTTGGCACATGGTGTTAATGTTGGCCCTGTGTGGCTGGGACCACTCACGGCCCCAGATGCTGGACCGCTAGTGGGCTGGGGTATGGCATTACCCACTGGTGCTTGGACAGCAGCTTCCACTGCACGCCCCTTAACCTTTGGTTGTGGAACAGCAGCTTCCACTATACGTCCCAGAAGCCTTGGGGGTGGGACAGCAGCTTACACTGCATGTCTCTTACCCTTCGGGTGTGGGACAGCAGCTTCCACTACAGGTCCCGGAACCCTTGGGGGTGGAACAGCATCTTACACTGCACATCTCTTACCCTTTGGGTGTGGGGCAGCAGCTTCCACTGCACGTCCCTTACCCTTTGGGTGTGGGATAGCAGCTTCTACTGCACCTTCCCCTGCAGGTCCCCGAACCCTTGGCTGTGGGACAGCAGCTTCCACTGCGTGTCCCGGAACTCTTAGTGGTGGGACTGCAGCTTCCACTCCAGGTCCTGGAACCCTTGGCCGTAGGACAGCTGCTTCCACTGCACATCCCTGACCCCGTCCACCTTTAACACCTTTCCATCTTGGGGGCTTTCCATTCATGTCACAGGTGCTATTGTACAATGGACGGCACACCAAACAATTGACTTGGGCAATTAGAGAGAGGAAGGGCAGTGAACGTGATGTAAAATGTACTTCGGTCGTCCAGGAAAACTCAAAGTTACTCCCGGTGAGAGAAATACACGATGCATAATGCAGAGTCACCCAAAAAAACAAAAGGAATTGTGTACGCGAGACGTTTATAGCTTCTGTGACAAAAAAAGCATTACGCGACACGAACGGGCTCCAAACAACACAATGAATGCGTACGCGAACACCGGAAAGCTACTGTAAGGGTAAGAATGGAGGTGCACAATACACAGGGGCCACCTCAGTATGACAAAGTGCGTACGTGACTCACTGTTAGCCTTTGAAAATTCAAAAGTGGTGGCGCGTATGCAGGGAGGCAAATCCCCCACCAAAATAAGAAGTTTGTACGGTCCCTAAAGTTAACAAATTGCTTGTCACCTCAGAATTTGCAGTATTCCACTCGTTCAACTACTCCCATTCACACGTATGCGTAGTTATGTCTCCCCGATACTGCCGTGATCAATGCCAGCTTGTAGCGCGTGTCATGTAAATTACATGCTGAGGCCCTTTCCTCAGATTTCACGTATCCACTCTGATTTCAAACGCGCTAACTAACCTTCACTTTGTTTCCGGCTGCCCATGCATTACACATGGAAGACCCACGCTCCTGCCTACAAACCTTTTAACCTGCCTCCTACTGCCCTGAGCTGCCTCCTACCAAGCCCTCTGCTGCTGTCTGCCCCCTGTGTGTGCCTACTGCCCACCTGACCTGCATTTTGAGTGCCTGCTGTCCAGCCATTGGCGTGCTCCTGTCTTTGGCCATGTGACCACCTCAGATGATTCACCGGACTCCCACCGTGCCATACCACCACCACTGCCCCACAGCCTCCATCAGCACCATCATCCTCTGACCTGAGTGTCAACCCCATAACAGCGAGGCAGAGCGCTGTCAATTTCACTGCCAGGGAAGTTGACATCCTGGTGGAGCAGGTCTTGTGGAATTATGATGCCCTCTTCAACCCACCATTGCAATTTGGCAAGGTAGGACGTCAGTAGATCTAGGACAGGATAAGGGATGCCATCAATGCAGAGGGGGTGGCATCCCGGACACTCAAGAACGTGAACAAGCGCTGGAGGACCTGAATTCCAGGACCCACAGCAAGGCCCTGCGCCTAATAGAGGCCGGTGCATCATTGGAGGTGCACCGGGCACGCAGGTGCCGGCTGTCGGTTACCAACATGAGGGTCCTTGACAAGCTTTAAACACCGCTACACGCACAGGTCTGCGAGCTGCAACAACGTCTGGAGTCGACTGGTGAGTATCCATGTCTTGCAACGCTCTGCAGTGCAAGTGCATGTTGCTGCATTTTCTCAGTGAGCCCCTTTGTCTTGCAGCAAGTATGCCCCTGAGACGGATGTCTGCGTGCATGCCCCAGACATTGCTCCCCATGTCTGCATAGGGACATATGTAATTAGAATGAGATATCTGTTGCCTTGTGTGTTGTACAGCTGCCTTTGAGACCGTGCCTTGTTTTTTAACTTGTGTCTGAGACATGCCGGTGTGATAAGTGTTACAGATGAGGTAGTGTTGCATGCGTCATGTGCATGCATGATTTTCATGTGTCTGTGGCAATGATGGGAATTTGTGACTGGCCATCACTCACGGATGGATGCAACACGTGCACTTTGATATCTGACCTTGTCAGGTAGCAGGATTACAGTCGACGAGACTCTAAAGTCATTCCTCATGGTCCAGCATGTGGCCTCTCTGTTGATGTGTTTGCATGATATGTGTATGTGCACATGGTGCATGTGTGCGCAACATGCACAAATGATTGCTAATTTGAGTGGCACGTAGCCTGATGTGATAGTCTTGACTGATGGACATGCATGTATGTGCATGGATGTGGATTGCGGTGTGCAGTCATAATGTCGACATCAATAATGTCGACAGTCAAAATGTCGACAAATTAATGTCGAAAATCAATAATGTCGACATACAAAAATGTCGACATTTTACATTAATGTCGACATTTTTTCGAAATGTTGTATAAATAAATAAATATATATTTATTGTTGTGTTGTATGTGTTGAGTATGAGGGGTGGGGGGTGGCAGGGGGTATTGGGTGAGAGGGGTTGGGGGGGACATCCCCATAGTAAATGATATTCTTTTTATTTATTTGTTTATTTATTTATTGAATAATAAATAAATAAATAAATATATAATTACTATGTGTTGGGAATGAGGGTGAGAGGGTGGTTGGGGGGGGTGTGGGGGGGTGTCAGGGGGGTGTTGGGTGAGGGGGGGTTGGGGGGGGGACCCCCCCCCATAGTAAATTAGACTCTTTTTGGTTATTTATTTATTGAAAAAATAAATAAATAAATATATAAATAATTAGAATGTGTTGCATATGAGGGGTGGGAGGGTGGTGGTGTGGGGTGTGGGGGGGTTGCAGGAGGGTGTTGGGTGAGGTGTTGATAGTGTTAAGGGTTTATAGTCATATTGTCGAAAAAAAATGTCGACATTTTTTTTTCGACATTATGACTTTTTACATTAAAAGTATAGAATGTCGACATTATTATTTTCGACATTATTTTTTCGACATTTTTGTCTGTCGACATTTTTTTGTCGACATTATGACTATAAACCGTGGATTGCATATCCATGTGTGTGGGTTGGAGGATGATGGTTGTTCCCTTGACTATTGAAAGTTTGTATTGCCACGCATACATTGATGCAGTACACTGATGCTTCTGTTCTGTGTCTCCTTTTCCACAGTTGCATTGGAAGTAGAGGCCGGAAACAGTGCTGTGGATCACAACAGCAGGGATGCCTCCACCAGGCAGTGGCGCAAGGCCCTGCTATGCCCCCTTGAGAGCACATCTTCGGGAGGTGACAGGGGCCACACCAGTACCTTCAGGCAATGATGCTTAGGGTAAGTCCAAGAGGGCAAAGATGGGAGTGGAGTCTTCAGCAGCGGGGGGACAGGTGATGCAACACAGGGGCATTCCACCGGAGAAGCTGCGCCGGAATCATCCAGGTTGGTGAGGGGGGGCTGTTGAAGCACAGCCCACGGGGTCAGGCAGGGGTGTTGAGGTGGGCATGACTGCTGAAGTCGTGTCCCTGGGGCAGGAGGCTGTGCAGGCCACCCTGGGGGTGTCTGTGGAAAATATTGTCCATGGGCCAGTGGATGCTGCTGTATGAGCCTGCCAGGATGTCTCCCCCCAGGCCCAGCCACTGGTGCCCTCTGTATACACACAGACTGACACCCCATTACCATCGGCTGTTGCCATTCAGAACTATTTGCTACCCTGCAGGCCGCGATGGTGAGGTGTACAGCTGTCATATATGATGACGTGCAGATTACAAGTAGACTGCTTGTACATCTTCACCATGAGGTAAGCACTCTCCTCAGTCTAGCTTGCAACATGCTTGGTCCAGTTTGTGCTGCGTGGTCTTTTTAGTAATGCAACCTCCTCCTCGTCTTCCTCCTATGTGCGCCAGTCGTCTTCTGGGGCACCTTCCGGCCCAGTTACCACCACGGCCTCCTGTGCACCTGTCACACCCACATTGCCCAGTCTGGTGGACCCAACATCCCTGCTCAAGTTGGGAGCCAAAGGTCAATTGGCTGAGGTGGTCACTGTGCCTAGCCAGGTACCGACAGGGACACTGGCAATGGAGGGACAGAAGGCACCCACAAGCAGGGCATGAGTCTTACACCCCCGGTATCATCATCAGCCTGAAGGGTGTACACTGAAAGCAGTCACCGAGCGCTGTGGCAGCAGCAGGCATTGAGGAGGAGGCTTCATGTCTCAGGGCCATTCATCGGAAGGGGGGAGGTGCATGATGTGAGGCAGGAGGAAAACATGGACCTCAGACAGAGGATGTTTTCCTTTTTCCAGCACTATGGGCAGAAACACAGAGCAGAGAGACAACAGGCTCTGGAGGCTAGAGTTTTGATGGCCAGAGCTGTGGTTGCACTGTGTCGGGCAAGGAGGCGGGCTGTCATCCTGGAGGGGATTGAGAGTCATATGCTGGAGGCCCTGCAAGCCCTCCAGGCAACAACATAGGCCTGCCAATGGGATGGGGACATGGTGCTTGAATCAGCCCTGGTGGAAAGACTGATTGGGACTGGGCGAGATAGGGAATGAGGAGATGGAATAGCCAGCTGCCTGTATATATAGTTATTTAGGTATAGGTTTCCTTTATTATTATTTTTTTATTCAGTCTATTTTGGACATTTTGTCCCCTTTTTAGTGTATATAGTTATTTAGGTGTAGGTTTCCTTTTTTATTTTGTTATTTTCACCAGGCATTTTGGACATTGCTTCCCGTTTTTTAGTGTAAAGTTTATTTAGGCGTAAGGATCATGTTGCTTCCAGATCTTAACATGGACAGCTTTATTTTTGTGTGTGATTTTTTCCTGTACATATTTCTAAAATATATTTCATTGTGTTTCTTACATTCCATGCTTCGTGCTTTTCATTTATGTGTCTGGTTGTTTGCTTGTTATATTTGTAACCAGTGCATCTCTCATTTTTAAGTCAAGTCTCTGCTTGCATGGATATTTGGGTATAGTTGCTGGGATGGTTGTGGATGGCAGGATGCACATGTGCCTGCCATGTGGGGGTATGTCAGTCAGACAAATGGGTGTGCACTGTCTATTTGGATTTAATTTAAAATGTGCTCTGTGATTTGCTTAAGTGTGGTTGCGGTTAAGGGAGGTGGGCTAACTGTGGGAGTGCACAGGAGGGCAGGTGTTTTCTCTGGGGTGCAGCCTGGGATTGCAAGGTTTGGTCACCCAATTTCGCTGTAGTGCAGCCTGGGATTGCATGGGAGGGCAGGTGTTTTCTCTGGGGTGCAGCCTATGATTGCAGGGTTTGGTCGCGCAATTTTGCTGGGATACGGCCAAGATTGCGAGGTTTGTTTGTGCATTTTTGCAGGGGTACTGGAAGCTGGGCCTCGGGTGGAGCGGAGGCTTGCGCTGTGTTAGCACTTTGGCTTGCTTTTTGGTGTGTGTGGGGGCGTGTTGTGGGCGATCCTCACACAGATTGTTGTGACTTGTGCGACGGCTAGTAATGCATCTTGCAAACAATGTATACGCTTGATATATTTGTAGCAGGTGCATCTCTCATTTTTAAGTCAAGTGTCTGCTTGCGTGGATATTTGGGTATAGTTGCTGGGATGGTTCTGGATGGCAGGATGCACATGTGCCTGCCATGTGGGGGTATGTCAGTCAGACAAATGGGTGTGCACTATTTGGATTTAATTTTAAATGTGCTGCATCACTCTGTGTTTGGCTTCAGTGTGGTTGCGGTGGAGGGAGGTGGGCTAACTGTGGGAGTGTTCCATGGTCTTCGTCATAGCACATTACTTTGTCATTGCTGTGTGAAACACATGTTGTGCATTCACCTTTGCCAACATGTGGTATCACACAATGCATTTTCTCAGGTGTTGCTCAACCTTTACACTGGAATGCAGTAGTGGGCTTTTTTTTATTCCTGAGTGGCTGCACAATTCACCAGTCTCTGTGAGTCATGCTCTCTCTGACTGCCCAGCATCACCATGCATGGATCCATCATGTGATAGTTCCCTGCCGGTTATTTAGCCACACAGGTCACTCATGAGCAGGCTGTGACACCCCTAGACCTTGTTTGTGGATCATGCAACAATGTTTGCTATGTTTGCTTCGATCATGGTCACACATTCTGTCACTGTGCTTTGCTTCTATGGCAATGAGGCATGGCCAACATGTACATGTTTTGGCAGTCACTTGTCACATTTGTAGGTTGGTGGAGTATTACGGCCTAGAAGGGTGTGTGAGCAGATGCTACACTCATGAATGGACCACCATTAATTGCAGTTTTTTGGATTTGCAGGATACATGTTCATATTGCAATTAATGGTGCAGTCACAGCACAGACGTTCAGGTGAGCACCACACATCCACTGAAGTGGTGATGTGTCACACTGTCAAGGAACTGCTGCCGAGGGTGTCACAGGTGAGGGGGACTGGGGGGTGGAGTCCAGTCTCGAGTGGGTTGCCTGCGGGGGGTGCCACAGGTGAGGGGGTGTCCAGTCTGGAGGGGATGACTGCAAGGGGTGTCACAGGTGAGGGTGGCTGGGGGGATGGTGCCCAGTCTGGAGGGGGCTGCCTGCAGAGGGGTGTCAAAGGTGAGGGGGGCTGAGGGGTGCAGTCCAGTATGGAGGAGGATGCCTGTGGGGCTTGTCCCTAATGGAGGGGCTTCCTGCAGGGGGTGTCACAGGTGAGGGGGGGTGGGGTGGTGTCCAGTGTGGAGGGGGCTGCCTGTGGGGGGGTGTCACAGGTGAGGGTGGCTGGGGGGTGCTTTCCAGTATGGAGGGGGATGCCTGCGGGGGGGTGTCCCTTCTGGAGGGGACTGTTAGCGGGGATGTCACAGATGAGGGAGGCTGGGGTGTGCTGTCCAGTATGGAGGAGGCTGCCTGCGGGGGTGTCACAGGTGAGGGAGGCTGGGGGTGCTCTGTAGACTAAAGAGGTTGATATGCAGGAGGGGGGTATGTGTACAGGATGGCTGCCAAGGGTGTATGGGGAACACAGTTTTTTGTAAGGGTTGTAACCTACACTTATTAGGTGGCATGCTATTTCGATGGTGTATGGCCTGGGATTGTGACAGAGGGAATGCGTTTTGTCCATGGTGCGACCTGGGATTGCAGGGTTTGATGACTCAATTTTACTGGGGTGTGCCGTGGTATTGCGAGGGAGGGAACCTATTTTCTCTGGGGTGCGGCCATGCATTGCAAGGTTTGGTCATGTGATTTCTCTGAAGTGCAGCCTGGGATTGCAAGGTTTGATCTGGCGATTTTGCTGGGGTGCGGCATGGGATTGTGAGGTTTGGTTGTGCAATTTCACTGGGGTATGGCCTGGGATTGCAAGGATTGGACACGCGATTTCTCTGGGGTGTGGTGTGGTATTGAGAGGGAGGGCACGCGGCCTGGGATTGCAAGGTTTGCTTGCGCAATTGTGCTGGGGTACGTCCTGGGTTTGCCAGGTTTGGTCGCCCAATTTCACTATGGTGCAGCCTGGGATTGCGCGGGAGGGCAGGCATTTTTTCTGGGGTGCGGCCTGGGATTGCAAGGTTTGCTCACCTAATTTTGCTGTAGTGCTGCCTGGGATTGCATGGGAGGGCAGGCGTTTTCTCTAGGGTGCGGCCTGGGATTGCAGGGTTTGGTCGCGCAATTTTGCTGGGGTACGGCCAAGATTGCGAGGTTTATTTGCGCATTTTTGCAGGGGTACTGGAAGCTGGGCCTGGGGTGGCGCAGAGATTTGCGCTCTGTTAGCACTTTGGCTTGCTTTTTGGTGTGCATGGGGGCGTGTTGTGGGCGTTCCTCGCGCAGATTGTTGTGACTTGCGCGACGGCTAGTAATGCATCTTGCAATCCATGAATACGCTTTATGCGCAATATTTTTTCTGTTCTATGGCTCGCGCAGGGTCCTTCTAACTGCGCGCCACTAGCACCATTTCTGCACCCGATTCCATGAATCGGGCCCTAAATCTCTATACAACCATTTTGGTTGTTTATTCTATTGAGTACTATCATGATACATTTATTGTTCCAACATGGTGCTTTGTAGCAACTATCAATTCAATGCAGTTGTGGAATAGATAACCTGTTTTCTATGTTCATGACTACCTGTCTGCAGATGAAGCTCAGTGTGTTTTTAAATGTAGAACGGTGTACATGGAATTTTAATCACTAGCCTGATGAAGCCCTGGTTGGCGTGGATCGCGTGGCGATATTGCCAGGGAATGTTTTTTACACCAACAAGTGGTGTGCCATGACCATAATTTCTCCTTGGGAAATGTGAGTATGCTTGTGCTTGCTGTAAGAGTTTGTTGATCCTATATATATATATATATATATATATGTACATATATATATATATATATCGTTAAGACATGGAGGAAGGAAAAAACAGCTCTCCAAGCATGAGGTCTGCAGGTCCCAGTAAACAAAGTAGCAAACTCGAATCCAAGTAACAGAAAAACGAGTTTAATAGATGGTTAAAAATAGTAGACAAAGAACACACAGCAAACAGAACAGAACGCCAGAGCAGTGTCCTTAACGACGCGTTTCGCGCTTCTCCGAGCGCTTGATCACGTTAGGGAGACATGAAAACAATGAGAGTAGATATTAACAATGGGTCCTTCTTCCATGTTGCCTACCAACACAAGCTAACAGTTTGGCGCATTAACATGGCGGCCATTTTAGAGCATAGCAGAAAACTGCATTAACCATAAAAAGAACAGGTTAAAAATAGCAGTAAAATCAATAGCACATTAAAATTCAGCACCAAGCATGTAGAAATATAATAAAAGGACATGCAGTGGATAGATGTCAACAAATTTCACTCAAAGCAAAAATTAGCACATATTAGCAAAAATTAGCAGTCCACAGCTGTGACATAGAGTGCAAATGCGTTCCTATGTAAGCTTATGAAAAAATATGCAGGCAATAGCTAAAAAAATATATATAAAAAATATATATATATATAAAATGTGAGTGCATGTCTAGCTCACCAAGGCAATATGATTATAATACATAGAGAAAACACAGCTGGGACAAGATAATGCTGTCTAATATGAACACTCTGTTGACAGTTTGAGGACAGTCAATATGTGAGACCTTTAAGATAAAAACATGTTGCAGGCTGCAATGTAAAGTGCAAGTGCATTAGATTGTAAACTTATGACTCTAGCAGCCGTAGATAGGCAGAAATGTTTGGTAATCATAAAGTGCTGGTGCAAAATGCAATAATAAAGCTTGTGGGAAAAGTAAAGGCAATTTACAATGAAAAAAGCAATGTCAAAAACACCCAGAATTACAGAGTACAGATACAATCGTGTACTCCCAAAATTCAAACCCCCTAAACATCAGAAAAGGGCAAGACAGCCAACATAGAACAATTAAAAAAGTTGGAAAACTTGAAAAAATGCAAATTAAATAAATCAACCAATTCCAGGCCAGGGCCAAAATCCAAATAAACAAAAGGGAGAAGCAGTATATAGCGGCAAGGGACCAGGATCAAATAACACAGAGCACAGAGCAAGAGAAAAGGAGAGGTGTGTGTAGGCGCATAAAGAAACAGAATAATTACGTTCCCACAAAAGTATGTAACTCCTCATCCACATTATGCCCATTGGGATACTTAGTGTCAAAGTCCAGGATAAACCTGGTTTCCAGTTGTCTCAATTTCAGAGTGCGATCACCTCCCCTCGGATCAATCGGTACATGAGCCACAGCAAAAAATGTAAGCAAATGAACATCACTGTCGTGTTCCTGCCTGAAATGTTTGGCCATAGGATAAGTTTTTAGTAACGCAACTTAACCATAACGTCCCTTTAACAAAGTTTTTTCACTGAATTTCATAGGTTTTTAGTAGCACAACTTAACCATAATATCCCTGACTTCATATACATGTAACATAGAACATACTGAACCCCCACGTAGTGATTTTGATGTCTGCGGACTACCGCCATGTCCGCGGACATATCGAGAATCTGAGCGTGGTGAATGTAAATTTAAATAGTGTGCCCCATTTCCCCTTTGAAGTTGTCTCTGAAAAGAGCCTTTTTTTTGTTTTTTTTACAGATGCTTGACAGACACCTGTTATTTTGTATTTTTTTTCTTGTTTTTTTTTCTTACTTTACTCCTAAAATCTTCACATAACCTTCTCCAAAGCAACCCTTACATTCCAAAATAGAAAGGCATTTCCCGTAAAAGATAAAGAGATGCCATCTTCTTTAAAATTAACAGTATTACTGGCATCAATATTCTCATTATTACAGAAGAACATACCAGCTCTAAGCATGAAGGCACACATGCCTCGGTTGATAACACACCTAGCAATGTTTTGCTTAGGACAAAAAACTGAACTATTGTCCCATATTGCCCTAGGTAGTAATCCAGAAAAAATGACTTTCCCGTTTGGAAGGATCTTCATTACGGCTTGAACCAAGCGTTCCAAATCAGCCAACAAAGTAGGGGCACTGACGTTGCCCAAATGGAAAGCACCATAGTGCAAAACTACCACATGTGGACCGTTCGTCGTGGCCATATCCTCACAAACTTGTACAATTCCCTGTTCATTGCAATCAGGCACAGTGTTCCACACCACCTCCACTCCTTTCACATCAAAGTTCTTTTCAACATGGCTGCATCGAACGTACTGTTGTAAACCATGCAAAAACATATCTCCAAGCACCAACACCCTGACTTTCTCGACTTCCGCCATCTTCACCACACACAGTCTCTTTCAACACAAATCCACAACCTCGACATCTGATTGGCTAATCCGTACAGTCTTTTTTTCCATGTTGGATTTGCTGGAAAACCCCCGGATGTAGCACGCCCTGTCCATGGACAGCCGCAGTGTCCGCAGACCGCGTAACTCTTCGACACCCCTTCTACCATTTCCACTATACTCTCTGTGCCATTCCCTCATTGCATACAGCTAAGCAGTCACACAATACGAAGAACGTCCTCAGAACACCCCCATTTTGTTTATTTTCGAACATTTCAGGACAATTATCATTTCATTATTCAACATGTTAACATTACAAATATTATACTTTCATCTTGTACGCTGCACACAATGCTATGTTTCTCCATTAGTAGCTCAGTATACTAGATAGAACCCCATAATACAATGCTATTTATATCAATGCATTGTTCAAAGCACTAATTACGGTATAATATTTATTGCAATGATCCTTGACACTTTTTTCGCAACATTATAATAAAAATCCCTAGTACACAAATTTCATGAAAATTAAATGCACATGTGATGTCATCAGTGATGTCATCAATGACATTTGCGATGTCATCTTTGATGTCCTGGGTGTTAATCTTAGCAGTGCACGGTGGTGGCGCGAGTTATGGTTGCTTAGCTTACCATAACTGGCGAATTTCAGGTGTTTTTCGGCTTTACTTGGAACCATAACGTTCCTTAAACAAACTTTTTTTATTAGCACCAAACAATATACAAAGATGTAGTGTAAACAGCAAGTTCTCACAGATGCTTTACACAGAATGTTGCAAAGTAAGCATTTTGTGCTCGTTCACAGTGAAGGTCAGCTGCTTCCATTTTTTTCTTGCGGCCCGGAGAGGCCCACGACTACCAGTATAAGGTTCTATTTTTTTTTTACCTTGACAGACAGAGATTGTGCTGAAAGACTTCTTTAGAAGAAGTGTAGGAAAAACGTAGGACACGATAAAGATGAAATTTCTGAAACGAAACCACTTTTGTATATTATATCACTTTGAGAAAGATCGTTGGCACACTCAGAGTCGTATTTTGGGACTGCACTACACTTGGACAATGGAAAACGCAATTATAATGTAAGTAACCCTTTAGATTATTTTATACCGGAATATAATAACAATAGCGTGGCATTAAAGCCCGGTCAAGTTGTACTTGTTCGTTCAATGTGACATATTGTTTTCTACCGCGCACTATCACTGCTGAATTGATCCCCTGTCATTTAGAGGGCTCTGAAAAAGGCAGACGACACAGGGTGGGTTAATAGAAATAATTTAACCGGTCTGTAGCCGGTCAAGCGCTCTACTCGCTGTGCCACTTCACTGTAGCCGGTCAAGTGGCACAGCGAGTAGAGCACTCGCTTTGACATCGTGCACAGCTTGCTAACACAGGTTTGAATTCCGGCACGGCCAAACTCAGCCTTTCATCCTTCTGTGGTCGATAAACGAGCACCACACACAGTGGGTAATAATAAGCAGCGCTGAGATACCTGACGGTTCTTAGTGCTATATAAATGCGAAAATATTATTATTTTATTATTAACATACTCCATTGCACTATCTTAGCTAGCAAATAGTTTCACGCCCTAATAAATAAAATTAATATTTTTAATAAAGATCGGCTGGTGAGACTAATTTATGTTTTTTAAAACAGGTATGTTGCCCCATTTTGCCAATGTCACGATTTTCAGACTCCAGCGGATGGATTTTTCAACTGCCAGGTGCTTCTCCATGTAAGCAACTTCATGACCCTCACCATTTTATGGGACAATCGCCAAGGACCAATATGCCCTTACGCAGTACTAGCGGCTAGAAGCAACATACCAACCATTATGGTGGTCTAATGCCTCGTTGTTGGACCAACCTTCCGATTATCAGTGCAACCATTTACTGCTTTTATCATAAACCAACAGCCTATCTAACGCAAAGGAACAGCGCGTGGCTCAAAATAAACTTTTGCTGATCGACAGCAGAGACAATTGCAAATCGCTGAATATTCACTAAACATTTTATGTGAAATAAATGTACTTTACCAAATGTACAATCCTGCTGTTTACTTTTAAACCACAGTTTCATATTCCGAATTGTGGCGCACTGTGTCCTAAGCTGATCTAACACCCTCTGTACCGCAAAGGAACATCGCGTGGCTCAACATGAACTTTTGCGGATCGACAACAAAGACAAATGCAAATCGCTGAATATTCTCTAAACATTTGATGTCAAATAAATGTACTTTACAAAATTTACAATCTTGCTGTTTGCTTTTAAATCACAGTTTCATATTCCGAATTGTGGCGCGCTGTGTTGTGACATAATGTGTGTTGTCTTCCGGGTTCTGTGTAAAGTCGCGTAGGACTGGAGACGACTGGGCGCGTTTGATGACGCACCCTGTAACGTCACGGAGAGAGGTGGGGAATATGAATGCTTTCATAATGTCAGGGTTAGGGGCGGGAGATATGATTTAGTGTCGCAAAAGCAAGTCAGCCAGGTCAATAGCGCCAGTCAAAGGATTATCACATAATGTCAGCGCACACCAGCCTGATTTATCGTTTCTTTAGTGAACAAAAAGTCGGGTGAGGCCCATAGGAAATTGTACTATCAGCGGACAAAAGGAGGGTTCATAGAACACTTTCAACCTGACAACGAACAATACAAACAACGTTCTCAGAACACCCCCATTTTGTGTCATTGCAACCATTTCGGGGCACCGCAAGTGTTCTTAGAACACATTCAACTTGACAGATTACAATACGGACAGCGTCCTCAGGACACCCCCAGTTTGTGTATTTACGAACATTTAAATACACCGCAAGTGTTTTTAGCTCAATTTTACCTTTCTTGCGAACAAAAAGGACACATACTTCGTCCTCTGAACACCCCACCATTTAGTTTATTTACAAAATGTCAGAACAGCCGTGTTGTCCGCGGACAAATCAAACACAACAAAAGCGTATAGCACATAAAAAAACAAAACATTGAACCTATCTCATACTTCCCACCCGCCCCAAACACTCTTACACACCAACACACTTCTCTAAATACAATTTTGAATCCAAGTTTCACTGCGCTGTACGCGGTCGACGGCGAATACAAGATGGCCGGCGCCACAGAAAATCTGACGCGCTCCACGCCCCACGCCGTCCAATCAGCGAACATGTCGCATGTCCGCAGACATGACGCAAGCCCATGGGCCAATCGGGGTGCTGTCCGCGGAGCGAACAGTGAAGTCCGTCCGCGAAGCAAACACAGATATCACTAATTTTTTTGCCTTACATTTTGGTCATTTTTAAAAAAAACTACTGGACGGATTTACACCAAATTTGCAAGCCACCGCTCCTGCCACAAATTTGGTGTAAATCCGTCCAGCGGTTCGGGCTGTAGCCGTGCGCAAAGTTTTTTCCCATTATGTCTATAGGAAAAAACAAAAGTTTTGGAACCCCCCCTATAACTTTGCCCCCCCCTGGACCAAACCTCTCCAAACTTTGCAAAAAAATTCAGACTGGGCCATATACTTTTTTTTTGCAAAGTCTGGTGTGGATTCGTCCAGAGGGAGCGAAGTTATAAGCCACCCGAAAAGTGCTCTTCCTATGGAAACACCAACTTAACCATAACTACATCGACGCTCCCTCGTCCATGTAATATACATATATATACATATATATGAAAAACAAAACGGACACAAAGTGTGCACCATGGTCGCTCTAACGCGGGTTTAGATGAAAGTTTTGTTTTTTTAAACTATGTTCTTTAATGGTAAAAAGACAAAAGATTTAAGCAAAGGTAACAAACAGCAACGCGTTTCGAGCCCTCCTGAACCCTTGATGGCGCTGTGAATATGCCCACACAACCAGTGAGTTTAATACAGGTACAGCCACTCTATGGCCTTTCATCTCGGCCCAAACAGGTATAGTTAAGGATGACGACCATGATGAAATACTGGCAAACCAACAGACATGCTGTTTAATTTGAAATATTTAATTCATTCATCGCTGCAAATTCATCACATGGATACCAACCAATTATTGCAAAAGTATCTGTGATAACCAGTTTCAGCAGAAATTTAAAAATTACCACGGTTGCATATCAATTCTCAGTAAAGCCCTAGAAATGCACCCAAAATGGGTATGCATGAACACATTACTGTGCATGCCAAAATCCGTTTGCAAATAGTGCATGCTGACATACCGGCTGTACATATAGATACGTGATGAGATTAGAATGGTCAAATAATTCCACAAGTGCTACCAAGTCGAACACCAAGTATTGGAACCACCCCAGTCTCATATTCTGATTGTGAAATCTCATAATCAATGTCAGCCTTAGTGCAAAGTTATATGCAATAGATAAAGTGACTAGTGCAAGCGATATACACGTATAAATACATGAACAATCCTATGCAGTTACTCACAGACATTGTTGATCAAGGGATCATTCAAGCCAGAATTTTGAATACATAACATGTCATGTAAACAAAGTTCATAATGCAACCTAAAACATGTGAGAGCTCAGTTTATTTGACATATGGCAATAACCACAAATAACGTGCCACCTGCATAATTCACTGCAAGGTTATATGCAATAGACACAATGACTAGTGCAAGCAATATACAAGTATAAATAAATGGACAGTCCAATACAATTACTCACAGACATTATTGGTCATGGAATCATCCAAGCCAGGATTTTGAGTACATAGCAAGTCATGTGAATAAAGTGCATAATGCATCCTGAGACATGCCAGAGCCCCAGTTATAAGACATATGGCAAGAGTCGCAAATAAAGTGGCAAGTGCATAATTTGTCATATAACACAAAATTAAAATAGCAAACAGATTGCCATCATTTAGCAGTAGTTAAGATAGTAATGAATACGTATGCTTACAGATAGAATATCAAATGCATCATCAACCATGGATGTAACCTAAATTGTCAAACAACCAATACACCCATGGATTTGTCTGACAATAAAAAACAAATCCAATATACGAGTTGTAAAAAACAGTCATCAGTCTTTAAAGCAGGTAAAGCAACATGGAGCATAAACTATACTAGATCAAAATAGAAAACAGCCATCAAAACCCCATACAGAAGCACCACTATAAGGAACAAAATATTGCAGAATGTACCCAAGAATAATAAAGAAAAGCCTGCAATCAACTGAAAATAAATTATAATAAGAGGGAAACTGAGCGAAGATAAGAGCTCTAAGACCCATCGACTAACCATTACACTCTATTCAGCTAATAAAGACAATAAAGAGAACTGTGTCTGAATGAAGGACAAAACACCCAAATACAGAAACAACTGAAATACAAAAATATGAGAGAAATCACTGTCACTTCCTCAGAGCACGGAAGTAGCAAGTAATATAAATAGAAAAATCAAGACATAGAGCCTCATTACGAGGTTGGAGGTAGCCATGACGCTATTAGCGCCGAGGCTGCCTCCAAAATCGTTCCGACTCCGGTCTGGTGGACGGAGCAATTACCGGTCCATTCCGAGGTCGGCGGGACCGGTAATTCCCCATTCACCAGAGCCATTCGCCATTCCCATTTGATAGGGCTCAATGGGAAAGGGGAAGGCGGCAATAACGGTACCGCAAATTGCGGTCCCGTTATTGACCCCGGCATCCCTTTGCGGGTCCCGTCCTTAACGCATGGTAAAACCATGCATTAAGGAAGGACCCGCAAAGGGAACTCGTAGTAGGGTGTTAAGGGATTACCGGCACTGGTGCCCTTACCGGTGCCGGTAATCCCTTACCGCCCACCTCGTAATGAGGCCCATAGATTAATAGAGCATAGTAAAGAAATACAACTGATGAAGCCAAAACAATTCATGAGTTAAACACCTATAAATGTGAATAGCTCCTCCTCGATATTATGGCAAAGGGGAAGTTTAGTTTGGAAGTCAACCACCATATGCTGATTTTTGTGCTTTGAAAACGTTCAAGTCTCCTGGCTGCAGCAGAACATACACATCAATAATAAGCTTGTCTTGTGTTCTCAATTCAGGTGCTGCTCCCCCAGCCTAGACCAAAGCTTTTGATTAACAAAATCTAAAACCATACACATTCTCTGCATGATGAATGCTTTCGGACCCTATTGTGATTCTTAACATGCATCTTCCCACAATCCGTTGTCCCAGATCAGGGCCATCTAGTGAGGTAAGTATGTTAAGTAGGTTAATAACATTAATGGTTAGTCCCTGACACTAGATTACAATGTTATGCTATGTGATGCTATTCTATTCATTCAATTCAAGCTATACAATGCTCACACATTTATTTAGTTTGTATGATAAAATCACATCTAATATACGAGTCCTAAAAAACATCAGCAGTTTAAAGCAGGTAAAGCAACATGGAGCATGAACCATACTAGATCAAAATCGAAAACAGCCATCAAAACAACATGCAGAAACACCACTATAAGAAAAGAAAAATATTGTAGAATGTAAAACCCAATAATGATAAAGAAATGCCTGCGTGAAATTGAGAGACGATAAGAGCTCTAAGACCCATCGACTAATCATTGCACTATATTTAGCTAAAAAAACAATAAAGAGAACTGTGTCAGAATGAAGGACAAAACACCCAAACACAGAAACAACTGAAATAAAACAATAGGCGAGAAATCACTGTCACTTCCTCAGAGCACGGAAGTAGCAAGTAATATAAATAGAAAAATGAAGACCTAGATTAACAGAGCATAGTAAAGAAATACAACTGATGAAGCCAAAACAATTCATGAGTTAAACACCTATACATGTGAATAGCTCCTCGTCGATATTATGGCCAAGGGGAACTTTAATTTGGAAGTAAACCACCATATGCTGATTTTTGTGTTTTTGAAAACGTTCAAGTCTCCTGGCTGCAGCAGAACATAAACATCAATGATAAGCTTGTCTTTTGTTCTTGAATTCAGGTGCTGTTCTCCCAGCCTAGACCAAAGCTTTTGATTAACAACATCTAAAACCGTACACATTCTCTGCATGATGAATGCTTTTGGACCCTATTGTGATTCTCAACATGCATCTTCCCACAATCGGATGCCCCAAATTAGGGCCATCTAGTGAGGTAAGTATGTTAGGTAGATAATAATAACATTAATGGTTAGTCCCTGTCATACTACACCACACTGTCATGCTATGTTATGCTATTCTATTCATTCAATTCAAGCTACACTATGCTTACACATTTATTTAGTTTGTATGATTCTCACCTGTGTCTCACATCAGTGCCAGGCCACACATACCAGCTGCAACAACATCACCATTTGAACACTGGCACCCACTTTCTATAGGAGTCTGAGGTCACACTAAAATGATTGCATGGCTCACATTCACGATACTTTTTCCTCCAGGTTTCTGTCATAAGCTTACTAGTACTTGTTTTACTCCTCTGTGAGCTATCTGTTGGCAATTTTTTTGTTTGCCTAACTCAACTGTCAATCCTCATGTTATTCGTTTTTGACTCCTATTCCTGCCATTTACCTATGATATTTTCAATTCTTGTATTACACTTGTTTTCCATTCAGTAACATGCTCTTACGCATTGCAATTTGAACAAAATTGGTTATTTTCCTTGTGCTCCGAAGCGCTTGCATCACAATTTTGTCTCATTACATATATTCAAAATAACTAAATGCTCATGTAAAAATGAGGTTCAAGTTATTTGTAAAGGTGAAAATGCTTGGGTTTTATTTGTGAAAATGAGACTGGGGTGCGCTATTCATGTCTTTTTCAATATCTGTAAAGTGAATGTAAAGCATGGAAGTCTTAACAATTTTTATCCGATTTATAGATTCGTGCACAGAAAAAGCACATGTGCTGCGTGCCGAGAACCAATTGCCCACCACACATATCCATGGATTTCCCAAGGTATCAGTAGCCATGTCGCAAGGAACAAGAAGCTGCACCAGTAACGCCCCAACACGCCCCCACGCGCAGTCAAAAGCAAGTGAAATGTCTAACACGGTGCAAGACCCCGTGCCATCCCTGGGCCAGTATACAGCCCCCACCCCTTGCTAAATCGCGTGAAAACCACACGCGATCCCTGCCTGCACCCCAGAGTAATTGCGAGAAAACTCATTGCATACCCCTGACGCTGCCCAGCCAAATCATGTGAAAACTCTTCACCTACCCCTGATGCACCCCATCCAAATTATGTGAAAACTCATTGCGTAACACTGACACACCCCAGCAAAATCACATGAAAACTCTTCGTGTACCCCTAATGTACCCCATCCAAATCTTGTGAAAACTCCTTGCGTACCCCTGACGCACCCCTGCCAAATCAAGTGAAAGCCCAGCAGGTACCTCTGATGCATCCCCGCCACCCAGCGCGTACCCATGATGCACCCCAGCCAATTTGTGTGTAAACTTTGCGCGTACCCCTGATGCACCACAGCCAAATCATGTAAAAATTCACTGTGTACCCCTGACCCACAACAGCCAAATCGCTACTAAACAGCCCATGAGAGCCACACCAATCCACTGTGAGCACACCCCTTCCTGAAGGGACCCCCTGACCCCAGGCCTCATCACCCATCCCACCACCTTCCAGGCAAGCCCGCCACACATGGGACAGCACCACCCCAGGCCCAATCACCCGTTCTGCCACCCTGCAGGCAGCCCCCCACACATGGGACACCACCACCCCAGGCCCCATCAACTGTTCCACCACTCTGCAGGTAGCCCCCACACATGGGACACCACCACCCCAGGCCCCATCACCCATTCTGCCACCCTGCTGGCAGCCCCCACACATGGGACACCACAATCACAGGCCCCATCACACGTTCCGCCACCCTGCAGGCAGCCCTACACACATGGGACACCACCACCCCAGGCCCCATCACCCGTTCCACCACTCTGCAGGAAGCCCTCCACACATGGGACACCACCACCCCAGGCCCCATCGTCCGTTCCGTCACCCTGCAGGCAGCCCCCCACACATGGGACACCACCACCCAGGCCCCATCACCCTTTCCGCCACCCTGCAGGCAGCCCTCCACACATGAGACACCACCACCGTAGGCCCCATCACCCGTTCTGACACCCTGCAGGCAGCCCCCCACACATAAGACACCACCACTCTAGGCCCCATCACCCATCCTGCCACCCTGCAGGTAGCCCCCCATACATGGATCACCACCACCCCAGAACCCATCATCCGTGACGCCAGCCTGCAGGCAGTCCCCTCCAGACTGTTCATCACCTGCATGCTGGATGCTGACATATTGGCACACGTCCTCTCCATCAATGTCGTGTTCATGAACTTGATTGCTGTGTAGTGATACCACCCATAACCTCCTGGCCATAAAACATCCTGCAAACACCAAAAAAAGCATACCCCTGTCCCGCAACCTTCAGTGTGGCAGCTGCTCATACACAATTGCTAACTGCAACCACATCCCAACATACACATCACAAACGTGAATTTCAGAGTGAGGACCTGGATGCAGGGGAGTTGCTAGGTCTGGAAAAGACCCGGGGCTAAGCTGATGTCGGAACTGTCGGGACTGGGGGCTAGCTAGTCTTTTGGCTGTAGCTCCTGAGATTCTATCCGGGGCTACAACCAAAAGATCAGGGGCTATAGCCCCCTTAACCCCTCCCTAGCAACGCCCCTGCCTGGATGCCATGTGACAAAGTAATGTGAACAAGCCCCATGTACAAATAGCAACACAGTGACAGGATGCTAAGCACTCTCGATGTGTGTCACCTGAACAGGCATTGGCATGTTGTGTCAAGGCCTGAGCCTCAATGAGCACACATCACCTGAACAGATAACCTAATAAACACACAAGTTAACCTCCCATGGTTGAAGGACATGACATGGCATACAATCAAATGACATGTCATACAGAATGCACACATACAAAAGTGTCCATAGGCCCAAAGAGTCTGGGGAGGTGGGAGAGAGTGAAGACATACACAACAAACATGTCAGGGCAGGTCACATTGAGATGGTGCCAGTGCATGGGAAGTGGGGATTGACAAATTTGGTGGCCAAGGTGGCAGAGCAGCACATGTGAAGGACATCATAACAAAGACACCCAAAAAGGGAGGCAAGAAAATTTGGCGAGCTGGTGTCTATTCCAAGCGTAAGTGCAGTCAGGCGGTGCAAAGTGTTGGCAGGTGTCCGTTGGCATACATGAAAACAGTGTAAAATTTAGGCAAGCCAGGGAGCCAGTGCAGGTGTGCAAGAGGCGTGTGTTGGGACCTTTGCCAAGTTCAGAGGGTAGCCAGCTGATCATATCAGATTCACACAGGACCTCATAAGGGCACAGGATTATCAAAAGCACAAGCACAGATGAATGACTTAAGTTATGATTCAGTGCATGCCAATCATACAGTACGCTACCCACCAATACTGCAGCATTGGTCTGTCCATCTGGAAAACAAAAGTAATGGGAGAATTGACTTGCTAAGGTAGACGGCCAACTATACCAGAGACAATGCAAGAAGCACAAAGAGATGCTGGTGAAGGGAGAACGCATGACATGTAAATTACACAGCATCAACGAAACCCAAGGCCAAAATTGCAAACATTTAGAACTCCCATCAGTCACCACACCCACCACCCTCCCAAACACAGTGAGGACCAATACACATTGAAGCTGCACATGAGAAATCAAATGCCACTACACTGTGCACACCCCAACTCCATCTTTGACACCCATCTACTGGTCATGCACACCTGTATATGCCCCATGCAAATGGATCGCAACATGACACATGCATGCAAGTAAGCACACACATGACCAACATTAGTCCTTAACAGGGACACAGAACAAAGTAAAAAAAACATCAAACTTGCTAAAAAGAAAACATCAAAATATGTGCAACAATAAATAAATCAAACAAAAAAACGTGGAATTAAAAATCCAGGTTAAGCAAACAAAAGATGTAAAAGTCAAAAATGAAGTTCAGGTCCAGAAATGTTTCTTAGCCACATAATCCAGATGGAAAAAAAAATACCATTACAGCATGGTAAACACAAAAGTTGGTACAAAAAGGAAAACTATGTACAGATAAAAGAGGTCCAATGTCCCAAATGAAAACCCAAAACATCAAATAAAAAACTTCCAAATGAATCACAAACAACTATGTACAAAAAGTGTTTAAAGATGTAAAGGCAGGTGCTCTGTTACCAGTCTTTAGCTTCTCCTCCTAACACACGTTTTCATGACTTCATCAATCTTCAGGGAGGCTGAGTGTCTTAGTTATTTCAGGCAGGTCTGCATTTCTTTTTCAGGTGTGGCAAGTTAATTAGCTCTGAGGATTCTGGTACTTGTATTTTTCGCACTTGATTCTGCTGGCAGGTGGCTGGAAACAACTCCCTCCATAGCACACATCTTCCCCTTGATGGGGGAGGGGGCAAGCCATGGTTGTGGCTCTCCAATGTAAGGCATGATGGCCCTGCTGCTGCTGCCTTTCCCGGGATTTCTGTAACAATGTTTAAAGATGTAAAGGCAGGCACTCTGTTACAGTCTTTAGCTTCTCCTCCTAACGCACGTTTTTATGACTTCATCAATCTTCAGGGAGGCTGAGTGTCTTAGTTCTTTCAGGCAGGTCCGCATTTCTTTTACAGGTGTAGCAAGTTAATTAGCTCTGAGGATTCTTGTACTTGTATTTTTCGCACTTAATTTTGCTGGCAGGTGACTGGAAACAACTCCCTCCATAGCACAAATCTTCCCCTTGGTGGGGGGGAGGGAGAAAGCCATGGTTGTGGCTCTCCAATGTAAGGCATGATGGCCCTGTTGCTGCTGCTGCCTTTCCCAGGCTTTCTGTAACAATCTTTAAAGGTGTAAAGGAAGGCGCTCTGTTACACGTCTTTAGCTTCTCCTCCTAACGCCCGTTTTCATGACTTCATCAATCTTCAGGGAGGCTGAGTTTCTTTGTTATTTCCGGCAGGTCTGCATTTCTTTTTCATGTGTGGCAAGTTAATTAGCTCTGAGGATTCTGGTACTTGTATTTTTCGCACTTGATTCTGCTGGCAGGTGACTGGAAACAACTCCCTTCATAGCAGAAATCTTCCCCTTGATGGGGGGAGGGGGAAAGCCATGGTTGTGGCTCTCCAGTGTAAGGCATGGTGGCTCTGCTGCTGCAGCCTTTCCCGGGATTTCTGTAACAATGTTTAAAGATGTAAAGGCAGGCGCTCTGTTACCAGTCTTTAGCTTCTCCTCCTAACGCACGGTTTCATGACTTCATCAATCACAAAAAGTGGGGCACAGTCCAAACACTCCAAATGAAAAAATAAATTAAATGAAACCTATACCTAAAGAACTATATACAATGGCAACGGGCTAGTCCTTCTCCTCGCCATGATGTTTCAATGTCTCAGCCAGGGCATCATGTGTCACTGCATCCACCTTCCCGTAGGCAGCCCTCCCCATACTCCTCGAGAGCTTGCAGGGCCTCCAACATGGCCCTCTCCATCCCCTCCCATTCCCTGCAAGTCTCCTCGAGGATCCCAGCCTGCCTCTCTGCCCGATGTAATGAAATCTCTGCCCTGGCAATGGTGAGTCTTGCCTCCTGTGCCTGCTGCCACTCTGCCATGATCTGCTGCCCCATCCGCTCCAACATAACACAGAAGACATCCTTTGGTGAAGGTCTACGTTTGCATCCTGCCTGATGCCCGATACCTGCCTCCCCGAGATGTTATGCCCCGAGTACTGAAGCCTCCTACTCCGAGCCTGCTGCTGCCATATTGCCCGGTGCTTGCTCCTTAAGGACAAACTCTGGGATGATGACAACTCCCAGGGCTGTCATGCACATGCCCTGCTCCTTGGTCCCTGCTCTAACACCATTGCCACAGCTCCTGTCGTCGGATGGATCAGCGTGGTGACCACCTCTGATGATCCAATGTTGACTCCCGACTCTGGCAGGGATGTGATCTCCACTAGATGGACCGCCGGGGGTGGGACAGGAACACAGAGGGCCCTGGAGATTTCTGGGCTGGAAGGCAGCAGGGAGGATGACTGGCGCACAGAGGAGGAAGACAAGCAGGGGGTCGCATAAGTGGCCAGCCCATGCACCCATTGTGAGACCAGGAACTGAGCTAGCCAGTTCAGGAGACGTCAGACCTCATTGTGATGATGTGCAAGCCTCCGATTGGAAGCCTGCACATCATCACGAAAGGTGTCTGTACACCTCATGATACCAGCTAGCAACGGTTCCACCCTGTTCCGAATGGCGATATCCTCAGGTATTAGTGTTTCCGTTTGCGTGGAAACATCCGCCACCTGCGGATGGGTCTGGCCTGGCGAATGCCCGCAGGTGCATACTGGTGCTGTTGCAGTGCCAGGGGCAGGATAAGGCACAGGCACCTCCACAGTGACCTGAAATGCTTCCTGCCCCGGAGTCTGGACTGCACCAGTCACACCCACCTCATCACCCCCACCAGGCCCCATGGACTGGTCTGATGCTGCCTCTTCCTCCTCCCCAGCCAACCTGTATGCCTCCCCACCGTCTTCCTCATTGGATTGCATCTGAGCGACCTCACCTGTCCCTCCCACTGCCGAGGATCCCACGACCAACCTCACCATCTTGGGCATCCCCTCAGCAGCTGTGGCCGTTGTCTCTGACGCAGCACCAGTCTCCTCGCTCCCCAGAGCTGAAATGACCTGGGAGCGCGACTGGGCCTTGTGCCTGTGCCTGGTGGAGGCATCCCTGCTGCCTTGCTCCACAGCGCCTTCTTTGCCTTCTTTTTCCAACGTCACTGTTGATAGGGAGACATAGAACACAAACATCAGGGAACAAATGTCTGTTTGGCACAAAACAAATGTGCATGATTTGCACTGGCAAAGGTCACAACCATCATCACCCTCCACAACACACAGGTTCATGCAATAAACACACATGCACAATCATGTCTGTCCTTCACGACAGACAATTACATCCTTGGACAAGGCACTGTCAGCACCTCCAAATTGTGCATGCCCCTCACATATATCATGGGACATGCACATTTGATTCACACACATCACCTGACACTCATGAAGCAGGCCACGGAGTGATCACTTCAGAGTACACTCAAGATCAATTTGGCAGCAAGAGTCAAGCACACATTCAAATGCTCCTGTAACATCCATCCAGGAATGTTGGCCAGTCACACACACACTTCTCAGACACATGCACATGTACACCATGTATGTCCATGTTCTTGCTGACAGCACCTATGTATCACATCTCTCACAGAGCCACGTCCAGACACATGTATGCAACCATGTGCACGTTGTTACAATCTGCAGGGCATCACACATTGCAACATAAACATTGTTGATGTCACACATGCTTGAATGGACACACATGCAGCACTGTCTGGGACATGCACACAGACATCCATACATGAGGCATACCTGCCATAAGGTAAAGGTGCAAACTCAACCACATATCAACATGCACACAAACTGTGGAGGAGAACAACACATGGACACTTACCAGTCGACTCCAGAGAGAGCTGCAAATCCGTGACCTGGGCGTGCAGCGCTGGGTCGAAGCGCTCCAGGATCTGCATATTGTCAGTGATTAACCAGCACTGGCACCCACCCCCCCCTTGGTTCACAAGAGCCTGGAGGAAGCGCTGGGCCTTGTTGTGGGTCCTGATTTTGAAGTCCTCCCAGCGCTTGTGGACATGGCGGAAGTCGCAGGGTACCACCCCCTCCGTGTTGATGGCACCCACGATGTTGGCCTAGATCATCCTCCATCCTTCCTTGCTGACTTGGTTGGTGGATTGAAGAGGGCATCATAATGTCCCAGGACTTGCTCCACCAGTATGTCAACTTCCCTTGCACTGAAGCTGACAGCCTTCTGCTCGCTGCCGGGGGGGTTGCTACTTGCTTCCGATGATGTTGGTTCAGACATGGCAACGCCTGAGGCAGGTGTGAGTGGGCAGGGTGGTCCTGGTGTTGTGCTGTGGAGTGGTGGTCTGGCATGTCTTGAATCTTCTGGATCAGCAGAGGTGGTCACAGGTCTGACGACAGGAGCACTGGCAATGGCTCTACAGCAGGCCCCAAAATTGCAGGGAATGTGGGCAGCAGGCACACAGAGTGGGCAGGCAGCAGCAGATTGCTCTAGGAGACAGCTCAGGGCAGTTGGAGGCAGGTAAATTGGCTGGTAGGAAGGAGCGGGGGTCTTCTGTGTTACTCGCATGGACAGTTGGAAACAGAGTGACTCCACACGTGCAGAAACAGCGTGTTAGTGTGGATTAGAGGAAAGGGCCTAAGCGGGTAAGTTATGTGACACGCTCTGACCATTGGCTGTTCGCGTAGAGTATCGGCATAAAGTAGTGCATAGGAGACCATCACACGCTTGTGCTAGATATAGCGGACGGTCGTGTGGGCTTCTCAATTCTAGCTTTTCCACGCGATCTCTTCACAACAGCGACAGTGCAAACTTTTTGTTTTGGTGGGGGATTTGCCTCCGCACACAAGCGCATGTACATTTTCCTTTTGTCTGAGGCTGACGGTGAGACGCGTACACATTTTGCATACTGTGGGTGCCCCTGTGTGTCGCTTACACCCTTTTTCGAGGTCATAGTACCCTATGTGTCCTTAGCGTACACATTTTTTGTGTTGCTGGGTGCCACAGCGTACTGCGTAACGTTTTTTTCTTTATACGTGGGCTACCGAGTGGTCACGTACATGTTTGTTTTCTTCATTTTTGGGGTGCCTGTGCGTTACGCGGGCCATTTATTTTTTCAAAGGGGTTACATTGAGCCTTGATGGAGCACACTGCTATGTTTAACATCACGTACAGTGCCCACTCACTAAAATTGCCCAGCACAATTGATAGCTGCACCTCCCATTGCACAAATCCATCAGTGCCATGAGTGGGAGGGCCACAAGTGGAAAGGGTAGCCGAGGTGGGCGAGGTGGCCGAGGTGTCCAAGGTGTCTGAGGTGTCCGAGGTGTTCAAGGTATCCGAGGTGCCCGTGGACATGCAGGGACAGCTATGCCCCCCACCCAAAAGTGTCAGGGAGATGCAGATGATGCTGAGGTCCCCAAAACCCAGGGTCCCGGAGCAGCAGTGGCATCTGCTGGCCACACCAGTCAGGGTCAGGAAGCTGCAGGGGCAGCTGCAGCACTCGACACCCAGGCTCAGGATCCCACAGCCATGCCTGTAGTGGTCCAGGCACAGGTTCACAGAGACCCAGGTGCAGATGTCCCGGTCTCTAAGGGGAAGGGATGTGTGGGGAAAGGTGCGGGCACCAGCATCCAGGTACAGATACCTGCAAGGCGACCTACTGTCCTGGTATCAGTGGGTGATGACATAGCCCAGTCCACCAGTGCTCCATCCTCTACTGACCCAAGTGGTCCTAGCCACTCAGTGTCTGCACATCCTTGCAAGAAGGCAACGTGTGCAATAGCAGAACAAGCTCAAACCCAAGGCATGGCACAGGAGGCCCACACATCGAGGAAGTGGCACTTCAGTGATGAGGAACACCACATCCTCATGGGCTACATGCAGGTACACGAACTTGACATACTTGTGCGGGCAGGGAGCACACATACGCTTGATCATCGTAGGGCCCACTGGCAGCGCATCACAGATCTAATCAACACCTTGGGCAATGAGAGGCACACAGCTCATGAGGTAGTGAAGCATTGGAATGACATCCGACACCAAGCCAAAGATAGGCTGGGTGCCACCTACACCTCTACTATGGTGACTGGAGGTGTGTCACCACAAGAGGACGATGCACACACTCCACATGAAGAGCAAGACAGTGCTTTGATTGATGTGGAGCAGATCCAAGGCATGGGAGACCTGTCAATTTATGAGGGAATGTCCGGTGAGTGGTGATGCTTGTGCGTACAGGACATGGGTATGTTGCTTGAATGAAGTGTTATGATTGTCTGGCAGTTCTGCCTGCACTTACATGACTGTCATGGATGAACCATGTCATTGTGGACTGCCACGTGCTTCTTGTCCTGCAGACTGCATACAAACGATGTGCTGCACACCGTGAAAATACCCGTCACCACACCTGTTAGCTCTTTCCATGTCACTCTCTGTCCAGCCTCTCTTAGCCCTCTTCCTGCTCCAACCTGTGATAGCGGATAGCCTGTGACAATCTTCCACTCCACAATTGCCATCCCTCCTCACATCTCTGATATCTCAAGAGATCACTGTGCCAGCTGCACCTCCTCAGAGGTATTCTTCCTTTCTTCTCCTTCCCCCAGCAGCTCACTGTCTCCAGAGGACAGGTCATTCCTATGGTGGGCTACTGCAACAGCCTCTACCAAGATTTCTGTGCTTCTACTCTCTTCCCTCTGTACCTCATACAGACCTGGACTGTGGGAATTGTCCTTTTGTATTGGGCCAAGGTATTGTATTTCCCTAGGACTGTGATAATGGCACTGGCTCCCAGTGGCTATGACTGTTCATTTCCAAACCCTGTGCAATGTCGACAAGGCCTTAGGGGTCCTGGGCCCACAATTCCTTCAACTTCATCTTCAAAATGTGCTTCTTTCTCATGGCCTTTAATCATCCCTTTCCTAATCCCTCAGGGTCAGTAACTTCTCACAGAAATTAGTTGGTGGTTAATGTCTATCTTCCGCTTGGGCCTCCCTCTGATACAGCCTCCCTGCCTCAATGGGACTGGAGGTGAACCTTGTCTGGGTATGTAGGCACATCTGATGCTTCCACATGTGTTGTATTTTCTCTTCTCCTCTCCCCTGGTAGAGTACAGGATGACTGAGAGAATGCACTAGTCACCTGGCAACACGCTAATCTCCGACACGGTCATCTGAGCCACCATTTGAAGCCATGCACTGCCTCACGGCATCCCCCGCACTTGGGGTCTGTTTACTGTATCCCTACAACCCACTACCAGCACTTGACACCTGATGTCTGAACTTACCCTTCCACTGCCACCAGCCCGCAACATTTACATTACTGGTTATGAGGTCATGTTTTGATTTGAGGCTGTTCCCATGTACTGCACTGCTCCCTCACACTTCCAACACTAGGTCTCGCCTTGAACATGCCTATTCACTTGCGTGATGTCAATGTGACCTGACCTCATGTAATCGGTGTGCCTGGCTTCACTCTATTCCAAAACCTAGCATTGTTGCACATTGTGACACTTGTGTGTTTTGAATTTGTGAATTCCATGTAATGTCATGTCACAACCATTGTACATGGCTCTGGGACAGTAGTCATCAGGTTCCAGCTCATGCTGTTTGACACTTCAGGCATGGCTATGCTACGTGGCATCTTTGTATTTGTCATGACCCGTGACCCAAAGCCCCACTGGCATGGTCACATGCCAGGTAGGTTTAAGACTCAAGGTTCACATGGGGCCCAAAGGGCCTTGCACTATCCTCATGGACTCTCCTGGAGTCAGTCCTGGTGCCTTTGGCGCCAGGCTCATGTTCAAGTTGGAACACCGTCTTGAAGGACTACTTTTTCATTGGAGGCCTGCAGCCAACATGGAGCACCCACACAGCATAGTTCCTAGAACCAAACTGTACAGTGCAGTGTTTTGGGTGTGGTAGCCCAGACTACTTTACCTGGACTACTTTACTTGAGGGCTATATAAACCACACCCAAGTTACAGAACGTGCTTTCTGTTGTTCTGCAGCCAGCAGCGTGACACTCATCGTGTCCAGAGACCAGAAACCGGCGATCCTTGAACAGCGGACCTGCAGAGGAGACAAAGAACATTATAAGCAGTCTCAGTTTACCTGCAACTTTCCATCCGTCGATTGTCCGTCTTCCTGCTGCTCGCAGTCTTCCATCCATTCGGCAGCATCATCGGGATACCACGCACTCACCGGAACAAAACACCTGGAGGGAGAGAGAAAGAAGGACAACGTTAGTACCGCTTACTCACAGCATTTATGGCAGTAACCACGAGAACCTCACCTGGCTGGCCATTTCTTGGCCAGCACCGCTCCGGAAATCTTCACACGCCCAGAAAGACCATCGCGACCTGAAAAGGAAAAAAGAATACAGGTTAGCAAAAGAAGACATCACTGTGCCGCACTATGCGCTTAACCTACCATCCATCATATGCTCCTGCGTTCATCACCCTGGTAGGAGCCCGATCCAGGGTGCATCCATCGAACCTCCGTGCACCTAAGGGGGAATAAATAAGGAAAAGACATTAATCGCAAGAAAGGAAAGCAAGGACATTTTAAGACTGATATAACCTGACTTACATCCTTAAAGATACTTGAATGGGTTAGCACCAGTGAAGTTAACTCGATCTCTCAAACCCGCAGGAAACTACGCGCCCCTGCACAGAAGGCAGGATGGAGAGCACACCAGACATCACAACAAGGTGAGGAGTGGGCTATCAGGTCGAGTCCAGGGGCAGGTGGGAGGAAACAAAATCTGTTCCTAAATCCAGTCCTCCTGTGTTTTCAGGACCGACCTCCATAGAAGGCCCCATCCGGAATTGTTAGGGGTCCAGGGTGAATCCGGCAACCAGGGCAGAAGGGCCTCCCCGTGGATCCCAGGTGAGCGTAACAGAACGCAAAGCCTCCATAACATTATCCACCTGGGCGCCATGGAGACTTCAGAAATGTACCAACTACCCAGTTATTAGGACAATTACGTGCCAAAGTGCATTCAGCTAGGCAAGAGTCTAATACCCTACGAAGGGATCTTGTCATCACCAAGGATCGCACCGAAGAAATCAGCAGGCAATTACTGCAATCACAGGCCGGACAAGCCCCATTACCTGGGAATAATCCACCAGCACAGGTAACCACATCATCTGCCGCTCCAGTACAAATCACCTTACCCGTAGCAATACCGTTAGCACCGCCAGACTGGTTTTCAGGTGACCCAAGGAAGTATGCTGCATTTATGAATCAATGTTGTCTTCACTTCCTCTGCAGACCGGGCGCATTCCCTAACGATCAGGCATGAATAGCATTTATTTTATCATATCTGAGCGGTAGTGCAGCAGACTGGTCAGTGCCGCTAGTGAGCTATGATGCTCCGTTACTACGTGACTTTGGGGGCTTCCAAAGGGAGATGGAAAAGCTTTTTGCTTGACACACCCATGAACAAGCTGTAGACAATGAACTCCTATCACTACGGCAGGGGAATCAGGACTTATTAACATACATATCACCCTTCAATAGGTTAGTGGCTAAAACTAGGTGGCCTGAAGACAAGAGAACCACATTGTTTCACTGAGGCCTTCGAGGGGAATTGAAGGACGTCTTGGCTCAGGTGGTTGATCCACCTAGAGACTGTAGTGAATTTATCAACCTGGTGGTGCAACTGGATCATCGACTACAAGATCGGAAAGCAGATCGATCCAGATCAGATACACGGGCCGTGTATCTACGAACCAAGGATGCTACCCCACACACATCAGAGAATACCACAGGGCCTATGCAGACCGGAGGCATACGACCACTGTTAACGAAAGCTGAAAGAGACAAGAGAAGGCAACAGCAGTTATGTTTGTACTGCGGACAATCAGGGCACTTCCTAAAAGACTGTCCGATAAAACCCCCAAGCAAATTGTGGGAGCTACAGAAAGGATGAGAGTAAGGAGTCGGAAAACTGCCTAGCTCGACAAAAGTAGAGGTCAGTTTGTCGAATGAGAAGAATGAGCACCAACCTCACATTTTGCAATACCAGTGATCCTAATCAATCACCAACAACCATCAAGGATGCATACCGTTGAAGCTTACATAGACAGTGGAGCAGCTTGGAATTACATTGATCGAGATCTGGCCGCACAGATGGGGCTTCCCTTATGTCTTAAGCCGAACACAGAAAAGGTAACCACGGTGGATGGGACAGAAATTGCTTCCGGACCAGTAACCCAATGGACAGCCGGAATAACCCTGCTGTGCCAGGATGGACACCGGGAATCAATTTCCTTTGATCTCATCAAGGCACCTCAGTTTCAGCTAATATTAGGGATGCCATGGTTAGTTGCTCATAACCCTCGGATAGATTGGCGTGCAAGAAAATTGACTTTTCCTCGTGATTGCGCTTCCACCTGTTATTTCCAAGAAAACAAATCCAGTTTCAATGTTCCTATGAGTCCAAGAATCGGCATATTTACACTTGGCGCAACTAGTACTCTCCCTGAAGAATACCAAGATTTCCAGGATGTGTTCCAGAAGGAAAAAGCCAATACACTACCGCCGCATAGGTCCTATGACTGTCAGATTGACCTCATGCCTGGTGCACAAATCCCTTCTGGCAGAATCTATGCGCTCACAGAACCAGAAAACCAGCATCTAAAATCCTATCTGGACCAGTACTTGGCAAATGGGTTCATTCGCCCATCTAAATCACTGGCAGCCAGTCCCCTATTCTTCGTACCAAAGAAGGAAGGGAACTTGAGAACCTGCATTGACTATCACGCATTGAACCAGATCACAGTGACTAACCGTTACCCCCTGCCACTTATTCCCGAGATGCTGGATCAAGTCAAAGATGCCCAGATTTATACTAATTAGAACTCAGGGGAGCGTACTGTCGGGGTGATTGTCCCGGAGTCGGCAAAGCCGTCCGCGAACCTCCAGGCTGGGAGGCCCCAACTCCTCCCGTGTCCCCAAAAATGAGTATGAGACACACGCAAGGAGCAAGGCGGAGACTGCTGTTTATTGCAACGGCAGGGACTGGTTTCTCGTATGCATTCGAGAAAGCGCACACCTCTCAGAGGGGCTCGCAGGCCCTTTTTACTACAGTATGACGCTCTATCGGCGTCACCTGGGAAAGTTAGCACAAATACCTATCGCCACTCAGGATTGGCTCTCCGAGTGGTAGGGTTAGTATAGTTAGCATATAGAGAAATTCGTTATTGGAAGGGATCAGATCAGGTGGTATACTTGGGCTGTCCCTAACATTTATTACTTCAGAATTGCAACAAGGGGGCCCTTGGTGATTGGCTATGAGTAATGGTGTCAGTAGTGAGCCCCCCTGTGTTCTGATTGGTTCTCCCGCGAGCCCCCAAGCCTGGGGCCATCGTCATTCCCAGCTCGCAGTGTACCTGTCATTAGCATCAATGTGCAACTATGTGTTTGCGCAGACAACGGACAGGTTTGCTCATAAACTCATAGGCGAGTTATTCCCGCTGCTGTAGGTGTCTATCTTGCCGCTTTGTTGTTGCAACCTGTGAGACCGTGGCGGCTTCTCTGTCTCGTAGACTTGGCACCTTGTCAGTTCGGCTTGGTCACGTGTGGAGAGATCGTGGCTGGAGCAGAATTATGAGCATTTGATTTTATATTCTGTGTTATTGGAAGGGACCAGATCAGGTGGTATACTTGGGCTGTCCCTAACATTTGTTACTTCAGAATTGCAACAAGGGGACCCTTGGTGATTGGCTATGAGCAATGGCGTCAGTAGTGAGCCACCCTGTGTTCTGATTGGTTCTCCCGTGAGCTCCAAGCCTGGGGCCATCGTTGTTCCCAGCTCGCAGTGTACCTGTCATTAGCAACAATGTGCAACTATGTGTTTGTGCAGACAACGGACAGGTTTGCTCATAAGCTCATAGGCGAGTTATTCCCGCTGCTGTAGGTGTCCATCTTGCCGCTTCGTTGTTGCAACCTTTGAGACCGTGGCGGCTTCTCTGTCTCGTAGACTTGGCACCTTGTCAGTTCGGCTTGGTCACGTGTGGAGAGATCGTGGCTGGAGCAGAATTATGAGCATTTGATTTTATATTCTGTGTTATTGGAAGGGACCAGATCAGGTGGTATACTTGGGCTGTCCCTAACATTTGTTACTTCAGAATTGCAACAAGGGGACCCTTGGTGATTGGCTATGAGCAATGGCGTCAGTAGTGAGCCACCCTGTGTTCTGATTGGTTCTCCCGTGAGCTCCAAGCCTGGGGCCGTCGTTGTTCCCAGCTCGCAGTGTACCTGTCATTAGCAACAATGTGCAACTATGTGTTTGTGCAGACAACGGACAGGTTTGCTCATAAGCTCATAGGCGAGTCGTTCCCTCTGCTGTAGGTGTCCATCTTGCCGCTTCGTTGTTGCAACCTGTGAGACCCTGGTGGCTTCTCTGTCTCGTAGTCTTGGCACCTTGTCAGTTCGGCTTGGTCACATGTGGAGAGACCATGGCTGGCGCAGAATTATGAGCATTTGATTTTATATTCTGTATCTGGAGGCTTAGCATTTGCAGGTGCAACCTTGGCACTGGGCTCTTGGCATGCGAGTTGCAACATCATGGCCTTGGCTGTGGGCCCTCGTTAGGGGCTTGTTCTGCCTGATCAGCACTTGTATTTCGTTCTGAAAGGATTTTCATTTGCAGGCCTCCGACCTGGGGACTCTTGCTTGTGGCCTACTCGAGCCTAGTTCATGGGTGGCGGTACATAATCCATAGTATGGTGGTGGTAGGATGAGAAATCATCACATGCAGTGCTAGATATACGTGATAGCGTCTTATGGAGATAGGTGGCGAAGAAGCATCCGCAAGCATATACACAATCTCTTCAGGCGTCTTGCCTTTCTGCAGTGCTGTAGAAGGCCTATGTGAAAAATAAAAACGATGCACATCCGTGGGTGTGACAGTCCGCTATGTCATAGCACTGAGTATGTTCTTCGTGTAGATTGGTGCGTGTGTGACCAGTGTGCATGGTGGCCTGTGTGTTCTTGTCTGTTGGCTATGTCGTTATGGCATCTCTAACAATGTGGATAGTTGTAGTCGTTGCTCTAGTCGAGTTCATCCATGCCGCAGGTATCGTCTTGAGCCATGCGGGCTGGTGTTGATTGTACTGGTGGGCACACTCCTCTTATGTGTAAGTTATTGAACCAAGGTATTTTATCATCTGGCAAATAGGTGAATTCTTCTTGTGGAGGGTGTCTGGGCCGTGATCCCCTAGGCCATGGTCTGGATGAGATTGGGGGTAGGGTATTATCCCATTCTCCCACTTCAGTCCCCCCTCTGGTCGACTTGTCGTCATTGTTTTCCTTATCTCCTTTTACTCTCCATAATTTAGTTATACCAGCCAAGTGTCCATAGATCTTCAAAAGACCAGTACATGTATACGCAGGTGCCGCCAGGTTTGCAGTATACCCATCTTCCAACATAGCTCCTCGGATTTCTTGGGTTTTCCACCTTTAGGAATGATGGATCCTTGTGATTTTTGATAATCTGTTTGCGCAGCCTCTCTCTTTTTTGTATTATCATATCCGTATGTTGGACGTCATCAACTGGTAGTAACACGTGCATGCCGGCCATTTCTATCATTTCATCCACTGAGCGCGCTTTTCTTGCTCTCCAAAACATTATCATTATCAATATGGCTGCACCCAATATTATTACTCCTACTATTAATTTTATCCCATCCGATAGCCATGATGGCATCCATGACCAAAGGAAGGAAAACCAGCTGCCGTCCTTCTTCACTCCTTTACTCTCTTCCTCCATCTTAGAGTGCATTAGGGCAAGTTGGGATACTGCTTCAGTCAGAGTTCCGTTTTCTGCGTCATTAGCTGGAATGAATGTGCAGCATGATTGTCCAATTTTCGCGCAAACCCCTCCTTCCATTGCCGTGAAGAGATCCAGCACATATCTATTCTGTAGTGCTACCATTCTCACTGCTCGCAGTTCTTCTTTGATTGCATTGAATCCGTTGACAGTT
Organism: Ambystoma mexicanum; assembly: GCF_040938575.1. Lineage (NCBI taxonomy): Eukaryota > Metazoa > Chordata > Amphibia > Caudata > Ambystomatidae > Ambystoma > Ambystoma mexicanum. The sequence continues at coordinate 505,315,989 of NC_090936.1, read as the reverse complement.
GAATTTATTGTCATCATCAGCTCCCACCGTGTTATCTGAAGCCATTTTGCATTTGCGTATGCCTGTAGTCCTGGATGAATTATTGATGAGAAGAATATCGCCACCCTACTAAATAATCTATGCTCTGGTGGGATGGAGGTGAGTGCTGTTTCTGACTCCCCACAGGTAATTTCCCGTAAGTGTTTTCCCTTGTCTCTTTGCTCTTGATAAGATATTATTGTTGTTGTTCTCATCACCTACTGCAACCTTCAGTGACCTCTTCCTTCTCTAGTTCCCTTCATCCATCTTGGGGAAATTGGCCAGGTTGACGTGTTTCTGAGGCACAACTAGGGATGGCACGTTGATGTGTACCATAGTACATACTCCATTCCATGAGGAGGGCAATGTATGTTATGCCTTGTCACTGCAGGCCCAATAGTGATCCATTATGACCGCTGTGCCAGCACCCCCCTCAGGTAACTCTACTATGTCTTTACAGTTGGTGTTATACCCTACATCCACTTCTCCTCTGTGTTAATAGCACAATGTAGGTGCAGTCAGTGCTAGTATTCTTACTGGGTCTTTATCCTTCTCCATCCAGGTCAACATTGGTACATATGTACCCCATGTCGTCCAAAATCTGTCATTGTGTTCCTGTATGGTGGTGGTAATTTCTCTTGTTACCATGTTGCTCCCAACTACTCCTATCTGCCATTCATTGTTCATATATACTTTCCCGGTTATTAATATGAGAGGCCTTTCCCAGCACCCTTGTTCTCCAGGAGTTTCCGTTGCATACCAATCGCATGACAGGTAATTCAGCGTAACCTTCTTCGTTTCTCCTTTGTCGGGCCATCTGTCATGTACCTGAATGCTTCAGTATGTAGGCTTCTCTTGTGGTAGGCCAAATATGTTTTGAGGAAATTATTTTCCTATGGATATGTGTCCCTCGTTTTCCATTCAACTCTCACCACTGTCCCTTGGGATTGTCCTCTTGTCTGGAATAGTGCTAAATATATCAGGCATGATGTCGTTTTTGCTGGTACTTCTGTAGCTACAAATGTTCCTGATGCGCTCATGGCATATGGAATCAACAAGCAAACATAGCAGTTGTCCTCCGTTGTCTGCTTACCAATCTTGGTCATGTGCTTATACCACATGTTGTTTGAGACGTGTTCTGAATGAATAAGATATGTGTTAATTTCCTTCTCTTCTGCATATGTGCTGCTTTTAACTCTACTACCCTTATCTCTAGTACTGCTTGTACCACCTGATACTGTACCTGTTGCAGCCATGGGAGTTGGTATGTTAGTTTTAGGTACAGCCATAATATTCAAAGAATAGGTATTCTGCCAGACAGAGGCAGCCAATAGGCCAGTGATCACCAACGCACCTAAAACCTTTATTACAGTTACTAATCTCACTGCCATTTTGCTCTTACCTTTGCTGCGGCCCTGCAGCTTATTCTTGCGACGTTAAAGTTGCCTGCCTGAAAATTCTGAAGGTATGCATTATTATGCTTAGTACTGTTAATTAAGCACTCCCTATCAGGTAATCGTTCAGTGCCCAGGCGAAAAGCTGTTCCCACATTAATCTCAGGGACCTATCCCTCAGAGCTGGTAGGTGCTCATGTAGATGGGGAAATTATTGTTCTATGGCCAAAACAAATGCTGTGTAATACACACGTACCCTCCTTCTCTTCAGATACTTTGGTCTCCTTATGTGGTATACAAATTGGTGTGATAGGGCTTCAGGGTTATTATCATCTGTGGGTAGCATTTACTCCTGGGCAGAACACCACATTAGTTGTTGGACTTTCTAGACAATACAGTAATATACGGTACCTGTATGTGGGAGAGAAAAGAAAAAGAGAACACACAAGTGTTTATAGTAGTGTATGCAACATTCTACTTCATTATTTAATGTCTTTTACTCTGTGGTGGGATGGGCAGTGCGGGGCTGAGCAGATATTTGTTTCCTTTTGGACCTTGTAACCATGGGATGGGCTAATGGTGATTTTTCTAGTAGTGAGTCTGTGGCTAGGGGAAGGTCACTGGTGGTGTGACAATAGTCCTCCTTGGTTGTTGCTGTGTCTTTGTTTGCAGATGGTGCTGCTGATGGTGTCGTCTGTAACGGTGGCCCTATTGTTAACGTGAGGGCGGGTCTGGCCGGTGTAGGGCTTAACGTCGTGAAGATGGGTCCAGGTGTTTTTGTTGGCCAATTTTACTGCTCGAGGAGCTACCGCCTCTACTAAGTAGGGTCCCGTGAAATGTGGTTCACTCCATTTGCGATTAAAGTTTCTGAGGAGCACACTGTCACCTTCCGTAATTTTACACTGTCCTTGCTGGTTTTGCTGTTCAATTGTTTCTTCCTGTTGGGTGTTCTTCGACCCGCCCAGCGTGCGCTCGAGCTGTTGAGAGATAAAGGCGACACTAGTAATAAAGGAAGACACATATTGATGCATTTCATCACCAAAAACATTTGCAGTGCTTTCATTATCTGTCAGTGCCCTTGATGCTGGCATTAAAGGGAGGCGCATTTGACGACCAGTGACCACCTCGTGGGGAGTGAGGTGGTGGTCGGACCCTGGTCTGTTTCTCAGCTCGAATAGTGCCAAGGGGAGACAGTACAACCAGCTCTTCTTGGTTGTCTGCTGAATCTTTGCTATTTCTTCCTTCAGGAGGCCGTTCAGGTGTGCACACACGCCATTGGCTTGCGGATGCTATGTACATGCAAATTTGTGCTTGATTCCTAATAGGGCAGTGATGTGTTGAAATAGTTAGTTTGCAAAGTGCGGGCCGTTATCCGATCGTATCACTTCGCAAACGCCCCACCTAGGAAAAACTTCCCTCACTAAAAATTTAGCAGCTCTGAAAGTGTCCGCATGTGTGCAGGGCCCAGCTTCGATCCACCTGGAGTATGGGCATACTACAACTATCATGTACCTGTGTCCTAGACATACATTGATCATGTCAACGCAGTCAATGTGAAGGTGTAGGAAGGGTCCTTCTGGCCGGGGTATAATACCTTTTATCACTTGCAACGTGTGACTGGCCGTAAACTGTTGGCATGTTAGGCATTTGCTGATGAAGTTGGCAACATGGGAATTTAAATCGGGACAAAACCAGTCTACCTTAATTTGCGCAGCAATCATTTCCTTTCCTGTATGTGCTGGATAATGCAGCTGAGTAAGTGCTGTGTTTAACAGTGCTAGTGGCATAACTACCTTCCCAGTGTTATTTTGACGCCATAGTGCATCTGTAGGCGACATTAGCACCACTTGCTAGTATGTTACTTTCAGCCACATGTCAACACTCATCATGAACACCATCATCCCTTCTCCCCTGTCGTCTGAGAAAAGCTCTTCGTCAGACTCTTCGTCAGACACCTGCGTAAGTCTGCACCCCTCAGCCAGTGCTATTACTGATCTCCATGCCCTACCCTCCCTGTCTTGGGCATGTACTGCAATGTAATCTGGAGTTGCCATGATGCTTTCGATGCTTACTAAAGTCACCTTCCCCTCGTGTTCATCTGCTGGCGTCTCTGGCCTGAACAAGTATGCCGATGGTCTCCTCCAAATCTTACCCTCAATCCCTGGCATCCATGCGAATGCCATATCTGTCCGTACTGGAACATTTCTACGTCAACTGGCTCCGCCCGAGCTACTGTTTTACCACAGTAAGCTTGCAATATTTTTCGTGCTGTGAGCAGGTTTATTCCTGATGTGGAGCAAATTATACCGTTCTCCGTGAAGGATATGGTCATGTTCAATCTGCTCATAATGTCTCTCCCTAGTATGTTTATTGGTGACTCCTTTGAATATAAGAGCGGGACAGACATTTCATTTTCTCCTATAGATAAGGAGATGTTATAAGTAAAGGGAACCAACACCCGAGCCCCAGAGAATCCTTGAGTGTGCATGGCTTCACCTGACATCTTAAATTTACCGTCCCCTATGCATGACCTAGTTGCCCCGGTGTCAACAAGGAAGGAAAACATTTTGTCACCTATCGTCACCTGTATTCGTGGTTCCTCCGCACTGTTAGGTTTTACCGACAGGATGGGACACATCAAGGACATCTGTGGGCTGTACTATTGCGGGTATAGGGACATACCACCTACGGTGTAGGGGTTGTGTCCTAATATCGTCACCCTCCCTAACTGTGTTTGTGGTAGTGGCGTGTCAGTGGTTGATACTTTACTGTCCTGTATCTGGGTGGCTTGCAGTGCTGGTTGCACTTGGTGTTGTTGTGTCACTACCATCTGTTGCTGTGGTGATGCGTGGTTCTGTGCCTGTGGTTGTGGTGCAACGTACTGCACTTGTTGTTGTGTGGTATTCTGTTGTGCTCCTTGTTGTTGTTGGTACACCTGTTGCTCCCATATAAATCCTTGTTGCCCCTGCTCCCCCAATGCTATGGGCCTTACTCTACATGTGCGTGACATATGTCCTATCATTCCGCAGATCCAACATACTGGTGGTTCCCTGGCCTGCCATGGGAAATTGCCTGTGTTGTCTTGGTACCCTTGCTGCCCATTAGGGTAGTAACCTCAAAGCCCTCCCACCTGCTGCTGTGTGGGCTGAGCATATCCCCTCCCTCCCATCATACCGCCCATTCCCCGGAAGGTGTTATAATATCCATTTCCTGGTTGCACGTATCACCCCCCTACAGGAGCCATGTATAATGGGGGCTGTAACACCTGCTGTGGTATGATTTGTGTTGGTTGTGGTACTTGGGCTATTTGTTGCTGTCTTGTGTCCTGTGCAACCACTACTGATGCAGGGGTTCTATGTTACTGTTGCAGGTGTGGTAATTAAGGCTCCTTCCATTGAGTACTTGGTAAGTTTCTTCTGCACTAATTTTGTTTCCTCCGCTTTCCTATCCTCTTCCTTTTGCTTCATCTTTTCTTGCCATATTCTACAGTGGTGTATTCTTGTTAGATGTATGTCCGGCCATGGCTTTGCTTCTATCCCCACTACTTTCTTCAGCTGTTTTTTTACTTCCTACGGAGCTCTTGTGCTGTTATGTGATAAAAGATGGCTGGTGTTTTATCCCACTGCTCCCGAGTTTCTAAGCGCCACTTCTCCTGAATCTCCTGGATGTAATCAACAGGATCTTCATTCTCAAGCATTTTGAGTGAGGTAATAGCTCCTATGTCTGACGTGCCTGGATACTGGACCCTCAGGGCCTGCCATAGTGCATGCCTACAATTGGCGAATGGTGCCCCATCGTGCGATGTGTCCGTAGTAGTAACTCCGGGGAAGCCTGCCCGTTTCCAGATGTCATCTGCTGCAACCCCTCAATATTGATATTAGTAGCCCCTTCACATCAACCAGTGCTAACTTCTGCCCCGCAGTGTGCTTCTCCATCTCGTATATCTACTTTCCCGCTCCCCCGCTTAATGATGGAAGTCTACATTTTATGCTTTCTTTATCAGCATGCTTCCAGGAAAATATTGCGGTCTGACTCCTCCCCTTTCCAATAGTGGCATTAAATTGTAACCCCTCTGTTGCCCCCGTACCGGTGAGGTAGTGTCAGTGTACTCGTCCTCGTTCTCTATGTCAGGAAACTCTGTTACCACATCTATTTTACAAGCGCTTGTCATATTCTCTTCTTTACTCTTTCCTCCTTTCCTATTGCTGTCTTGTCTCACCGCAGGTGTGTGTGGTCGTTCTTCCTGCCTGCGTCGAGGGAGATCCCTAAGCCTGCCAATGTAAGGTGTGTGTTCGGGCGTAGGCATGAGTGGGCGTGGTGGACGCGTTAGCGCGGATGTTGCTGCGGGCGTTGATCTTCCTGCTACCTCTCTAACCTGTTCTTCACCTGTCTTTTCCTTTTTCCACATGTCCACAGTGATTCGACGTTAGCGTGGGTGAGATACAATTTATCCAAACTTTCCCTGCTGCCGCAGCTTCCTCTTTTCTCGATATCCTCATCTTTTTCACTGCAGAACCCGTCCAACAGCGACAACCCGAATTCTGTTCTTTTCCCTCCCACTGTCACCATTTTTAAGTCTATTAAATCTGTTCCTCTCTCTTCGCCCTGCGTTGATGTTGTGGGCACTTCCAAGTCCTGGCGGGTGTATGTCCTTACTCCGCGCCCCACCTTCTTACCTTCGCTCTCCTCGTCCTCCCTTGCCGTTATCTCGCCTTCAATTTCCTCTCTCTTCTTTTTTAGTTCCTCCATTACCTTACTACTTACCCTTGCTAATATCCTTTCCTCCACTTCCTTCCTTTCCCATTTTTCCCATTCCCGTTGTAGTATGCTTTCTATTACTTTACCCTCTTTGTATTTCCTGGTGCTTTCAGATAGTATTTTCTTCTTCTACAGTTTCATTTCCTTTTCCTTCTCTTCCTCCATTCGTTTCATGTCACGTTGCTCTGCGTGGGACATCCTTTCTGCTACTGCTTTAATCCTCTCCACCTCCCTTTTCTTCTCTTCTGCATGTTCTTTCATCTTTTCCCGCTTGTCCCTAGCTTCTTCTTTTCTCTCCTTCTTCCTCGTGTCTCTTGCTCGAACTGCCTGATCAGTGCACTCCGCGTATCCCTCAATTCGGCCAACCTTTCTTCCAACATTTCCTCCTCCTCCTGTGACAGTTCTCTTTCCTTCGCCTTACTCACCTCGTCCACTACCTGCGCACCGTCCTGGTCGTCCTTTCACACTCTCCTCACTGCATCTTCTTCTTCCCTTGTTAGTGACCTTCGTATCTTTAAGAGCACCTGTGCAGCTACCCACTCGTCAGGTCCTATATTCGCGATGTATTCCTCACTTCCCTCACTTCTTTTCTCGTCCATCTCTGTGGATCTCGAACCCATCGTGCTTGTTACCTCCCCCCTCTGGTAAATACCTGCAGCGGTATATGGTGGAGGGGTGTATGTGGGGTTTGAGTACCCCTCGGCTGCCGTCAATTGTTGCCTCGCTGCTTCTTGTAACTCCGTCACTGGATATAAACCACCTTTCTCCTTCTTCACCACCTTCGCTAAAGGCATTTCTTCTATCCTCTCCTTCTTCACCTCTACGTCACGTGTGGTGGTAGGCCCTTCCCCCTCCCTTTGTTCTTCTCATTGTACTGTGTGTTGTTAATTGCTGCACCCGCACTCCCTTCTTCTTCCTTAACTCCTTTGCTGCGCACATGGCGTCGCCTCGCGTGTGATACGCCCCTCACCTGGGGAGCTTAAACAGCCAATTATCTTCTACACTCGGCAAAACTCTAGCTACCTCCTACGGGGAAACGTCATCTACCTAACGAGTTTCAACACTCAATTAGTAGGTATCCTCATCTACTCATTGACCTAAAACGCCAATTCATAGGAAATCCACACCCCTTCCATACACGTGCGCTAGATCCGAACAAATCAGTGCCTTCTAACAATCACGTGTGGCGCCTTTCAGCTCTACCCACCTTCCTCCGTGATGCGGTGGGAGACGGCCCTCGTGCCTGCCTTCACCACTGCTCGCTCACCTGTCGTCACTTAGTTTTCAAATCCTTAGTACACACTGTAAATACCTCCCACCACCCTTATCGCAAATCCTCCTCCTCCCTTACAACATTACATTGCTTGTTGGGTGTGCCATACTCACCAAGTTCCCTTGATGCGTGGCCGCTCGACCGCGTGCACCCCTCCAAGTGGCTCGCCACCTCCCCTCGTCTGGACTCGTCTGGACACTCGCCAACCGCAGGCGGGATACTTCTCAATCGGCTCCTGAGGGCCAATATCCAGATTGCGCCGTCCGGTCTTCTCGCAGTTCCACGATGGTCCTGTAGTCCTCAAAAGGGGGCAGCGGCAGAGGGGGCCACGCTGCCAGGCCACCTCGCAATGAGAGGCCTTTGAATAAAAATGCAAGGGGATAGATCTCGACAGATCTCAGCAGTGCCTCCAACTTGTCGGGGTGATTGTCCCGGAGTCGGCAAAGCCGTCCGCGAACCTCCAGGCTGGGAGGCCCCAACTCCTCCTGTGTCCCCAAAAATGACTATGAGACACACACAAGGAGCAAGGCGGAGACTGCTGTTTATTGCAACGGCAGGGACGGGTTTCTCGTATGCATTCGAGAAACCGCACACCTCTCAGAGGGGCTTGCAGGCCCTTTTCACTACAGTATGACACACTATCCGCGTCACCTGGGAAAGTTAGCACAAAAACCTATCGCCACTCAGGATTGGCTCTCCGAGTGGTAGGGATAGTATAGTTAGCTTATAGAGAAATTTGTTAATCGAAGGGACCGGATCAGGTGGTATAGTTGGGCTGTTCCTAACATTTGTTACTTCAGATTTTCAACAAGGGGACCCTTGGTGATTGGCTATGAGTAATGGCGTCAGTATTGAGCCCCCCTGCGCTCTGATTGGTTCTCCCGCGAGCCCCCAAGCCTGGGACCATCGTCGTTCCCAGATCGCATTGTACCTGTCATTAGCAACAATGTGCAACTATGTGTTTGTGCAGGCAACGGACAGGTTTGCTCATAAGCTCATAGGCGAGTTTTTCCCGCTGCTGTAGGTGTCCATCTTGCTGCTTCGTTGTTGCAACCTGTGAGACCCTGGTGGCTTCTCTGTCTTGTAGACTTGGCACCTTGTCAGTTCGGCTTGGTCAAGTGTGAAGAGACCGTGGCTGGAGCAGAATTATGAGCATTTGATTTTATATTCTGTATCTGGATGCTTAGCATTTGCAGGTGTAACCTTGGCACTGGGATCTCAGCATGCGAGTTGCAACATCGTGGCCTTGGCTGTGGGCCCTCGTTAGGGGCTTGTTCTGCCTGATCAGCACTTGTATTTCATTCTGAAAGGATTTTCGTTTGCAGGGCTCTGACCTGGGGACTCTTGTTTGCGGCCTACTCGGGCCTAGTTCATGGGTGGCGGTACATAATCCAGAGTATGGTGGTCGTAGGATGAGAAATCATCACATGCAGCGCTAGATATACGTGATAGCGTCTTATGGAGATAGGTGGTGAAGAAGCATCAGCAAGCATATACACAATCTCTTCAGGCGTCTTGTGTTTCTTCAGTGCTGTAGAAGGCCTATGTGAAAAATAAAAACGATGCACGTCCGTGGGTGTGACAGTCCGCTATGTCATAGCACTGAGTATTTTCTTCGTGTAGATTGGTGTGTGTGTGACCAGTGTGCATGGTGGCCCGTGTGTTCTTGTCTGTTGGCTATGTCGTTATGGCATCTCTAACGATGTGGATACTTGTAGTACTTGTAGTCGTTACTATAGTCGAGTTCATCCATGCCGCAGGTATCGTCTTGAGCCATGCGGGCTGGTGTTGATTTTACTGGTGGGCACACTCCTCTTATGTGTATGTTCTTGAACCAGGGTATTTTATCATCTGGCAAATAGGCGAATTTGTCTCGTGGAGGGTGTCTGGGCCGTGATCCCCTAGGTCATGGTCTGGATGAGATTGGGGGGAGAGTATTATCCCATTCTCCCACTTCAGTACCACCTAGTCCGAGTTAAAAAAGGAGATGAATGGAAAACGGCCTTCCGTACCAAATATGGGTTGTTTGGGTACCAAGTAATGCCTTTCAGACTTTGTAATGCCCCTGCGGCTTTCCAATACTTTATGAACAATATCCTAAGAGAATTGATTGATATTTGCGCCCTGGTCTACATAGACGAAATTCTAATGTATTCAACCTCGAAACAAGAGCATGTCAAGCATGTCCGTGGTGTCCTTGCCAAACTTCGCCAACATCGACTATATGCAAAACTTGAAAAATGCTTTTTGCACATAACCGAAGTGGAATTTCTTGGTTTCATTCTTACTCCAAAAGGCATCCGAATGGATGTATACAACGTGGATGCCATTCTTAAATGACCTTCTCCAACCTCGTTAAAAGGGGTCCAGAGCATGCTGGGCTTTGCAAACTTCTACTGTTGGTTCATTCCAGACTTCTCTCAGATTGTGCATCCGATCACGTTACTTCTATGAAATAACAATAAAAAATTAATGTGGACCGAAGACGCTGAAAAGGCCTTCCAAGAACTTAACGAAAGGTTCACCTCAGCCCCGATTTTATGACATCCTCGTCCAGATCTCCCTTACATCGTGGAAACAGATGCCTCCAGCATGGCTAAGGGGGCGGTTCTTTCTCAGAGGGACCCTGAAACTGGCCAATTGCACCCGTGGCCTTCTGGTCACAAAAATTCACACCCCCTGAACTCAATTATGCCGATAAGGAACTGCTTGCTATAAAATCTGCCTTCAAGACATGGCGACATTACCTCTTGGGGGCCAGGCATACGGTCACAGTAATCACAGATCATCGGAACCTACAATATTTAAAAACAGCAAAAGCACAATCCTCTCGCCAATTACGATGGGTCCTTTTCTTCGCTGAGTATGACTACGTGATCACTTATCGACCAGGCGTAAGAAACGAGAAAGCTTTCGTACTATCTTGCATGGGCATCGATGAGGAAGTATATGCAACCCCAGATCCAGTAGCCATTATTCCTGAGGACAAGCTCTTAGGCCTCACCACAGCATTAACACAAACTGAACTTAGAAACGTGATGCAACGTGAAATAACCCCTAATGAATTACTGGAATGGCATACCAAAGGAAAACAATACACCTTTAAAAATCAACTGCCATATTTTGATGAACGCCTCTATGTGCCTAAAACAGAGCTACTACAAAAAATCATTTCAGATTATCACGATTCTCTGATAGAACGTCATCCCGGAATTGCCCAAACCCTTGCCAAAGTGAAATGTAATTATTGGTGGCCTACTTGGTGTCGAGACATCATCCAATATGTTCAGTCATGTGGGGTGTGTGCACAAAACAAGTTACTCAAGCAAAAACCAGCTGGCCTCCTGCAACCATTAGAAAATCCTCCTGCACCATGGCACACACTTTCTCTCGACTGTATTACCGATTTGCCTCCCAGCCAAGGGTTCAACACCATTTTAGTAGTAGTAGACTTATTTTCAAAAATGGCACACTTTATCCCTTTCAAAGGCTTCCCGGATGCATCCCATCTAGCGAAAGTGTTCCTGGAAAACATTATCAAACTGCATGGTTTTCCTTCTGTCCTGGACTCTGATCGAGGAAGCCAATTCATATCTAACTTCTGGAAAAAGAGCTGCTCTATGACTCAAATCGACATCCAACTATCCACCAGCCATCACCCCCAAACGGATGGTCAAACAGAGAGGAGCAACCAGACTCTTGAACAATACCTACAGTGCATGCTGCACCAAGTCGAAGGAACCTGGAGAGATCTATTATGGATAGCCGAATATGCTTTCAACAATTCATTGCATTCCAATACTGGTCAAACCCCTTTCTACACCCTCTACGGCAGACATCCACGTACCTCCGAACTAGACAGCCCTCCTAGTCTAGAAATGCCGGCAGTAAAGACTCTTCATGCAAACATCTCTCAGGCCTTTAAAAAGGCCACAGAACAGTTAATCCAAGCCAAGAACAAGCAAAAAAGGTTTGCTGACCAACATCGGAAAAAGGCCCCTGAAAATCAAGTAGGAGACAGGGTTTGGCTAGCCGCAAAATATATACCTCTAAAAGGAACCCAGACTTTTCGTCCTTGCTATTTGGGACCTTATTCTGTCCAGGCCATTATCAACCCAGCAGCTCTTAAACTAGCATTAGCAGCCAAAATGCGAATTCACCCAGTATGCCACGTCTCACTTCTAAAACCAGTACAACCTGGTACACGAGTTAAGCCACCACCTGAACCCATAATGATCGATGGAGAACCAGAATGTGATGTGAAAGAAATCCTGATTCCAAATATGCCAGGTCTTCCTATCTATCTAGTCAATTCTAGTCAATTGGAAGGGTTACGGCCCTCAAGACAGGTCTTGGGAACCTAGTGAGAACATTCATGCACCGCGTTTAATTAGACTATTTCATCGAAACTTTCCAGCCAAACCTGGACCAGGCAGGAGAACCGCCTTAGGAGGGGCCTTGGGGGGGAGTGCTGTCACGACACATGATCCAAAACCCCACTGGTAGGGTTAAGACTCAAGGTTCACTTGGGGCTCCAAGTGCCTTGCTCTATCCTCATGGACTCTCCTGGAGTCAGTCCTTTGGCGCCAGGCTCATGTTCAAGTTGGAACACTGTCTTGAAGGACTACTTTTTCATTGAAGGCCTGCAGCCAACATGGAGGCACCCACACAGCCTAGTTCCTAGAACCAAACTGTGCGGTGCAGTGTTTTGGGTGTGGTAGCCGGACTACTTTACCTGGACTACTTTACTTAAGGGCTATATAAACCACACCCAAGTTACAGAACGTGCTTCGCATTATTCTGCAGCCAGCAGCGTGACGCTCATCGTGTCCAGAGACCAGAAACCGGCGATCCTTAAACAGTGGACCTGCAGAGGAGACAAAGAACATTATTAGCAGTCTCAGCTTACCTGCAACTTTCCATCCATCGATTGTCCGTCCTCCTGCTGCTCGCTGTCTTCCATCCATTCAACAGCATCATCGGGACACCACGCACTCACCGGAACGAAACACCTGGAGGGAGAAAGAAAGAAGGACAACGTTAGTACCGGTTACTCACGGCATTTATGACAGTAACCACGAGAACCTCACCTGGCTGGGCATTTCTTGGCCGGCGCCACTCCGAAAATCTTCACACGCCCAGAAAGACCATCGCAACCTGAAAAGGAATAAAGAATACAGGTTAGCAAAAGAAGACATTACTGCGCCGCAATTCGCGCTTAACCTACCATCCATCATATGCTCCTGAATTCATCACCCCGGTAGGAGCCCGATCCATCGAACCTCCGTGCACCTGAGGGGGAATAAATAAGGAAAAGACATTAATCACAAGAAAGGAAAGGAAGGACATTTTAAGACTGATATAACCAGACTTACCTCCTTAAAGACACTTGAATGGGTTAGCACCAGTGAAATTAACTCGGTCACTCAAACCCGCAGGAAAATACACGCCTCTGCCGAGAAGGCAGGACGGAGAGCACGCCAGTCCTCACAACAAAGTGAGGAGTGGGCCATCAGGTCGAGTCCAGGGGCAGGTGGGAGGAAACAAAATCTTTTCCTAAGTCCAGTCCTCCTGTGTTTTCAGGCCCAACCTCCATAGAAGGCACCATCCGGAATCGGAAGGGGTCCAGGGTGAATACGGCAACCAGGGCAGAAGGGCGTCCCCGTGGATACCAGGTGAGCGTAACAGTATTTGCATCAGTGATGTTGGTGACTGAACTATGCCAGTCATGTGTTTGTGAGTGAAGCAGGTGCTATGCACCATGCACTACATGTGTTGTTGAACCGTTGAACACATGGCCATGGCTGCTTTCATGCTACTTTTTACTTCCATTGACACCGCGTACGTGCAGGAGTTTGTGCCATGACTGACATGGCAGGTTAATATGTTGCATGACAACATTGTGATACCTATGCGTGTGGTCTATGCTATTTACATGGGTCTTCATGTATTTTTCTGTACATGTACAGGTGATGAGGCACTGGATGCTGAGGAGGACGTGGAGGAGGAACAGTATACTGAGCTGAAACCAACCACCAGTGGGGGACATGGTGTGGTAGCCCATGAAGATCCACTGGTGCTACAGGCAATCCTGGCCTTGACTCAGTCTGAGTCCACCTCTGAGCATACCTTAGGCTCTGGTGGTGAAACGGATATGGATTTGTCAGTACTGTCGCAGGTGAGTGCATCACCTGTGGGTGCTGTTGTGTCCCAAACGTCTGCAGGGGGGAAAGACCCCTCAAAGTGCCAGTCCGTGTTGGTATGTCTGTCTGTGGTGGTTACAGGTGCAGGTTCACGCTCAACAGTATTGGCTCCTGTTCCTGGGACAGCTGATCAAGGGAGGGATGCAGTCCTGCAGCCACAGACAGTGGAATCACATCAAGGGCCAGGTTTCCTTAGGCCAGGCAGGCATGGGGTCTGCCAACGTGGTGGCCCTGTGGCAGCTGGCAATACTGTGTGGGAGCAGTCCATGTATGCTGTTGCACAACAACAGTGGGCTTCATATGAGTTGTTGGCTCAGGGCATGGATAGGGTGGGACCAAGCCTGATTTGCATATGGTCTTTCGACTTCTGTAATGGCTTAGCAGGTGAAGAACGATGATCTGGAGGGTTGCCCAGAGCAATGCCATTGGTTAGGATTCATTCTAAACCTTCCAGCCATCACGTCTTTGTTTTTGCTCAATTCCATGATCCCCCCAAAAAGACAGATGGAGCTCTAGCAGCAGGCATTGCGGTCCACATGCCACTCACACAGGCTGCACATGGAGGCCAGCAATAGGAGCCGACGGGCAGAACTCAGGGCTTTGAACGCATCCATGGTTGCAGAGGATTTGGACCACATGGAAGCTCTGAGGGCAGAGTATAGGTCCCTCAGAACTACACTGGCTGCACTCGAGGAAGCCCACAGTGGATGGTCAGAACAGCAGATGCAACAGTTGACTCATACCATCACTGAGGAACTGCGTGCATCCCGTGAGGTGTTGCATGCGGACCTCCGAACAATTATGTTGCTAATGCATTAATCTCAGTCTTGCATGGCTGATGCCATGGAGAACCAGGACAGGGCTAAGCATGGTGAACCTCCCTTGCCACTACCACCTTCTACTGCTACGCCAGAAGGTGGTGACAGCAGCGACAGCTCTCCCAATCCATGATAGCCACGCGGGCCATGCACCTATGGACGTTTTGTTTTGTTTACTTCTCAACATATGGGTGTTGACATGCACCCTGCCCCGACCCCCCACCAACCACCCGGGTCCACCATGGGCATTTTTGATTTTTGTTTACTTGTTTTTTGTCTATTGTGCATTTATATGACAGTGGGCCTCATTACACGGTAGGCGGTGAAACAAGGTGCTATTAGCACCTTGGTCCATGCCGGTAAATTACCGGCACCGCCTTGGCGGAAAGGGGAATTACCGCCCTACTCCAAGGTTGGTGGGGCGGTAATTCCCACTTCCACCATTGCCCTTCCCCATTCCCATTTTTGCCCCATAGGGCATAATGGGAATGGGGAAGGTGCTAATTACGGTACCGCAAATTTGCGGTGCCGTAATTAGCACCAAGGTCCCTTAGCGGGGTGGTTTTTAACGCCTGCTAAAAGCAGGCGTTAAAGCACCAACCCGCTAAGGGACCTCGTAGTAAGGCGGTAAGGGTTAACAGTCACTAGTACCATTACCGGTGACCGTTAACCCTTACCGCCTACCGTGTAATGAGGCCCAGTGTGTTGTTTGTGTGGCCTCCGAGGGCATCCACTGTAGGTTCCAGCTGGACCCATCCAGGCTTGTCTTGTGTTGGTGTTTGTGCCATGGGGTCCTGACACATATGCCACTCCTGCTTCCTCTTTCCATGGGCTTGCAAGGAGTGCAGCATGTAAAAAGAACTTACACAGAGACATTGGGCTTCCATTATATCTGTGGGCAGTCTCAAGTCCGTCCTGTGTGTACACCCCTAGTGGGATTCATGATTATTTTTCCAGTGCATGGTTAGCATCCCTTTTAGTTTGGACATAGAGATCCATGCTTTGTTCATTTTCCATCTTTATGTATTGGCTTGCCTATCTACTTTATTGTTTGTTTCCGGCTGTATGCGCTTCCCTGCCCCCTTTAGTTAGCAGAGCCACACAAAAAATTACAAGGGTGCCATGTGCAATTTGTGACACATTGAAGCACTTGTTCTGTTGATCATTGATCGCTTTGTCACAGTAGCGTTATGTGTTGGCCATTTATTTCTCATTTTTGACATTGCATGCAATGTCATGGTGTGTCAACCAGGTGACATGAAGCGTGGGAGGGTTTAGGTGACATACCCGCATTTAGATGTGTACTTTGGCATGGTGTTAGTGGTATACTCCGCCTTCCATGTGTTCCTTTTGTGCACACCAGATTAACTATTTTAAGTTCTAAGGGATGCACACAATGTAGCACTTCCACGGATAGATTCTCAGGGTGGTAAGGTTGGGACAGATGATTGTCCCTTTGTCATCATCGAGTGTCACCTAGAATGTGCCACGGCTGTGTGCACTCCACAGGGGTTGGATTTTAGATGAGAAATTGAGTTATTTTAAGTTCTAAGGGATGCACACAATGTAGCACTTCCAGGGACATGTTCTCAGGGTTGTAAGGTTGGGAGAAATGATTGTACCTTTGTCATCACCTGGAATGTGCCATGGCTGTGTGCAGTCCGCAGGCGTTGGAGTTTAGGTAAAAAATGATGCCACAAGCGGGGTAATCGCAGCCTCACCACATGCTCTTTCCCCTCCCATGCGCAGCTGCCGTGCATGTGGTTGGGGAAGTGGGGGCACCACCATGTCCACTGGTACGCCACGCCGTGTTGCAGCATTGTCTAGGACACATGCTGCCAAAATGATCCTGCACACTACTGGTGGTGCATATAGTAGCTCACCTCCAGAGTGGTCAAGGGAGAGGAAGCGTAATCAGGCATCCCAAAACGGATGGTCCGGGGTAAGAAATGCAGGCCCTGGCTATCCTCGTCCTCCTGCGGTGTCCCACGATCACTGCTGCAAAAAATTGCACATTTATCATAGCTGTATATGTGCGTTTGATTTCGCGCAGTCTGTATATGCATTGCTTTTGGTGCGCTGTGACGCTTATGCCAGCTTTCACATGGTGACGTGTTTCGGGATTAGCGGGTCTTTTTCTGCCAGCCAGTGAGCCCTGTTACATTCCATGAATATGTGTGGTTTGCGCGTGTGTGAGTGTTGCAAGTACATGTGTGGGGTACATTTAGCAGCCCAGCAAAATTCCCCTACATCACCAAACTGCACTTCAGCAGTTACCAGCAGAATGGCTACGCTGGCTCTGTTGAGCACCATTGCCTTGCATCAAAACTCAGTTTTGCAGGCCCCAAAATAATGGCTGTGCTGTTTTTACCAAGCACATATGAGGCGCGATGGAACATGGAGCGCCACGAGAATGGTGCCAGAGTTTGCACCAAAAAAAGAATTCAAAGGCAGCGCTGCTATGCTGCCAGCTCAAAACTTCCCACTGAAAAACAAAAGGTTCTGCCTTTAAAATGACTGTGCACTGATGCTCTTTTTCATCTTTTCAACATTATCCAGTTTGGTTCCAGTAAGACACATTCATGTAGACCCATTTTCAGGGTGTACACCAGTGAATGAGGGCATTCCTCACTGAATGGCATGTTGTGTCAGACAATGGGGGTCATTCCGAGGTTGGAGGTAAGGAATTACCGGCACCGGTAAGGGTGCCGATGCCGGTAATCCCTTACCTCTGTATTCCGAGGTCCCTTTGGGGGTCCTTCCTTACCTCCTGCTTTTAGCAGGAGTAAAGTACGGGACCCGCAAAGGTACTTCGGAGGTAATTACGGTACCGTAATTTACTGTGCCGTAATTACCTCCTTCCCCATTCCCATTGAGCCCTATGGGGCAGAAATGGGAATGGGGAAGGGCAAAAGGTGAATGGGGAATTACCGGTGCCTCCAACCCTGGAATGGACCGGTAATTACTCCATTCACCATGCCGGATTTGGGACGGTTTCAGAGGCAACCATGGAGCTAATTACTCCATGGTTAGCTCCAAACCCGGAATGAGGCCCAATATCTGTGAAATAACAGAGAACTTCACTCCAAGCCGTACGCAAAACGCTTTACTTTTTGAAACAAAATAAAACAGACAAACTCTTCACAAGAAGCCCTCTCTCTCTTTGATTATGTCAGTTTCATTGTACCCTTGCCTTGGACAGACTCCTCTGTGGTAGAAATTGACTACAGCCATGGAAATGCTCAGAACACAGGTGCGAGAGAAAACCCAATTTTTTAAAGGAACATTCAAGGAATATTAACCCACATGTAAAATGGTGCTTTTTGCCAAACAAGAAAATGCCTTTTAAAAAAGTGAAATGTTAAACTAAGGCTTTGTGCTTGCATAGAAATGTGATGGGGGTTTGCTTTAAAATATATATATATATATAGGATCTTCATTCACAAAAGACTTGCTTTCCGGTTAAAGAAAGAAAAATAAAGAAATAAAAGTACTTTGAGGCCATCAGAACAGGTTTGGCAGGCCCTGGCTTCAGAAGACCCTGCCTCCCCTGAGAACAGAATCAACTTTCCTCAATTGGACCAGCCTCCTGGAAACTATAAATGGGTCCAGGGGGAGAATCTAGCACCCTCGTCAGATGAAGCAGCACTGCTCCAGCATGAGACAATGGACTGCCAAGGCACATAGGTGTGAATTCCTGGTAACACCTCCCCTCAACTCAAACTGAAGGACTTCAAAGGCAAATCCATGGCAACACTGGGCTAAACTGACCAGAACCTGACACTTGGCTGTGGGGTGGAAAGGAATCCCCATATTTGGAAAACAAAGCCATCCCAGTAAATATCAGACTATTCAGTTTATGTCATTTATTTCAGTAATCATAAGACATATCATTGTGAAATTATGACCATTTAAATGTCATGTTTGCACCATTAAAATAAGACGTTGAAGCTTTGTCTGGCATGTTGGGAATGCAACCGCCAGGAAAATGTGAATTCTGGGGAAAAAATACATGGTACAACTTTGAAATTAAATGAGAAATTAATGAGAACATGACCAGTGACAATATGTATACATATATAAAATTGTAGAATTTTAGGTGAAATATTTTCTATGGAAATGGCGAAAGATTGCCAGAATTACTAAAGAGCATTGCACCGTCTTGGGATTTGGATCAGTATGTGTCTTGTAAAATATATAGTATGCCTGTATAAGTTTCCTAATTATGACATTTGTAAATATGAGTGTTTTGTTCCATAACTGATTTTGGCAAAAGTAACTTTACAAGAACAAAGCAAATTGTAAAAAACACCCAACATAAAACTGAGTCACCTCCTTCAGTCCAATCTGCTGCCAGGGAGGAGATGACATTGCAGCCTGACCTATCCAATTTAGAGGTATGTCTAGCTTAGTTCAGCCCACATAGTCAAATCCTCTGATGCCATGCTCCTTATATAAAGGGGAGGCAGAGGGAGCTCTGGACTCTCTTCTGACTTTTCCAGCTCCCATGCATCCAGAGAACCAGATATTCCAGATTCAAGCTGCAAGATTACAGAATCCACTGCCAGGCCAGAGCTAGTTGATCCTATCCAGGCAGAACCACTGATCCAGGAAAACCCCCACAAAAATCCCAATAATTCAAGGAGAGCTCAGCTGATGCACCTCACAATCCAGTGACCAGACTAGGCCAAGCTGTCCCCTTCTAGTAGAGCCTGCCGATGTTTGCAGAGACCAGAACTTGCCTTGCTATCCAGAAACCCGGTCCGCTGTCCAAGCTACCCATTTCAAGTGCTTGTTGTGAGTTTTTCCCTTACCCAGTAACCACAAACTGCATCCCTTGCTTTGTTACCTTGTAATAGGTCCAATCCTATTGAAATCCTATAACTGCTCTAGCAAAATCCTTAAAATTGTCAGAATCCTCTGTGTACCTTGTTCTTAGGAAAATCTGTAGTGATCTGTTTGCGCTGTTCATTCCAATCATTTTAGTCCGTTCTGTAAGTCCTCAGTACTATTTTGAATGATTTAATTAATTCTCATATAGAGATGAACGCGGCCTGGATAGGTTGACATTGCAAGTAACCTTCTCACATACTGTGGGCCTCATTATGACCCTGCTGGTTCAGAAACAACGGTGGCGGTAAAATGGCTGCCACCGTTGTTTCCGGACCGGCTGATTCAGAGTCCTGCAGGCGGTAGGTGTCACTGCCGCCAGGTCTGACCTGGCAGGATTGACACCACCCGCCTGCAGGCGGACATGGAAACCCCAGCTCTGTAATAGACAGACCCAGTGTTTCCATGGTCCCCATTACAATGGAGTCCTATGGGACTCTAAGGGAATGGGGATTTACAGAATTCCGCCTCCGGAATTACCGGGTCACTGGGGTTGTAATGCCCTGGTGATTCTGGCAATCATGGAGGCCGAATGGTATTACAGGTCCGGTGCCACCATGCCGGTTTTTCCGGCACAGCTATCGCCAGACTCATAATGAGGCCCTGTGTCTTTCTTTAACAATCTAATCACTAAAATATAGTTTCAGTAAAAGAAATCACTTAACTAACAAAACCGAGTCGTCCCGTGAAATTGTTCCTGTTACCTTTCCCCTTAAGAATCTCATACTGTCACACATCCAGAGTTATCCTTTCACTTTCATATTATACCTTTGATGTGCCTTTGTCCCTTAGCATCAAAACAGCCTTCCGATTTTGTCTGTTTAACCCATTTTAGAGGAGGTCCCAAATAAGGCCAAATAATGGCCAGTCGCCCATTTTGAAGTACCAGGAACATTCACACCGAAATATGTGATGTATGATGAGCAAATAAACCAGCAGAGAGCCGCAGTAGGACTCTGCCCAGTACCTATTAAAAGAACAATACCTATTGAAGTACCAATAGCCAGACAACCATGGGCAGTAAGGTACCCATTGAAAAAAACCCTACCAGCAAATGAAACAAAATGAAGATTGTTTAAGTACTGTACAGGAAGAAACCAGAAAATCCCAAATGGAGGGCGAATGGTGACGTCACGAGGGCCCGGACTAACGTACAGATAGAAGGCATGACAACCCAAGGATGACACAAAGGGACGAAATTCCAGGAACAAAGATATCATGAACCTAAAAGAAGAAAACATTGGTGAAATACGAGAGTGCTTAAGCTGAAAGCATGATGAAGATATTCAAACAGCTAGTGCCTGTACATATGCTTGGAACCAGAAGAAGCTAAAGAAAACAGTGTGGCTTGCTATGATTACTAGAAGATAGACCGCGGCAAGCGCCACCTCTACAAATCTACCTCAACGAAGCACATTACAAGTGTGCGTCCACCTTGCATAAAAAGCAGAACCAAACCAGGTTATTACAGGCCAAATGCAAGAAGTTTCATATTCTAGCATCAAGAGAAAAAAGGCTGAATTGAAACTCACAGACACAGCTTGTGACAGGGAAGCCGAGGTCACATAGATAGAAGCTGCAGACAGCAGCTACCTTTAATTGAAGCTAAGAACAGAATGTCCTGCCTCTGAAGAATCGAGATAAGAAAGTGAAGGCAGGTGGCAGGGTGAAAAGAAAATCAAATGCACAAATTGAAAGAAACAAGGCGAATCCATGGTGTGCTAGCACGTGACCAGCTGAGCGAGAAGAGGCACGGTTTCACACCTATGCCTGGCACCGGCCCAGGCAGAGATATCAGAACTTTTTCGAGACAAGAAGATGCAGTTTTGAGGCCAACCACAGTGAACTAACTGACACATAGCCCATAAAGTGGCGATTGATTGAAGGAAGGCAGGGTGAATTGGGGGACAACCTGCACCTGGTTGACCGTTCTGCGTGCTGCTAAGCAAAGTGGAGATTTATGCATGGGGTTGATGCCAACCCAATCACAATGGACCAAATAATCTAGGGTCCTATAGTTAGTAGAACAAATGGGATATCATACTTTTAGTGACATCTACAGTAGTCATTTTTGAAGGAAGGGCTTAGACGCCCACCTGACAGTGTTTACCCAATCCCCTCACTGTGTTACCATATAAAGATATAGCACCTAGATTTAAGTTACCTTTTTTCCAACCAATAGAATTGCATATTAACTTTTGAGTGTTACACGTCAGATTATGACGTGTTTTTGGTATAAAAGTTATGTTTTGTATGAAGTTTTTGGGAGTTGAAGCGAGATGGGCTGTTGCACTGCTGTTGATTTCCATGTTTCCCCATTTTTTGTACTTGTCATTAAACGGACTCCCCTTTGGCAAACCATTGAGTTGTCCTTATTGATTGGTGTTGGAGTAAGAGACCCTGCACCCCCATCCATCTCGAGGTACAGCTATCTTGTCTTAAAGTACTACAGAGCAAACCCTGACTCTATGGGCCGGTCGGGGGTCTCTCAGTACACTTTGTAGAAAAGATTGGATGGTTTATCGACTATCGATTAATGATTGAAGTAAGACACCTATTGACCGTCGACATAAAGTAACTCTAGGTCTTCGGCAATATCACAAGTCCTTTGCCATTCGGCTGAGTACACTGTGAAGCTACCCCTAGACAATGGTAGTGTAAAAGAAGACTGCAGTATGGGCCTGAAGGGCCCCTTTTTCCCAACACATCCCTTCCCATTCCTAGGGGCAGCTGATCTTGCAAAAATATGAAGAAGGCGGTAACAAAGGGGGTGATCCCAAGGGTCCAGAGAGGAACGATGCGAACGGTGAGTGAAGCAAAAATTTGGTGTTTTGGCAAACAATGCATGCCTTAGAACAAGTAAAGGGAAAAAGGTAACGGAGGGAGGAGGAAAAAACAAAATATAGTTAGAAGTAGAATAGACTGTATATATATATATATGGGGATAATGACTCGAGAGTAATAAAGGGTAAATGAGAGATTACCGGGGTGGACACCTGAGAAGAGAGAGGTTACCAAGGCGGACACCTGAGAAGTGAGAGAAGTGAGAGGATTCGCTTTATTCCTACACTAATATAGCAGCTAGACGAAACATGTATCCAAAGTCCCAGATAATAGGGAACGACTAGGCTACCACAACGTTTATAGACGTTGTGAAAGGGGTTTGTTTACATTCCGTGAAGGGGTAAGGATTAGAGGCAGAGATATCTGTGTCCAGCTGGTGTCCGTCTAGTCTGTCAAGTGTCTGTCTTAAATGTTTTGTTGTGACATCACATGTGAATTCTTTTTTTAGAGAACTGATTAAACATTTTTTTTTTACGTGATTCAATAGCTGAGACAGAATCGCATATGAATTGATGTTTTTGAGCAAATTGGTAATATACATTTTTTTTGTGAAAATTTAGATTGGAGCTTGTGGTGTTTGGTGCTCGCTCATATTGTCACGAGTTGTTTAAACCACACAAAGGTATTGGCAAGTGTTATATAACATGAAAAGGAACAGATTTAGCCATGGAAGACATAACTCCATTAGCACATTTATGCAAGCAATTGCCAAAACTCGCACCCAAGCTAAAGAAGTATAGCACCGAGTGGGTTAAAGGTACTGCCCATTAGATGTTTATGCCGTGGCCACAAAATGGTTCATTATCTAAAGCCATCTTACAACATATGACGACATATTTGCATGCCACATATTCAGGCAAGAAGTTAGAAAAACGCCTCGCTATTCTTGAATTGTGGAAAATGTACGAACAGGTAAAAGAGGAAGAACCTCCAACAGATTGGATACTTAATGTATGCACTGAGGGGGTTGAGCTGCCTACCGCACCACTTGCCCAGCTCGAAATGACAATCGAAGGAAGTAAGAATGAGGGATTATACCCGTTAAGGGAACTCAAGGCAGCCACGGGGTACAGTAACCCTGCAGGGGTACAGTAACCCTGCATATGAGTCACCTACACATAGTAGTGATGAAAATCAAGGTAAGGATAAGGACAAGAATATTACCTCCACAGTCCCAAGGGACAAGGGGAGGCGCGATGATGAAAGGAAAGACCAGGCACAGACAAGTGAATCTCCAGACAAGGAGAGAGAAGGGTAGAAATGAAAAGGGAGCGGAGACAGAACTGATGAGATAGCATTCGCGAAAGACGAATGGATGGGAAGACACATTTTATTGAAATTCGATGGTAAAGGCATTGATGACGCAAGGCAAAAGGAGAGGTTAGAGGAGACACAGAGAAAGGGGAAAGAGAAGGAGTTAAGAGACGAAAGCATAAGAAGGAAAGACAGACAAAGGCGAGAACAGCTATATCGCAAAGAGCAAGAAAAACAGCTCGATCGCAACCCAAGGGCAGCCTATGATCAAGACAGACAGAAACAGCAAAGGTTAGAAGAAGAGCAAAGAATACGTGAGAAAATAATAAAAAGATGAAGAGATGAGGAAATATAAAGGGCAGATGAACGTAGAAATGAAAAGAGAAAGGAAGAAGATAGGGTCAGAGAAGAAGCGAGGAAGCGCAAGGAATTTGATGACGATATTGAATGTAAGCGAAGTGAAAGAGCATGGGATCTTGAATATTTAGAGAGGGAAGTTAAAAAACCTGATCCAGTTGTAGACTGGGAAGGCATTGAAGATTTTTTTCCTGCATACTATTCAGTACCAGGTATGTCTACGGTGAATATTGACGATGACTTCAACACCAGAAGCATAGGAGAAACGATCGATAAAATATATGATGTAATTGGGCTAGAACAAATACCTCAAGGGGAGAGGGAAGACGAGCGCCTGGAGAGCACTCAGCTGTATGACACTGAGGATGTCACCCAAACTGGTGGGAATAGAGAGCTATCCCTGGATAGATTAGAAATAAGCAGGAACAAGGAGGATATGAGAAATTGCGTGAACTGGGGACAGACAATGTCTGACTCCGAAAGGGAAGAGCGTGAAGAAAATGAGGAAGGGAGGCAAAGTGAAAGGCGACTCCCAAGGGAAAAGGAAATAAGGTGGTCAGACGCTAGTGAGTCTGCACCGAGGGCATCCGAGTCAGCCATGCAGTCCGACCGACAGGAAGAAGTATCTCACGCTGTCTTCACCTCCCTATGTGGACAGGCTAAGGACATTGCCAGGTAGACAGCGATGCAGGAATGTTACCCCTGCTATAGACCGGAGAAAAATGAGAGAGGAAAAAGAGGGCTACGCATTCCAGTTTCCGCTACTAGAGAAGTGGGCGGTAAGACCTCAATATATTCCATGGCCACATATGGATTGGGAAAACTTGAAAAACAAGCTTCCAATGCTGACAACGGGAGCCAGAAAATGGATACATGAGTTAGAAAAAATGACAGGGGGAAACACGTTAGCCATAGGGGACATTAAGGGGGCTCCTAATTGCCATACTTGGTGAGAGAGCAGACAATATGTGGGCACGGAAGGGTGCCCTGGTGTAACCACAATCAATACAGCACATGACGGAGCACCATTTAAAAATTGCAGAGCAGCAGTATGGAAAGCGCTACGAGTACTTTACCCAGATACTTCCGATATGGGAGCTATAATGACTCAAAAAATGAAGGCTTCTGAAGATCTGTTTATTTATATACAGAATTTCCAAGACGCGTGGGTGCTAGAAACGCATGAATCTTGGACAAAATCCATACCTGTGTTTTACCATATATTGTGTCAAGGACTGCCAGAACCAGTGCAGAAACAACTAAAAAAATTGGTAGGAGTTGAGGCTAAACCTTGGGCTGAAATACAGTTTACTATCGCACATTATTGTAGACTATTACAGGAAAAGAATCGAAAGAAGGAAGCAACTCGAAAGGGTGAGGAAGCAAAACTGGTGCAGAAGAAACTATCAAAGTATGCTCTTGAAGGAGCCATGCTAACTAACGCAGCTGAACAAAGCATGCAGCAGGTGGCTAGTCCACAACAGAATAATCAGAATAACGTAGGATTTTACCAATGGGGGAGAGGATTTAGGGGAAGAGGATGGCAGAGCACTCAGGAAGGCTTCCAAATAATCAAGGAGGTTTGCAAAACAGAAACACAGATATGTCAAATGGGCAAACAGTCCGACCACCACCAGTATGTTGGCTGTGTGGAATGACAGGGTACTTGGCGTACACATGCAGAAATCAAGGCATAATGCAGAATGGCCAAGAGATGGGAGCAGGCATGGCAAATCCACCTGCAGTTGTACAACTGTGCATTGCACAGAATCACACGGTGCAGCAACAAGCGCCAGGAACGCAACAAGGAGTGCAACCTCAGAGCATGGGCAGTTTTCCACAAGGACAAACCCAACAGGCGACGTTGCAAGGGTCACACACAATGAACACAGGGCAGACCCAGAACCCTGGAAGGGGAAGTAACACTGGGAATGGGGAAAGTCCACAAGTGCACAGTCGGCCAAACCTATATATGAACTCGGACAGCTCACTGGGAACCCTGATGTTCTCTATCCTATCAGTGACACCAGATCCTCATAGGGAACCTAGGGTGGATGTTGTTATAGGGGATAAAGAATATTCCTTCCTAGTGGACACGGGTGCAACACGCTTATGTATACGTGAAGGCAAGTTTTCCTTGTCTGGCGAGACCATAGATACACAGAGTTTTACAGAAGCTCACAGTCGAGTTCCCTTTACAGACGCACTCCCAGTCTCCATAGGAGAGTGCAAAATGAATTTACCTTTATTTATTTTCTTTATTGGCATTTATGATAGATACAACAGCAGTATGGCATAAGAGTGCCCACTGCGGTACCAAACAAATTGTCCAAGTATGCCGATGATTCACTAAACACAAAGTACAATTATAACATAAACCATTAACAAGAACAACTGTTGTCTCCAAATGATCTGCAATAAACTGGATTGTGAGGCTAGACACGGGGAGGGAAGTAGGATCGCAAATAAGAAACGGAGGATGAGAGGGGGGGCATAAAGTGAAAAGGAGGGGGGCACAAGTATCTCAAGGCAGTGGTATATGCAAGAGCTTCGCGATGTGTAGGTTAATGAACCTGGGGGTGAATTGTTCAGGGAGGTTTGTCATCATTGGAAGGATGGAACAGTTCCCATGTGAGTGCCTTCCAAGCTTCAAAAGCCTGACTCTCATCATCGGGGGAGTTGGAAATGCCCTCCTCCCAGGCCGAAGTCTCTGCCCCCACCCAGCGTTCAAGCTCGTTGCGCCACACATGGAAGCGTGGCCCTTCAGGTCACTTCCAGGCCATGACAATAGTCCTCTTGGTGAGGATGCAGGCCAGATGTATAAGCTTCACAGTGTGCTTTATTTGAGCTAGTCTGGGAAAAGTTCCCAAGAGGCATTATCCAGGAGTCCAATCGTACCTGGTCATGCGGCTCTCCTGCAGGTCTCCTCGGCCGCGTCCCAGAGACGTCGGGCCTTGGTACAATCCCAGAACATGTGGATGAGATCTGCATTGTCTCTGTTGCACCAAGGGCAGCTATGTTGGGGTCATTCATAGATCTTTGCTATTCTGTGCGGTGTTAGGTACGAGCGGTACAGTACGTTGAGCTGGATCAGCCTGAATCTGGAGTTCCTGGAGACCTCTTTAGGGAATGCCAGTGCCCTTTCCCATTCTTCATCTGACATCTCTCGACCTAGGTCTCTTTCTCATTTGAGTCTTAGGTCAGGACTGCGGGGGTTAGGCTTTGTCATGATCTCTGCTTCCAAAAGATCAGGACTTGCCCGACTCCCTTGGAAGCAGACCCATAACCCCGGTTCCGAGTGCCAGCCAGTCCCAATTGGGACCTTTTGGACCCTGTCCTGGCGCCAGTGGCACCAGGCTCATAAAGATGCCCAGTCCCAGCGCTGGAAGCGCCGGGCTCATAATGCTTGGGTGGACTTACTTGCAGCAGACCATGCTGCTTACTTACCTGCCAGTTGAACCACTGATCCTCTTCTGTTTGGGACTACTTTTCCTGTTAGGTGGGGCAGGAGCCACTCCCTAGGTTCAGAACACTGGAACTCTTCTGGAAAGCAGGAACTCTTTTCTTACCTAGGCGTGGCTGTGGAAGGAGACACCTAAGCACTACAGGAGGCTATTTAAACCACACCCGATGCATGAATCTTGCTTTGCGTTATTCTGCATTCTCTGCAGCAGAACGCTCATCGTGTCTTCTGCTTCTGATCCTGGGCCTAAGGGAACAAAGGCTTACCATCCTGGAATCCAGTCTTCAGCAGCACCTGTAAAGACAAAGAAAGAACAGGTTAGCACTATGGTCTTCAGTGGCAGCGCATCTCTTACCTGGTCCATCGGCTGTCACCAACGCCTCGCGCTGCATTCCGGCATCTGAAAGACAAAGGCTTACCTACTCTTCGCATGCTCCGGAGGTCTTCGCACTGCATTCCGGCATCTGAAAGACAAAAGCTTACCAGCTCTTCGCACGCTCCCGAGGCCTTCGGCGCTGCATCCCGCATCTGAAAGACAAAAGAAGGTGCGTTTAAAGACATTGGGCAACTTTATTACTCACGTGCCATTACTCCTTCCCACGCCGAATCCAGTGGGTATTCCAGCACCCTTCAGCTTCTCTAAAGCTCCGAACTTGTACCTGCAAGATAAAAGGGACAGTTAGTGCGCATCGTGAAGCAGGCTACAAGCGCTTACTTACGTGCTTCCAGGCGCTGCTATTCCTCATGCGGGTTCGATCCTCAACTCTCATCAGCCCGCCATCCGCCATCGCCAGAACCCTGCAAAACAAGAGATATCATTACAAAAGACTTTTAAGACATTTGAAGTGCCCAGAACTTACCGTTCGTGCAGTTAACGACGGACAGCAGTCCTCTGAGGTCAAGAGGCCTGCACCCTTATCCAGTGAAGAAACTGGTTATGGCACCCTGCCCCGAGGCAGATGGAGAGCTCGGCGTTCACTTACCTAAGGTGAGGGTGTTAACCTTTGGGGTTCTACAGGAGAAGAGAAAGGGAAGAGGAGAGAGGCACCCAATAACCCCAGTTCATTAATCCCATATTTTCTATCTGCAGACATCTTACTCTTCGAGTCAGACATACAGTGCACAGAGGTCCAGCCCAAAGAGCCAACCGTGTGTTACACATCACCTTTGAAGATACAGCATTCACCCAGTCAAGACCGGCGCCTCTGCGGGAATCAGGTGAGCGTTACAGGCTTGTCTGTAAGGTGACAGTATATTTGGGACACTGGTCTCTGCCCCTCTCCCAAGTTATATAGAAGTGTCATTATAATATTTACGTCAGACCCCAGTAAACATTTTTGGTCGAGACTTAATGACAAAGTTGAACATGACAATTTCATTCACGGAGAAGGGCATAGTATGCTCCACTCCAGGGATGCACTATTCGAATGTATGCAAAATGATTAGAGCATACTCAAGACACATAGCCATGAGGGCCATACCATTGGAGCCAGAAATGTTTGCATATGGCATGCGTGTGCTTATGGCGGGAATGCAGGCCTTGCAGACAAAATAATGAGAACCCCTTATGAGTTCTTATTCAGACCTAGAATACCAATGCATGAGGAGAAGGGACATGTATTTCCCTTAATAATACACACAGCTGTAGTGCGAGGGAAAGTGGTGTTGGTTGACGGTTACGATGAGGTGGGCATACAACGGTGTGCGATTATTGCCATCAAAGAAGGATATCGAGTGACTGACATCACTGATGAGGATCTGTTTGAAGAACAAGCAGAAATGGGAGAGACAGAGAGACATGGTAGAAGTAAGCCTCACCTTTCTGGTAAATATGATCAAAAGAGAGGTACCTCAGAAAATGATGTTGGCACTAAAACATCCCGAATATTTTGATGAAGACATAGCTAAAGTGCCTATCTCAGTGTGGACTACTGGACCCTATGACGTAGGCCTTTTGAAAGGGGTGGAAAAAGTAAGAATTACATTGAAACCAGGAGCAATCCTACCAAGAGCCCGACAATATCCCATGTCCAGAGAGGCAGATGAAGTGATTTCTAAGACGATTTCTGCCATGATGGACCAGGGTATCTTAGTGACGTCAGAGTCACCATGTAATACGGCAGTTTATCCTGTCAAGAAATCAAAGGGGGGTCTTGGAGGATAATTCAAGATCTTAGACCGATAAACGATATTGTTGAGGCAGAGTTCCCTTTAGTCCCTAACCCATATACAATCCTGTGTAATATACCCGTTGAGGCAAAATATTTCACGGTGATTGACTTGAAAAATGCATTTTTCTCAATCCCATTGCATCGTGACTCACAAGATCTGACGTCATTCATGTTCAGACAAATGCGTCTGAAAAGTACGAGGCTGCCACAAGGGTGCCGTGAGTCTCCATCTCTTTTCAACAGATTCCTGCAGATGGATTTGAGCAACATTTCTTTAGAAAGTGTCATCTTACAATATGTGGATCACATCCTAATTTGCAGCACCACAGAAGAACAGTGCAGGCACGATTCTGTTTGGCTATTGACTATATTGGCTGAGAAAGAATATAAAGTTGAGAAGGAAAAGTTACAATATTGTCAACAGGAAGTGTTGTAAATAGGCCAGTTGATTGAAGGAAAGAAAGTGACCCCAGAAAGGGCTGAAACGATAATGAACATGGCTAAGCCACAAACGATAAAGCAAATGCAGAGCTTTCTAGACCTATACAATTATGTTACAGCATGGGTTTTCAATTACAGCTCTTTTACTAAGCCTTTACTTCAGGCCCTAAAGAAGGCCCAGTTAACAAAGGAAAAGATTGAATGGTCTGAAGCCATGGAGGAAGGGTTTACTGAACTCAAGAGAGCAATTTGTACAGCTCCAGTTCTCTGAATTCCCAATTATGCTGAGGAATTTTACCTGTTTTCACACACAAATGGCAGCGTCATGACGGCAGTGCTCGCTCAAAGAACCTCCCCGGGGTACGAACCCCTAGCATACTAGAGTGGGAATCTGGACCCAGTAATGAGAGGCTACTTCCCATGCAAACAAAGTTCATCTGCCGCAGCGTTCACCATAGAAAAGGCTACAACCATTGTGATGGGATGCTCCATGATGTTGTACGTCGAGTGCTCACTATTTGCCAGTCTAGAGAAAACAAAGGGCACATTGACATCTCAGGGAACTTCTGCTTATGAAGTGATCATATCAAACCCATCGATCAAAATAGTCTGATGTAATATAGTAAATCCAGCAATGTTCATCGCAGAACCAATCACTGAGGGAGAGCTGATACATGATTGTGCGAACTATGAAGAATTCTATGATGAAATTCCCAGGGTGAAAGAAAATGCCCTGGCAGGAGGAGAGATCGTCTTTATTGACGGGTCAACGAGAATCGAACA